>NC_088302.1:33503889-33839923 GCF_032854445.1 Liolophura sinensis | reverse complement strand
TGTCGAATGCAATGTACATGTCCTTCATCCGTGCACAATGCAGTTATATTTTGAAATGATCTCCTTGTGCCGTCTGTAATGGCATATATATCTTATGTTGTCAATTTTTAATTTATAGGAGGTAGGTGTTTAGTTCATGCAATCAGATTTATTTATTTGATTGGTGTTTTACACCGTACTCAAGAATATTTCACTCATACGATGGCGGCTAGCCTTACGGTTTGAGGAAATCGGCCAGAGCTCCGGGTGAAACCCTCGACCATCCACATGTTGTTAGAAGGCCTTCCCACGTACAGCCGGAGAGAAAGCCAGAATGATGCATGAGCTGGACTTGATCTCACAGCAACCGCATTGATGGGAATCTCTCGGTTCATTGCTCTGTGCTGGCGTGCTAACTCCCTCGGCCATGTAGGCCCCTATATGCAGTCGGAGACAAATTCACAAAACACCTTGCGTCAATGAAAGTGGTATACTATATGTTGCAAAATCCATAAATTTTCGAACCGAAAGCAATGTATATAATACCCTTATGTTTACTGTACAAGAGCTGTTTACAATGATCGATGATGTTTGTGGAGAATTCCTGGATGAGGTGCAAGAAAAAATTTGCATTTTGTGTGAAGTAAAATCGATGAAATTGTTTCAGCCTTTGTGGGATGCAGCTTCGGTTTCTAAACATTGACAAATTGCCCAGAAAATGATCTGAAATGCTTGTGTATTTGCGTATTCGACACAGGCAGGAATAAACAAACATAGTGTTCTCATCAACGTACTGTTAATCTAACGGTTGATCTCCGACAAAAGCCATCTTTAGTATTGACCATGCAGATCATTTCTTTGTGCGTTTGAATGGTAGCATTTATCTACAAGATAATCCAATTTGATGTGTAACTCGACACCGTAATGAATTGATTTCCGCTCACCCTAAACAGCATTGCATTCTACTTTATCTTGCTACGACAGACAAATTCAATTTGAACATATCTGGATTTGAAATCAATACGTCTTGAATGCTCAAAGCTCAAATCAGGCGTCAGAAACCGGCATATAACGAGAGAGCCCACGAACCGATAATATGCCTCCGCGAGTAGAAACAATCAATACAGCAAACATAGACATTTGCCATACAGTAGTTTGAGCGAACAAAAATATCATCATTTTTTGCTTTTAAATATTGTATATTTATGGATCAAGTGCATTTTTTGGCTACATCCTTTACAAATTCAAGACGTTTTGTTTCGTTTATGAGCGCCTCGAGTCCCAAAAACAATTAATATTAAAGAAGGTTGTACATAGACCGAATGAGCCATTTTAAATAACAGGGGTGGGCAGGCTGTATTAAACATGAGAAGTATTTACATTTGTGCTATTCATGAACTTGGCTGCATGTATTGTGTATGGCTGAGAGACTGTGTGGAATTCGCTCCAGCCTGGCAGTCGGGGAACATAGTGTCAGCTCAAGTGATTGCACGCGGGCGGTGACTGCATAAAGGGGGAGCGAACAGGTTTTCGGCACGTGAGTCGAGGTGTCTAAGCAGCAAGGTGTTAAGCTGTGATATAGTTTGCAAGAGAATCGTCGATTCAGCCACAAAGACGTCACGCATTGCAACATACACGCCTGTCGTCAGTGGCAAGTATTATTTTTATTTCTCGGCGGATATCACGTGACGTGAGTAGCTGTCAAACGAGTAGTGTGTTTGTGGATGGCTCACCTATAGCGTGTACCTGACGCTGACCGATATACAAGGGCACCCTAGCTCACATATTGATGGCCAAGCAGATGTACGTAGGCATTGACAGCAGTAGCTAGACACAGCGTTCAGCCAGTCTGTCACACTGCTTTGGCGAAGCTCGGCTTGGCAAAGAATCGCAGGCCGGTGTATACAGATCTAAGTACATACGTGTATAATTTATACAGCCTCTCGATCTTTTTACCTTAACCAATTTCAGCGAACAGCCGGACGTACATAATGCCCGCGCCGGTGTTTAGGGGGACAGTGTTCGCCCCCAATACGGACCTGTACGCCATTGACAATGCTAATCGTGTTTTAGAGCGCCATGTATTTGACAGGAAAGAAGACGGCTACCGGTTATCGTCTACTAAGACATTCCGAGGGAAACCACTCGCCATCACGTACATGTCCGTGAAAACCGGATTCGATTTCGACGGTGTTGTGATCACGTTAGACACGCGGAACATTCGCTTCATCTCCTGTCCCTTCCTCGACGTGAGACGTACGGTGTATTCATACGGGAGGTGCACGGCTATCACCGCCGTGCCCCACACCCAGTCGCTGCTAGTCGTCAACTCTGAGACCGCCTCGATAGACGTGATCAACATCTACGGCGTGCCGATGAAGCGCTTCGACCTGCCGGACATACTTAACCCGGGACCAGAGTTGATGGGCCCAGCCTCTGTGGCGCTGTCCACCCTCGGGGAGAGGGAGGTGGTGACCGTCGCCTCAGACACGGGCCTGTATGTGATGACAGTGGACATTGATAAAACTAAAACACTTATTCTCACGCCTAGGTAAGTGACTCATTCAGGTTTTATTTTCTCACAGATGATTAATTCAGCCGCATGATAAAGATATAAACAACTTATAATTGGGAACGTGTACGATAATCCGTTTGATATCGCCTAGGACAATGTTAACGCATAGCTCTGTTCCGCCCTATTTCATTCGTAACACAAGATATGCGTTACTTTCCTTCATATGTGAACATACACCTGTACACAACAGTATAGGCTTTTCACATGTGTATTAAATATGTAGGCCTACACCAAGTTAATAGAAACGAAATGAGATCGACTTTGTGTACCTCTAGCAAGTACACGTGATTAAACTGTGAAAAACTATTTTGAAATAGATTATTTTAACAGAAATGCAGTGGTTTCATTATGCGTTTAAAACTTAATTTTTGTAATTTTATAAACTTAATTACTGAAAAATGTATATATAGGGAAGTACGCTTACCTCATGAAGGAAGTTCGAGTGCAACATCAACTATGTGGTATGTTTTGGATATTTCTAATTAGAATGAATACAAAACGAAGTGCCTCTTATTACTGGTCTATTATTACCAACTTATGTTTGTTAATTTATATTATAGCAATGGTTGTACTTAAGCGTTAAGACGTATCAACTGCTAACGCTAAGAGCACAATGTCACTTTGTCTTCTAAGATACAAGACAGACAAAGTTAATCCGTTGTGTTCTTTGTGAGCTATGTTATAGGGTGAAAGGTGAACGAAGGGTTATTTAATTGTTGATGTCATTAGTCATTTCATAGTCATTAGCTTCCACGCTATATTAATAATGTGCTTATATCGCCACAGTATTGCTTCAGTGTTGCCGTTAAACCATTTTCAGCTGCAACTGAAATCGTATGGCTGATATTGAAAACTGCAACTGAAATTTTATGGCTGATATTGAAAACTGCAACTGAAATCGTATGGCTGATATTGAAAACTGCAACTGAAATCTTATGGCTGATATTGAAAACTGCAACTGGAATCGCATGACTGATACTGAAAACTGCAACTGAAATCGTATGGCTGATATTGAAAACTGCAACTGAAATAGCACGACTGATAATGAAAACTGCAACTGAAATCGTATGGCTGATGCAGAAAACTGCAACTGAAGTCGTATGCCTGAGGTGCAAATCCAGAATTGAAATCCCATTATCGTATAACTGAAATCGTATAGCTGGTGTTCTAAACCACAACTAACATCATGTAGTTGATGATGAAAACTACAAGTGAAATCGTATAGCTGATGTTGAAACTTCCAAAATCAACATACAACATACCAACATACTAGCTGATGTTGAAAACTTCAACTGAAATCATGCAGTTGTTAAAGTTCAACTTCAGGATCAGAATTGAAGTTGTTTTCTTAGAGATCTTTACATAGACATAGCTTTTCTAATTGCTGGATCATGCTGTTAAAGAGTAGTAGTATGTATGTATTTTTACCTCCTATTTAATTTTTCAGTCACATGACGGCGAGTGTATACATACATAGTGTGCCTTCTTGTGGCAGGGCGAGTCTTTGTCGCCAAAGTAGTATCATCCCGAAGACACCATATTTGATACCCCACCCAGTCACATTATACTGGCACTAACATCTCAGTGCTGAGCGTCAAGCGAGGCAGCGACTAGTACCACTTGTCTTTGGTGTGAGCCGACCTGGGTTTGATCCTGGGCCTCCCGACTTCGAGGCGGACGCTCTAACCATTAGGCCACCGGAGCGGTTACGAGTATTAATGAAAGCTAATTCGACACTTCCGATATGAGGAGCAGTTTGGTTTTGACCCATGGTGAGAAAAAACGCTGGATTTTATTACTAATGTGTTGACTGATTTTGGAAACAAGGGTGGCCAACTGGATGACCACGTCGGTTATTTGCCTATTTGTGTTCAAATCAGGTCAGACTAATTCCCTCTATTATCATCCAGCTATAGTTACGATTTGATAACGACAGTTAGGGGGATCATGATCTATGAGTTCGATACCGTTAATTAGGCTGACTAGACATATACCTTTGCTTGACAAATGTTTCTAAGAAGTGGCGCGTCAAGTGTGAATCAATGGTGATAACGATCATTTCGATTCCAGTTTTTATCATCGTACATATGCGTTTGACGTTAATGCATGATTTATATAGTGACAGCTGCTAATCGAATGCAAATCAGTCACTGGTTTGTTTCTAAGTGAACATGCCATATGCAGAATTTATATCGAACCATAAGTGTGAAGTTGCCACACTTTCTTGGCCTTTTTAACTTAGTTCATGGGCCAATAGGTTACGATAATTTTCCGGAAGCGCTCCAAGCGGAGAGACTCGTCAGAAGAGTCGATACTGAATGTTTCCGTGTGGTATTATATGACTGTTTATTATGATTTCCTTAACCGTCCACTCGTGAAGTAATACCAGCTTAACTTGATTAACTGGAAGAAGCTCAGGCTGTGGACAACCGGCGTCTTATTTATCTAGTCATTGGGCCTAATGGTCTGGGATAGATAATGATCTGTGCTTTTCCCTCCAGGGTAGCTGTTGGGAGATATAGGAGAGAGATATGAACGTTTACCAATAAGAAGTCACAGATTTACCCCTCTGATTAATAGATTTATAATCAGGCAACGTCTTATAAACAGGATGGTTCTAAGGCTGTCTTCAATATCGACCAATACATCAGAGGTATATGTACGATCACGAATGATATATCGTCGTCATATGACTGAAAAATTGTTGAGTACGACGTTAAACCCCAAGCACTCACTCACTCACGAATGATATACCGCAAACTAATGATATCCTTGCTGACTGCAGAAGAGCGGAATCGTTAACCCAGATCTATCCTTAAGATGAAGTAGAGAATAGTGAATTTAGTCCTCTGCGCTGTGTGTATTAGTTGTGCAAGCCTGTCTGTATGTAGTGCCCCCGCACTATACTTTTGGTTCTTCCAAATCCCACTAGTGGTAAACTAATTAGCTGTTGCACACAGCGTATATGATCCGATCCGGTCACCATCGACCCGTGCTATGAGTTCGACTTGGTCAGGCTTGTATTCAGTCAGCGGCTTATCGTCCCTGGACACGAGACCAAATCGCATTATGGTATTATGTAGCTGAACTAACGTACCATATTTTTGCCTGACATCAAGACCAGAAGTAACTCTACACCCACGGATGATTATCTAATTGTCTGGAGGCGTATATCATGTTGCACCAACTTAAAAAGGGCGGATGGTTAGAAGGGGCAAGCTGTTTTTTGAAAAAGCATTATTCCCTTTAACGGAAAAAAATAGTCAAGGCTATACCTCTAGTGGAATGTTTTCATATTCTCATAAATGTATGGGGAAGATACGTCATACCTGTATATTTATTTATTGCTTCGATTGTTACCGCCATACTCGATACAATATTTGACCTATACACTGGCGGTCGGTTGCATTAGTGGAGGAAGCCCGGTGTACGGCGTAAACCCCTGACTTTCGGCAAACTACTCACGAACTTTCCCACGTGTGCATGCTGTACAGGTTTGCATACCGTATGTGGGTCTTCAGTGAGCGTTAGGTTCCCAAACAAGACTGTACAATCACCGTCTCTACTGCTTGTCACTTAGGTCCCTACGGGACAGTGAGAGCTGGGTATCTATATCCTTTTGTAAAAAAAATAGTCAAACTACCGCTAGAGGTACAAGTACGTGGGAAGGTCTTGCACCAACCTACGGATGGTCGTGGATTTTCTTAGGGCTCTGCCCGGTTTCCTCCCACCATAATGATGACCGCCGTCGTGTACGTGAAATATGCGTGAGTACGGAGTAAAACACTAAATAAATAAATAAATTGAAGGTACAGCGCGCACAGGTTATGCACACGTACCGGAATGGCACTTAGCCAAGTATGGATGTACGTATTGCGAAGACTGGGGACATATGTGTGTTCAGATACAGCTGTTATTTATGTACATTGATTAGTTACAAAATAACCATGGTGCGCACTTTTCAGGTGTGTGCGAAAAGACGAAATAAATGCATGCTATGTATTACATACCGAAGTGTTCAAAGCTGTCGTGGTACTTGCATGACATGGGATATATATTGGCCTTGCCAGAGTAGAGTTTCAGGAATTGGCAGTGTCATTGACACTGCGCATATGTCACGTGTGTACAAAACGCTGAGCAGACTGAACGACGTGTTTTGCAGATACAAATCTTGCAGTCGTTGTACTTACATGTTTGTAGTGTTACATATGCGTGACGAACTCTATACATGTATGCAGTCTTCCTGCTCATTTAAACATACACAAACATGACTTATAGGACTGAGCTCACCCCTGGCCATATCGTAGTTCATAAGTTAAACGCATATGGCATGCTATATTATACATCCCTCGTCCAAGGATTGAGCCCAGCTGTGCAGCGTGTATGTGACTATATAAGTCAGACCGGAATTGCATAAAGCAGATATCGACCTGCGCATACAATGATAGTAGCGCGCGTATCTGGGCATACCGAATTATCATAACAATAGCGGCGATGAGATTTGTCAAACAGTGAAATCAGAAAACAAAATTATGCGACTAGTGTGGATAATTTCGGGGAGCAGGAAATGCAAAATGCTATAAGTCGACATCGCGTCGGTGATGACATATTCAGATTTCGCGTCAGATAATGTGAATATTCATGCGCCCACCTGGAATGATGTATATACATGTGTATGTATGGAGAATATATTCTCTGCTGTTTATTCAAAGCATATTAAATACAATGTTGCTTTGAACAGATGGCCTTGTTTTCCGATATACTAGACTTTCTTTTTCTTAGACAGCCTTTGAAGTTTCTCTTTAACAGAATGGGTTATTTTTTTCCAATGCCGCCCTTTTATACACCCATGCTGATTCATCGCCGTGCATATGAATGGTCATGTAGCCTAATGGCTGCACGCAACACCATGCTGACAGATGCCAAATACGAATTGTCACACGAGCTGTTTGCCTGGGGAAGGACAGGATTTAACTACTAGGTCAAGCAGGCGTATATGTTGTCGATTAGGAACATGTTCGTGACGTTTACATGCCTAATGCGCAGTATCCTATTTACGGTGGCCGAGTGATCAAAGGATGGCATTGACAGTGACCTGTACATGCATGTAGGGGCGTATTGACGGAGACCAATAAACAGGATGGTATTGGCGGTGACCTGTACATAAGATCGTATTGATGGTGACCAGTACACAGGGTCGCGCAGATGGTGACCTATACACAGGCTTGTATTTATGATGACCTGCACACAGGATTGTAATGATGGTAACCTGTACACAGGATCGTATTGACGGAGACCTGTACACAGGATCGCATGGATGGTGACATGTATTGAGTGAGTGAGTGCTTGGGGTTTAATGTCGTACAACAATGTTTCAGTCATATGACGACGAACGAATCTTTAGGGTGCATGTACGTGTAATGTGCCTCCTTGTAGCAGGACGGATTTCCACCGCTCTTTTATTTAGTGCTGCTTCACTGAGACGCCTTACCGAAGGCAAGTAAGCCGCCCCGCCCGAGCCATTATACTGATACGGGTCAACCAGTCGTTGCACTATCCCCTTCATGCTGAACGCCAAGCGAGGAAGTTACAACTTCCTCTTTTAAAGTCTTAGGTGTGACTTGATCAAGGATTGATCCTGGATCTACCGGTCCCGAAGCGGACGCTCTACCAACTGTGCTATCCGGGCCGGTCAACATGTATTGATGTTGACCTGTAAACCGGATCGTATCGATGATGACCTGTACACAGGCTCGTATTGATGACGACCTGCACCCATGATTGTATTGATGGTGGACTGTACACAAGATCGTATCGATGGTGGCCTGTACACATATCGTATCGATGTTGACTTGTGCATATGATCGTATTGATGTCGACCTGTACACAAGATCGTATTGATGATGACCTGTACACAGGATCGTATCAATGGTGGCCTGTAAACAGGATCGCATCGATGATGACCTGTACACAAGATCGTATTGATGATGACCTGTACACAGGATCGTATCTATGGTGGCCTGTAAACAGGATCGCATCGATGATGACCTGTACACAGGCTCGTATCGATGATGACCTGCACCCATGATTGTATCGATGGCGGCTTGTGCACAGGATCGTAATGATGGTGACCTGCACCCGTGGTATTGATGGTGACCTGTACACAGATCGTATTGATGTCGACTTGTGCACATGATCGTATTGATGTCGACCTGTACATATGATCGTATCGATGGTAACCTGTACACATGATTGTATTGATGGTAACCTGTACACATGATCGTACTGGTGATGACCTGTACACAGGATCATATCGGTTGTGGCCTGTACACAGGATCGTGTTGATGGTGACCTGTATACCGGCTCGTATTGGTGACCTGTACATAAGATTGTAATGGTGACCTGTACACGGGCTCGTATTCATGATGGTCTGTACACAGGATCGTATTGGTGACCTGTACACAGGATCGTATTGATGGTGGCCTGTACACAGGATCGTATATATTTATATTAACCTTTACACTGGATCAGTACAGTAATAATCTGAGATAATAATACATTCTATAGTAGCGAAGTCAAATGACTGGTAGACTGCTCCCTTATTCAGAATTGGAACGAAAAAGCAGTAACCACGAATATGTCATGAGCTTGGTATTAGGATGAGACAGCTACTGTACAACTGACACTCAAATTGGTATATCCAGTAGCTTATATGTAAACAAGATCGCCTTGATGTGTATGGTTACAGAGAGATTTATGACATTTGACAGAGTGAAGAAATGCTTAGCTGAGATAACAAGGTGACCCATTTTTCACCGTAATAATGGAAGCCACTGATAGTGACAGTGGCAGGTCTGTGGCATATCCGCTACGTTCTCTAACACGCCGACGTACGATGTGAAATATCTCGGCTGGCTGCGTCCACCTAAGTCAGGTCTGCGTTATATCCGCTCGTGTGTTCAGTACACCTACTACAGAAGTGAAATGTCTCGGACGGCAGTGTCCACCATGTCGTTATAATTACCTCTTCATGTCACGTTGCTGAAAATAAATGCCAGTATTGCTAAGGCGAGAAGATAACCACCCCAGTCCAAATGCACTGGGTTTCAGTTCATAGTGGGGTTGTTCCTTCGACTCTTTTGAAAATTGGCATTTTTGGTACTTTTTCTAACAATTGGCGCACAGCATATAATAAGATATAGGCTAACTTTGGCAATGATCTATAGTGTGGCTGGGTGAGGTCTGTCTGATTGTGCTACAGAATGGTAATTTAGTGAGGCAGCATTTAAAACATGTCGCCGTTGAAACCAACGTGCTAACATGAGTTTCTGTTACTGTTATTACCGTTCGATATAATGGTGGAGCCGTTACACCCTAAGCAACGAAGCACACAAACATCTATTAATGTTTCTATCTGTAATAAAATTATTCAAGTGATTTTTTTAACGTCATTATTGAGATTGCTTCACCCACAGTATGTATACTACACATACAAAAGCGTTCAGTTTAACGGGTGGAGGATATAGAGCCCGCTTCCAAATTTTTTTCCCAATGATGTGTATGAATCAGACCCTGGTTATTATTTTGGGATCAGTTTCAGCGAAAGCTCATCTGGATATTAATGTGACATGTGTTTGTTTTCCGGTCAGGATAGACCATTTGGGTTAACCTATATAGCCCATTTACTGCTTAACTCCACCAACAGTCAGGACTAAATGACATGAACATGTTATTTAAAGTATATGAATGTGTGGTTGTTATTCTATACCATCTCAGGTGTATATACATGTAATATATCCCAGGCACAGCTAATGCACAACGATATAGTTTCCCTGCTCAAAATGAACCTAAACAGAAGGGTTTCGTTACAACGTGACATACTGACAGAGAACAAACATTAAGGCGGATAACCTTTCGTGACATTGTCGGCGCTCATTTCAGAATACATAACTGACTTCTCTTGAATCTGTATTTAATCACGCACTTTGTTTTATAAACAGAGGAGTTAACGACATACATTCCGGATAAGTCAGGAAGTATAAATCATACCAGCAGGATGTTTTTAGCATATGAGTATTTTGCGTGAGGGTGAAAGACGTTTATCTGGATAAGCTCAGTTTATTTATGAATTTATATAGCTTATAATATGGTTTCATTTTATGTGTTTACTTGATTGTGTTACATCTTACTCAAAAATATTTCACTTGTGCGACAGCTTTCAGGTACACACTTCAAAGGAGGGAATGAAGAAATCGGCCAGAGAAAACTACCATAGCTTGCACGTTGTCTTAGAAATTTCTTTAAACCACAGCCGGGCCAACATGAAGCTTTAATTTAAAAGTTTGACTGATATATCGATCGCGTGATGCTAATAAAAGATGCACTCCAGAGAGATTTTCACTATGGTAGTTTTGTAGGCAGTGAACACCACGTGTTCCACGGGTAAAACCATCGTCCTTTGACAAACTTCTCCAGGATTTCTACCGGCTTTGACGCCATATTGATGGAAGGCAAGTGGTATTCAACGAACGTGTGACAAGTAGCCGTTTATAATTCCTCCAAAGTATAAACCTACAAATTCCATATCCAAGGCTGGTATTGAACTCGCACTTCCAAGGTGTGGCACATGGTGAGGAGTTGTACACCTAACTCACTGAGGGATACTTCCAGCTCTTTTTAAAACGAATATGGATGGAATTTGTTTGACCGACCAGGGGAAGTTAGTTTTTTATTTGTTACACTTAGCTAAGTTACGTTTTCATCAATGTAGCAAGACGAATTCAAACCTCAAAACGTAAATTATGTAAGCTTTTGTCGTTAAGACAAATGATTTGCAATATAGCTTTGTTGGGCAAAGACGGTAGCAGATATAACAGAACCATACCTCCGTTGTACAGACAGTATGCACTGATTGCCGAAAGCAGCCCTTAATACATATGTCGTTGTCAAGTGGAATAACATCACACGGTGTAAACACTACGTCACAAAATTCATCCTTCCTGGATAAAGACTTTTTGTATAGATGAAGGAATTTCAATGTAGACTACGCGGAAAGGTTTGCTTGATGCTTTTATTATTACAGGCCTGTTCACGTTACAGTTCCGGCGGTAATATGGTATAAAATCAATGAAGAAAATGGCATGTAATTACACCTGTATTGCTCTGGCGGTTCATTTCCTATTATTAACCTAGGTCGATGAGTTCGCATGTAATGTTAAAGAGGTGTACGGTGTATATCTAAATGTATGCACCACCCAGCATTACGTAATACATTGTGTACGAATCTTAATTCGACTGAATATTTAATTACATACAGCAGTCCGAATACTACAAAAGTGTTGCAACTTGAAGAAAAGTGAAAGACGACAGTTCTTTCTTTGAAAAACAAAGGGACCAGGTGAATGAAATACATGGTACATTTTATGTTCTAAGAAATGTTCTTAGAAAAGTCGATTTTTCACATTTGTTTTTTAATTTAATTATTTATTTATTTGCCTGCTGTTTTACTCCGCACTCAAGAATATTTCACTTACACGACGGCGGCCAGCATTATTGTGGGGGGAAACCGGGCAGAGCCCGAAGGAAACACACGACCATCCGAAGGTTTGCTGGAAGACCTTCCTATACACGGCAATTGTTTTTTAAATGTGGTGTTATGAGCACGACCCTTGCAGTGCTTCTTTTATCTGACTGTCGGCCGCCGTCGTATAAGTGAAATATTCTTGAGTAGGGCGTAAACATCAATCAAATAAATAAATAATTCTGTCCCTGAGTCCAAATTTATAGGATGCTGATTTGCATGAACAAAGTAAAATCAAATTCTACGATGACCGTATGGGCATATTTTTTTAATACTTTCCTGTCGAAAACCATTCACTGCTTCGAGTTTAAAACATATTCTCGGCACCGTATGGCTGAAATATTGCCGATGTGGCATTAAGCCATAATCATTTATTCGTTCTTTCTATACATTCCGTTGAGAAACGCTCTCATGCATCTACACTCATTAAATTCAAATCCTGCTCCTCCACGGCTGAAGACGCCCTATATGGCCCCACTTTTGTCTTTGATACTCAGCATATCCGTAACACTGGAGATGTATACTTGTGGTAAGGATGTATATCGATTTTTATTCTGCCTCCCTTACAAAAGGAATGCGGCTAACTGGCTGCAATGTCGCCGGAGGATGAGTATCATCTTACAATTTCCACATATCAAGATTACTTCCCGTTTTATGGTACTCTTTTCTTTTCCCTTCACGGTGATAATACAAATTCGTTATTTGGCACTGATCATTGCAAACAGGCGATATGTGTTGCTTTAGAGTTTCTTTCTTTATAATCGTTCTTCACGCCCTGAGTAAAATTCATTTCCAGGGTAATACGGGCACAGTTAAGCAAAATGTAAATGAAACATGTAATTGAAATAGAAGTATTTGCGTGTTTTATAGTCATTAATAAGCAAGTTATCAACGGGTAATGTATCAATAGTAGAACGCATTGGACGAATGAGCCAGCAAGGCTCTTCTGTGCTTTTGTATGATAGTATGGTACTTAAGAACATGATATAATGCACAAGGGGGGACTGTTGCCAAGTGGTTGCGGTGCTTGTCTATCAGTCGCGAGAACACACCAGATGGGTTTTCTGTGCGTTTTTCAGTATCTTGCCAAAGGTCGGTGGTTTACGCCTGCACTCCGCTTTCATCCACCCATGAAATGTAACCGCCATGCTATCAGTGAAAATTCCTGAATTTTGACGTTAAATGACAGTCAAATACATATTAAACGAATCCTTTGAAACGAATCTTGTTTCAAAGAAAAATAATCTGCGGATTGAATTTTAGAGTTGACGTAGTTTTTACCCCTGCTCAGCACTGTATGCATCACAGTTTAGGTATATTTATATTCATCCAGTGTTTTCAACATTAATCGAATCTTCGTCCAAGTCATGCTTCCTGAGGGCTTTTAAGTGTTCAAGCACCTTCGAAATGAAAAGGATGTAAAACTCTCCACGTGCATGCATATGTGTATATAATTCCGTGATTAATTACCTGGCCAGTGCTCTAAGCACATTAAGTCAGGTGTGGAAACACGGCACTGATATTTATTGGCTCGTGCACTGATCGGCGTAAATCACGTAGGAGTCCTTGATGCGTGCGCTGTGGAAAGTCCTTGACCCAATGGTCTACAAGGCAGAAGTTCCACAGACAGAAACGCTTCAGTTCAGTAGGCATGATCAATATGATGATTCACAGGTATAGCAATCCCGCCTGATGGCTTCATTTTGGCGGCGAAGCATAAGTGCGCGAAGTTGTTTGGTTCGCTGCATCTGTGACAACCGTTGCCACGGTTTTGGAATATGCATGGTGTACCGTCACGGCAGCTGTTGTGCGGCTAGATGTGATAAGACCAAGCTAAGAATCTATCTGACTGTATCTGAAATTTACAACACCTGATCGCATGGACCTTTATAAGGACACAAATCAATATTTCATCGAAGCATGGTGAATTAGCTCTGGCGTGTGTGCGTAATCCTGGAAATCTTTTGGTTCTACTCCCTACAGTCCGTCTCCGATCGACCCGTCTGTACTTATAACGCGAACATCTCACCCGAGCTGGGCTAATTTTAGAAAACCCAATTTACACACCTAACTGGCAGTGTACATTTTCAGGACGTTTTATAGTGCCAATTCACGCGTTCTAATCTCCCTAACGTGTTTTTGCAGATGCTCCTTGAGAACCTTCTGCATGCATACTGTGGACTGCATCGATTTTTAGTCTTCATTTATGAGCTGCATTTTAGTGTAGCTTAGGTCTTTTAATCTGGGAATCTGATGACAGAACCCATTCTGTGGGCAGTTGTAGTAATCCTACCCCTAACAACGGAGCCCAGTATGAAGTTGTTTCTACATGTTGATCTGGTTTATGGAAAGGAGCGAGTCTTCTAATCAGCCCTAGAGGGGTCACATGTTTGAAATTTCACACGCAATAAAGCGTTATTACGATGGTAACTGCTAGAGTGTGCATTAGGTGGCCATGGCGGGATTTTGTGGTTTCGAAAATGGTATTTTATAAATTATACCATGCTAATTCAAATATTTTGTTTGCATAGTTTCTTAGGTATGTGGGTTATTTGCGTGGAAAGTTTGTGTAGTTTTATCTCATATTGCATTTTTTCTCTCTCAGTGCAATACAGTAATGCATAAAAATGATTCTTTCTTAATCGGCAGGCAAGCCATGAAGAAGACGGATAACTTTTGTCCAATCAGCGTGGCAGCTCTAAATGACCTCCTGTTCGTGGCCAATGGCTCCGAAGACGAGCCGAAGATTCACCGGTACTCCCTGTCGTTACGCGACAAACCCCCGGAGACGGTAGTCCTGACTGAAGCCGGTGAGATGGGCGAAAGTGACCCCGTGTCTATCTGTATCTTAAAAATAGACCAGGACAATTTCCGTCTGGGAGGGTCTCGCCGACACGACAACGCCCGCGGAATGGACCTTTTGTTTTATAAAGACTTCGGGCCTGAAGAAAACTGACAAACAGCGGTGCAGGGCTGAAAGCTAATTCCACCCAAGAAGTGTGTTTGTGAATTTTGGTTATGTGGTGTAGGAGTATTGATATAAATCCCGAGAGACCATCTCGTCGTTTGATTTCCGTTGAGAACTGGATCCCGCACAAGGTTTCGTGGTAAAGAAGTGATGTCCAGAGGTTCATGCTTGAATGCACTGTTCAAGAGTAAGCAAAGATTTGCGCACGCACGTGAAGGCAAAAGGGCGTGAAATGATCTTATTTGATAAGACTTGTATCACGTGATTATACTACGAGACTCAGTCGACCACTGCCATACTTCCAGTCGACTTCTCAGGACAGCAACCAATCGGTCTGACCAATATTATTGTCTTGCCCTCTTAAACACGGCCTTGCGGATATTTTGTGTGATGCACTGTGGATGTCGTCTTGGTGTTTGGGTAAATTGTATATTCATATTATTTTTATGGGAAAATCGTTGATAAACGTTGATTTTCGAAATTTTATATATATGCATATATTGGTGTAGAGCCACTGAGTTATTCATTCACTAACCAAATATGCGTGCACTGTTTTCAAAATTAAAATTTTAGTGAAAATTAGCCATCAAGACGTGCTTATACTATACGTGCAAGTCGCGGAAAGTGCTCTGTCACCTCATGCCAGTTTTCTGCATAAACTCCTTGTCCCCCCCCCAAAAAAAAGGGGACGAAGAATTATGTTCCCTTGATTTTGTCATCCAGTTGAAGTTTGTTATTAATGCTATTAGACATTTTTAAGCTTACAGTTTTTTGCGAAAAACAACTTCAAGTTATATTTTGTGGAATGTTTTTTTCCCCATAAATTATTTTAATTTACATATTGCTTGATCATATCATTGATATAACCTACATCGATGGATTTAATTGATATATTTTTCAAACAAACAAATCCTTATGTCTGTATAGCCTTAACTAGGTCCCGAAGTATCTTGCTCTCAGTAAGCATTTATACAGTTGAACCGACTAGAACCTAAATAGCTTGTAGTTATATAGGCAAATATAGTTACACAACATTTGACATCTTCATGTAAACCAATGAATAAAAAGGTTTACCTACAAATTGGCATTTTTGGCGTTTCATATTTCAAGGCGTTTACGTTTCTCTTAATAAACGTAATTTAACATGTAGAGTGCGTGCGACTTCTATACGCTTAAAAATTATCTGTTATTCTTATCAGAAAGTCTGTTGTTTGAGTGGTGCTGTAGAATGTGTTCTGTTATTCTGATATAGTAGTGTGTCATATTCAAAACAATACCCTGTTAGTCTAACACAATCATTATGTTAAAGTAATAGATCAAATGTGCTGTGTTTAAGACAATAATCCGATGCAGTAACAGAATACATTCTAGCATGACTCAGACAGCAAATTTTCTGTTAAATTAAACAGATTATTTTTTGAGAGTAAACCCTGGTACAGTTTCCTGGTCCTGTTACGATACGGCTGCAATACTGCCGTGACGTCATGCCATACTCATTCAATCCTTATACCATGCACATTTCCCGGTTCCCGGTTAAAGATTAGTAAATTCAACATTTCTGTGCAAACAATACTTACACCAGACATGTTTCTTATACCAGACGTGTGGAATGGAGAAGAAATACTGTCAAAAACCGATATGTTAAATTTAAGTCTGTTTGAGTGATGCTAGAAGGTATCCTGTTGTTCTTACCATAGTTATTCTTTTAAATACGGCACTCATATTCAATGAAATCAACATAAAAACTGTATTAGACGAACAGGATATTTATGTTGAATATGATACTGTATTATGTTATAGTAACAGAATACATTCTAGCATCACTTAAACAACAGGCTTTCTCTCACAATTAACAAATCGTTTTTTGTGTGTATATATCATTACCTCCCGATAACATACTGTGTAAACATGTTAAAATCTTTATAATTAGGACCAGTAGCTAAATCTGGACACTGATCCTTTAATCGTGGACATTTAATTCTAGACTGATGATCGAAAAACAACATTATCGTTAGAGTGTCTGCCCAGTGGATGAGAGACCCGAGTTCAGTGAGGCTCTGGCGAAAATTCTTTATGGCAATCAACGAATCTAACAACGATATATTCTGGCTCGCTTTGTAAAATTAAGTAATAAGATATCCGGGAAGATATTTGGGTATCGATTGTTTCTGTCTCAGTTAAGGCTGAAATGGGCCAGGGCTCCCGTTACATTAACAGTGTTAATCTTGCTTCTTTGCCCAGGATGAAGGGCTGCGCTTGAAGACTGGTGTATCACACAGGTACAAATATTATTGCACTATTTCCGAAATCAGCCTCAAACAACTACTAAATAATAAACAGGATACACCAGGAACCGAAGACACCGGGCATGACACCCCACCCAGTCACATTATGCTGACAGCCGGCCAGTAACTCCTGTTTTCTTGCTCTAACCTCTCAGTGCTGAACGCCAAGCGAGACAGCAGCGAGTACAATTTGTAAAAACTTTGGTATGACCCGACCCGGGTTTGATTCCGAGTCTCCCGACTTTGAGGCGGACGCTCTAACCATTGAGCCACCGAAGCGGTTTTATCAATAATTTTGATACTATTATTGTTTAAACCATGTACACAGACCTAATCTTGTCAAAGAACGTTTTCCCCCCAGACGCTACACGTTTTTCTTCCTTCATTCAACTGAACGCCATAAGTTGTATAGGTGAAAAATTTCAGAATAAAGTGTGAAAAAACAATCAAATAAACAAAATAATTAAGTAAAATTGTGAGACAATTTTATTAATCTAGCGCTGATATTCTGGCATGTTGCCAGTTAACGGTAAACGTTTCCTGTTATCTTGGACAAGACAGCTTCTATAAAGCGTGTTGTTTTGGCTCAGACGAAAACTGCGCCAGTCGTAAAGTGTCTGTCGCAACACGACCATCACAGAGACGCCGCCAAGGAGTCCTTCATACATAGCTCAGCCAAGATCAGCCCAATTATCGGTTCGATAAATCCCTACTCTTATCTCCAAATTGAGGATAATTTAGCTGTTGCGCCAGAGAAAATCGACATAGGGCGCCATGATGAGACATGCATGCCTGGAGGCTCTGGCGATCAGACATCGTATTTTAAGTGAATCCGACAAGTGAGTAAGGCCCAAATACATGTACAAACTGTCAGTCTTATTAAGACGGATTCTTTGGGGGAAGACTACTGAACGCCAACGTCACTTTAGCACGCCATCGATGACGTGTGTATAGTTAGCACGCGACACCTCCGGCCGAAGATTAATTGACGATCACACTATGGACAAAACGTCATGGAAAATCACTACTGGCTGATGTTGGTCATAGCAGATGTCAAGTTCTCAAATCCATACTCTTTTCATTCTGAACCAGTTAAAATTAAACCCCGTTTGTAGGTCCTTTTGTAAATGTGTAAATACGAAGATCATGTATAAACTAAAATTACGATTATTTAACTGAAACGACGAATTTGCATTGTTTTTATGTTAAAGTTTGTTAAATGTAATGACAATTCAGCATCTGAATAATCCCTGAGGTTAGTGACATGTAATAAATTGTAATTAACGTGACCGGATTTCTCTTTACATAATTGTACAAAAGATATGCATGGTGTTTGGGGGTTGAGGTGTATGGCCAAGCGGTCAGATTTCACCGATGCCATTTGGGAACCACCTGTTTTTACCCTCCATGCTATAGTTTCATATTTATGTGATCGCCATGTGTAATTCTTAGCGAAACAAGGTAGTCGCAAAAAATGAAAATGTAATTTTTTAAATTCGTTTTTGACAGTAGGATATATTCTAAAGCTATATTTGACCTGGTAATGTCTATGCACAAATACATATGAAGCAACACAACAACGGTCCACAAAATTTATTGGGTGATAGACAAGATGCCGTAAGGTCTGTTTCTACAAAAAACGTCGATTTATGTTCTACTTAGATAATACTTTTTCAAGGAAAAATGCAAAAATGCATTGAATTAAACAATATTTGGACGGATTTTACGAAGCTAGTTTGACCTGAATCAAACTTTGTAACGCTTCTTTATAGTTATTAATTTTATTTATTTGATTGTTTTTTACGCTGTGGGCAAGAATATACCACTTATAAGACGGCGGCTAGCATAGTGGTGGAAGGAAACCGGACAGAACCCCGATATAACCCATGATCATCCACAGGCTGCTGGCAAACCTTCCCACGTACGGCTGGAGAATGCCAGTATGAGGTGGACTTGAACTCACAACGACCACAGGCTAACCACATCGGCCCCCGCTTGTTTACAATTTCAGAAGGTAAACATGTGCACTGTGAATATGTTCTACGTGTATGTTGTGACAAATATATGAATTCGTTTTCAAAATATTATAATACTCAAGTTTTAAATGTTCACTTGACCAAAATCGCTGTCTAACATCAGCATACAATACGCAAGGTGCCTGAAACCATTTTTCGAGTGAGAGGAAATTAGAAACTATAATAATCGGACGATCTATAATAGGTTTATAATATTCAGACGAAACTCCCATTTGGCTGTCAAGTCAAGGATAATATTGGATGCTTATTGAACATGGAATGGTTTTATCCATGTGTTTTATATACAACCTCCAAGTGCCTCTCGTATTGGTATTTAAATGCTAAGCCATTATTATAACTAAAACTTTGATGGTTGCATTGGTGTTGAAAATATTATGGTGCACTCTAAATAATTTAACTTAAATATGTTTCGGTTTAGAGAATTCGTGTTGGTGACGAATCAATAAACCGAAATATAGAAACAAACAGTTTTTGTTTGTTGTTTCAAGGAGTTGTGACTTTGGTTAACTGTTGAAAATGCATGGCCTGTTCCAGAGTAACAAGGAAAACTACATCTCGGCATCAGACTTGATTTATTTATTTTATTTAGTTGCTTGGTGTTTACGCCGTACTCAAGAACATTTCATTTGGGCGACGGCGACCCACGAGCATCTGAGAAGCTCCTGGTAGCTTTGCCGTCCATAGCCTTATTACATAAACCGTAGGCCTACGTTGATGTGTAAAGTCTGTTGGGTTCACTGACGTACACGTATAACAGGTAGTTGGAGTCTTGCGTGTCAACAGTCCATAGCAGATTTTCCTTAACATTTGGAGTTAACAGGTCGATAACAAGACTTATCTTACCAGTCCACCGTCCAACCGTTACCATAACAACGAAAATGAAGGCTTACGTACGTCAATGAATAATATATAGTGAGTTTCTAAGGTATATTGCTATGTTAAAACATTCTCTGCCAATTTCCAGATTGCATACATCTAGGTAACTAAATGGAAGATGTGCAGTGGTGACTGTTGTATAAAACACTTATAATATATTGCATTCACTGTCTGAGAAACAAGACTTAAAATGACAAATGGATATGTGTAATTTAGAACCTAAGAATTTTACCATCTCTGTGATGGTCAGTTGTTAACTCAGGTGTATCATCTATAGTCTAAACAGATGCTTTTTATTGTGAAGGGAAAGAAGTACATTTAATAAGTAAACTGTTTCCTTCTATATGGGAAATTATCCTATGTTTTTTGACGTTTTGCTGAACTAGAGGCTGAGCAAGGTTTGAATTCTAAGAATAAGCCTTTTGGACCAAATTTTATTGTCAGTGACGTCAACAAAAGCGAATGATATTAATTTGCGTTTGTCCGTCTGTGTTCCCGTCTGTCACGCTTTGGTGTTCATGCAACTCGTCTAAATAATGCCCGACGTTTATCACCTTTAATGTCCAGGCTCATTATATGTAATCCCTGACCGCGTTCAAAAACCAGCGGGCACTTTTTGATTTGTTTTTGAGGCGAAGTCAACGATTTCCTTGATTCGGATTACTTGTTGGTTTCCGTGCAATGACTGCTTAAGATATTGTTCGATTTTGATAAAAGTTTGTGTACGGATTCATTTTGTTACCCTACAGGTCAAGTTTCAAAATAAGCTTGCTCCATGCATAAGTCCTAGATATTTGAGGCGTGATATAAATTCTCCAAATTTGTCTCCACATTAAAGCATATACATGAAAAGGTACTATAAAACGAGGGGTATGGTTTTGAGGAGCATGGAGAAGGATATGTCAAAAATGAATTAAAAAAAGATCATTTTTGAGGCAGCATTTATGTTTCTTAATAACTATGTTTCTTAATATTTTTTGGATATTTCCGTCAATGAACTTAAATATTCCATACTGGGAACGCAGGACCAGCTTGGCGTACCGAGTTTGTTCTCCTCCAACAATTTTGTTTTGACAGCGTTGACATCCCTACCGCAGAGTACTTAACTAACGGACTGACCTCTGAGGCCCTACTATTAAAAACTCTACAGTAATTTTTATGACCAAGACGAAAACTGATGAGATTTTCTTTATAGCCCTATATGTAAGGCCACATAATATAATACGTGTTAAGAAACAAAAAACCAATCGTTTCATGTATCCTTTAGTGTTGCAGGTGTGCACAGGAGAAGTAGGTCTACATTTGTCTGTACAATTGATTTCTCGTGTACACTGTATAAATGTGCCTCGTGTAAAATGTAAACTGAATTGGTATCTTAGTAACTTATATTTAAAGCGAATAAGAAATATATCTCGGATTCCTTAATGACTGTAGGGAAGTAGGACTTCCGTTTACCTGACTTTTTAAATTGGAACATAGAGGTTTCCGATTATCTGATCTTGCCAGCGTGCGCTGTAGATATAGGCCTTTATCTTCTACACTATCTACATTTCCTTCACTGTCAATGAAAACTGACTCGGTATCCTAGTAACCAAAAACTAACGTGAATACAAAACATATCTTAATGGCTTTGGGGAAATACGACTTCTTCTCGTTTACCTGACTTTAAGATCGAATGATAAAAGGTTCCGATTACCTGATGTGCGTGATAGTGGCAGTGAATGGGACAACCCGCGAATTAGACTTCAGGCCCTGTGTATCCGATATAGGTGATATATATATATATATATATATATATATATATATATATATATATATATATATATATATATATATATATGGAAACCGATAGTGGCAATGCACCGTTTCGTCCTTTCTACTGATTATTTAGCCCCCCCCCCCCCCCCAAAAAAAAATTCGAAAGGGCGAAACCACGAAAGGACGAGGAAAAATTGCGAGGTAAAATTATGAAAGAACAAAATAAGGCATGAAAGGACGAAACAAAAGTATGAACAATACAAAGCAAAATGACGAGGTTTTTGTACTTTCATCTCGCCCATTTGTACTTTTCTTTCGTCATGTTGTTCTTTTCTTTCGTCCTGTTGTTTTCGACTTTTTATTCGTATGAAACATGCGAAAGAGCGAAACCCCGAAAGGACGAGGTCCCACCAAAGCTTATACTTTCGTACTTTCGCTTAAAAGTACGAAAGAGCGAGGCGAAAATACAACAGGGCGAGGTGACAAAACTTCTTTGTTTTACTTTGCACTTGCGTACTTTTCTTTCATCCTTTCACCTTTACCACAGTTTTGTCCTGCATCTTTGCCTCATCCTTTCGTTGTTTCGTATTAACTTCTGATCTAAATAATCAGCTTAGAAAGGACGAAAGTACACATGACCCGCTATTGGCTTCCATAGATATACGATACCATATAGGGGTAGCAAGTCTACACCACGTACGACGTACAGGTATTTGCATATATATTATATGTATAAAAGTCCCCTCTAAAATGTCACACCTGTTAGGTAAATAACGGTTTTCTGTTGATCTGAGCGGATGTTGCTGGGTAGAAATTAAATGGCCGGTTGGGTAAAGCGTGACATCGGTTAGAATGTCTTCATCGATAATTACAGCCCTTCCGTTCGCTTGTAGTTATTAAATTCAAGTGTACACATATAAAGTTATGCTAATTGTTAAGGAAGGTCATTGTCATGTGTGTCCTCCAGACGAAGCTGTCAGTTTATAGGTGGTTTGATCGAGTCACGGGATGTAGGCCTACATGTAAAACGATGTCAAAGCAGTTAGATTTGCATTAATAATAGTTCTGAGTGACATGCGCGTGGCGAAGCGTGTAAACACATTGTTAAACTCTTATCTTGGTTGCTTGTAGACCACGGTGTAGCTATCCTGGCATAACCTACGGGGCACTGTGCCAGTGATAAACCGCCGCCACGGACTGAAAATAAGACGAAGGAATTCGCATGCGCTTTAAATTAATTTGTATCAAAACCATTGCAAGGTTTTCTCTGTAGTTTTCATCATTTTGTGGATTATTCGGGAAAATGGCGGCAAAAATGCCTCCGTGGTTGAGAGGGACAACCTTCGGTTCGCATGGTGATATTTACACGATTGACAACAACAACGGCTGCCTAGAGAAACACGTTTGCTGGGAGGATGGGATGTGCTACAACAGGCCTCTAAAGGTACAACTGACCAGCGGGCAACCAGGTGGCGCGAGCCCACGCGCTGTGGCCTACCTAGCTAGCGATGACGATCAGGAAAAGAGAATACTGATAACTTTGGATAACATGACTTTGATGTTTGTAGCCGTTGATCTAACAATACAAGACAAAGTCAAGTTAAAGGGTATATGCACCGGCATCGCGGTTGCCAGGTTAAGTAAGAAGACCCCTTCTTCGAATCTTAGACTTCTTCTGTTAAATGCCACCAACAACACATTAGACATCCTCACCCCAAGCGGCGAGAGAGTTCAGTCAGTTGGCCTCCCTCACAGGCTCGGCCTACAAGAGACTCACGGATACCTGGCCTATTGCCCTCTTCAGGGTCGGGACGTTTTAATCTTGTCCAGCATGAGAGGGGTCTTCGTTGCCACGTTACATTGGACACCGGACGAAGGTTGGACGATGGTATCAAGGTAAGTTATATGAGTAGATTTGTAGAAACGTATTTTTACTTGGGTTAAGCGCTCCCATTCATATTAACAGTATTAGTAAATTGGGTAATTACTAGGCTCATATGAAATATCGTCGAGCCGAAAAGAGGCGTGAAGCCGGGGTCAAAATAAAACTGAAAACGTCCTCTTAATTCCAATTATGAACACATATAAATCTCCATATATATATATATTGAACTGTCCACCTATCGCCAGTGAATGGCCCGGCACAGTTGGTAGAGCGTCCGCTTCGGCAGCGGTAGATCCAGGGTCAATCCTGAACAAAATGAATATCCAGTTATACCATGAACACTGGCCGGTTGCCTTATTTCTGTCTTGCGAAACAGATTAAACCACGATTCGCTGTAATAACTAATGTAATTTTCCATATAAAGATTGAGTTGCTCGCACCGCAGATTCGAAGTTATGTTTGACTACAGCACAGTTAGTATTACACGACGCCACGCGAAAGAGAGCTACAACATGGCGAGAAAGGCTTCGACGAAAAGTTGTGTCAGCTGGATTCGATTGTACAACTCGGTCCTTGCACGCTATAGCGAACCATGTAACATGCTCATACGAATAGTTTGTGAATGGCTCAACATATAATACAATGTGCGCAATGTCGTTGCTGTAGCTGGCTGCTGTATTATATACCACAAAAAGTCCGTGTCTTCCACTCTGGCCCATCGTTTAGGGGCTGGACATGTTAAAAAAATAGCGTATCAACACTTTGACTAACCAACTTATGTTAAAAGACAGGATGTCGGAAAGTGTCCAACCGGCTTGCACACTGATAGAGAGAGTGACACAGAATAGCTTAGCGCATCTAAAAACATAAGAAGCCTGTAACATAGTAGACCGCCATATGAATTCACTCCAAACGTATTAATGGTAGAGAGTCATTCACCTGGAACGCCGCATTGTGGGAATCTGTCTGAGTTTGTACTAATCCATGGTTAATTAATAAGCACAGACTTTTAATTATTTTATTATCTTTTTGTTGACTTTCAGGGATGAACTCCTGGCTGATGAACAGTTCTCCCCGCAGGGGGTATGTTCGGTGGACAGTTTTCTGTATATTGTAAACAGCCGTAAAGATCGTGTGATGAAGATGAATCTAGTATGCGGAGAGTCCGGAGAAGTAACCATAGAGTACTTGTCGTACATGAGCGTGAACAGACCGTGTGCTGTACACGGTCGGAAAGTCGGCGACACAGTTCTAATATGTGTGACTACGCTAACGGGCCGGTATGAATTACTGGACTTCTAGGATACCACGAGGATGGTCTGTATTGACATTACTAATCTTCTCCATGCATGAAATGCCACACATAGCCAGCTATTCCAGGTCTCAGGGGTCGGCAGAACTACGCATTTGACCTCTGACGGAACTTAACTGTTTTTTTTTTGTCAGTATGTATCAGACTTACTTACCATTTAGACTATATTTGTAAATTGTAAATCATCTGCGTAATTAGGTTATCAGGAATTATACTGAATAAACTATAATAGGCCTGCAGTATTATTAATACACTATTCACGTGCCTATATCATTTACATGCGTGTACTGGAATGTAGCTCCTGCAGGTTAGGTTTGTGCACAGTCAGTGGTTTGAATGTTATACACTGAATACGGCGAAAAAATCATTAGAAAATCATATAATACTAAAATATGGCCAATGAAGCCAACGTTACAATCTGAACATTCAATTTAGATATAGCTTTCAATGGCCTTTCTGACAATGCCTGCTTCATTCCATTTTTTCCGCCTTCATATTCGTGTACACTATTCGTTTATCTACGAGGACGTAGTGGTCCTTACTGACTCAATGAAGAGCTATACAGACATGGAGTGATGGAGGTCACGAGTTCGAATTCAGCTCTGATTGTCTCGGCTATGATGCTGTGGTAGGGAATTTGCCACGTGACGGGCAAGGCGTGATAGTCTTCTCATATGATCTCTGACCAGTTTCCTCTAGATACCCATAAACATTTACACCATCCTTTAAATGTGATAATCTTGAATACAGCCTGGAGAACGCCAATAAGTAAAATGATACCTGTACTAATTGCCAAGGAACACAATTATAGCATGGGTTTGACACACGTTTTCACACAACAAGAGCTGAAACAATTAGTTTTGGAAGGTTTTTAATCTGGCACTTTATGTCCCGTCGTGGATCAAATGTGAAATCATTACTGCGGGTTTTACCCATATCTGCATAATGTACATATATATCTCAATGTACCTCAACGCTTAGAAAATTTCCTCAAACCAACCAAGATTCAAAGAGTAAATATAACTCTGACGCTAGAACGGATTGCCATTTCTTTTTAGACCTAGGGACGTAACTCTGGTTCAGGTACAGAACTACATGTAATCGTAAACAGCAATTTTAAGATATGTGTTTTCAACATTTGTCTTTGATGTTGGTATATGTTTTCCGTTAGATATTTCGTGGTACAAACCTATACTTAAGGTGTCAGTTTAGTTATCTGGACGGTTAAATTAGGAGTCGGTCTACCGTAGGTAAGGTACATATATATACTTACTGTAATGAGGTTGTAAATGGTAACACACAAAAAAATCCTAATGTGCTGGCTAAACCGAGGTAATGCAGGTTATAATTATTTTCATTTCTAATTTTGATTTTCCTTCATAATGGAATTATACAGAATATTTCAGAAGGGCATTCTGAATGATATGTTCAAAGGGCCTGGTACATAAAGGCGGAGAATCGGCCCCAGAGAGGTACGATACGAAAGTGCAGATTTCAGGGTCCCAGCACAACTCTTCAACTTTCCAATTCAGAAGAATAGAACCATAAAAGTTACATGGCCATAAAAGAGATGGCTGCTCAGTGAACACCCGCCCAAAAATGCATTCTGGGTCAAAAACGCCATTTTTTCGTTCCAACGAGGCGCTGTGTCTTTAATTTATAGTATGACGATCACCGTTAACCAGAAAAATATCTTTTTAACCACTGAAAGTTTTATGTGAGTATTTCTACCTGTTGTCCAAGTTTTGTTTGTGTTCATATGTAAAAAGTACACTTTATAATATGATCAGTTTTGTCATATTTTTGCAAGTTTAAAACCTGTATTTCTGTTATTGTCTCTCACTTGATCTTTCATAGTACCGTGAGCTAACGAAGTCACTGTAGAGAACAAGTTGCACCTCGAGAAGAGTTCGAATCTTTGTGGTTCTTTTCTTTTTTTTTCGTTGGCAATATACTTTTGAATGAGCTGATATAGGCTGTCTTGCATTAAATAAGTGTAATTATGGATTAGAATGGATAAGGTATGGTTTTTACGTAACGTGTGGTAACTGTGGAGAAGTCATACGTGAATCCTGGTTGAGAGCACATGTGGTCCTCTAGCTATCATTAACATTAAGATTTTATGACTAACTGAAGTAGAAGGCTGAATATTTGTTATATATGTATTTAATTGATTGATGGATATCTGCGTGTTCAAGAAGTTTTCATAAAGTTACGTTTGTGGTGCAGTGATTTTCCCCACTCTACAATGTTTAATGCCACAAAAAAAGATATTTCAATGTAAATGAAGCAAGCTACCATTTTTCGATTTTATGACCTATACATTGCTTCAGCGCATATTTGGAGCTTTGTCATATATCAGGAAAAGAATAGTAAAAAAGAACTGAAAAAAGAAGTCCCCTTACGAGAGTGTCAGTAGCTGTCACTCACAGCTATAGTCAATTTCGCTTCTTGAGGTGCTTGCGGTTTCTTGCACTGGGACCAATTCCTGGTCTTTTATGATGGTCCTTTAAAGGTGACCATCATTAGTTGAAATTAAAGTGACACCTAAGTATCCAAAACATGTGTACGAAGTACAAAACGCTCGCAGGGCTCTGGCTGGTTCGGCTAAAGCGGGACACGGTTTGTCCACACTTGGCCATTGAGGTCGCGTGCTCGGATACAGCACCCACTGGTTAGGGAAATTCTCTATAGCATGGCATTCAACCTTCGACAATGAATTTGCAGATTCCTTCTCTTTCAATATTCTTATAGTGGCCTTGGCGACAGTGAACGATCGAATGAACTCATTGGGCCGTTTCGTCACTACCGTGTCTTCCACCAATAAGGTGCTCACATGTATACATTATAAATAGAAAAGTGCGTCAGTAACTCGCTAAAGGTTGGTGCTTTATCCCGGATCCTCCGCTTTCCTTTGCCCTTAATGCCTACAGCTATTAAAATGTAAAAAAATCTTTGGTATGGCGTTAAACAACAACGGAATAAATATATTAACCCTAGTGATATAAGCATAGCAGTAATCGTAAGGATAAGCTTGCCCTGAGGCTGAGCTTGCGTAACGAATGTATCACTGGGACACAAATGGAAGAAACCAATACTCGAATTTCGTTGATCAGTGAACATAATAAATTTTCCTTTATCACTATAGGCCTGTTGGTATGAGTTTGTTTTGATGAGAAAAATTAACAACAAAAACTGAGAATACAGTTTTTTTTTTAAAATAATTTTTAATTTTAACAAAATGGAACAAACAACACAATAATAAATGAAAAGTTTGCACGAATACTTAATGTCAGTGTGGACTGGGGAAAATGTGCCACTCGCCATTGTCTTGTATGTCATGGATTACACAACAAGCCCACCTCCTACCCAATAATGTTTAAAGTTTTATGGTAGATCCTTAGTGTCACGAGAAGAGAAACACGCTGTAAATACACAGCGGAAGCTTCGTACAAATGCTCCGACACGCCGAAAAACATTCGCTTTCTTTTCATTTTTCTCAACATTGTCCATATGACGATAGGTTGTCTTCTTTTGTGGATCTACGTGATCTACCGGCATAACCTTGATGATTTTGGGCTTGCCAAGTTTCCTTCGTTTTGGTCGTCGTGTTTTGGCATTCTTGACATTGACTGCGGGTGGTTCCACTGCCACTTTTCCTGCACCTAGTCCAAACGCGGTCTCCTTGTCCTCCGTTTTGATGAGCACTTCCCGCATGTCATGCTTCAACTTCTCTTCCCGAATGTACTTCTTCAGCTGGTCTTCTCTCATGTCCTTCTTCAACTGCTCTTCCTTGGACACCTGTGTGAAGATGACCTCCTGGAAATATGGCATGTTGGGCGCTTTCTGGCGGTGTTGGGAGCTGGAGGCACCCCAGTAGGGTTTAGTACCTGAGTAATCTCCCAGACGGAAGAACTTAGGCCTCTTAACTTGGTCGGCGTTACCTGGAAAAAAATATTTTTATAAATACATCTGAAGGCGTGCCCACAACTTATTTTTACTAAAATAACAGTGGATGAATTGTCTATACACTCAGAGTACCGATTAAAACTAACTTCTGTTATAACGCATACACAACTTAACACATTTTTATTTTTTGAATTCAGTTCTTTAGAATATATATGTTTGCTTACCTGAAGTCTTTGACCTATTATTGGCTGACGGGATACGGGCGTTTGCAGGTTCGTGTGTGATGTCTTTGCTAACAGGGTTCGTCTCAGGTACTCTCAGTGTTTTCTGCGGAGAAGATTGTTCGGCCAGTGTCCGCTGAGGTGGACAGGTCTTCTCCGTCACGCTGGTGGTTCCCGGCTTTGTTAAGATCATAGCCAGATATCGGGAGACAGATTGTTCTCTGGGAGTCTGGCAGCGCACTGGAAATGGTTTCACAACCTGTTTGAAGACGACTTCTTCCGGTTGCCTTTCTTCAGGCCATAGGTGGCTATCTATGTCTTCCCACAGGTTCCTGCATCCGGTGGCTATATGGAAGAACCCTCCGGCCAGGCTACATTCAGAGGCCAGTAGTATGTCGCATGCAGAACCTGTTGGAGAAGGAGAATATACTCGATATCATGTAAAAATTATGCAAGCTATCAATCAAGCTACATATAAAGACGCATAGTTAAAAAGAGGCATATTATAGTGCGTATATATGTATTTGACATATAAGCCTATTATAATACAATATCTGGTTTTGTAGTAACTAAAACGTCAAATTTAAAAATACCACGTGACCATGACTTAGTGTATATCCGTACGTGTGCGCTGAATTTGATAAACTACTCATGAGGTATCGAACTATGATGTCTGTAAATAAACGGACTGTCCTAGAATAGTGTCATTTCAGTGTACATGTATCTCTCATTTGGCTTTCTCTACATGAAAATCATCTCCGTCTAGAACGTTATATATTTGCCGGGGTTATTCGTCTATCTGTCTGTTAGTCTGTGGGCAGCTTTACGGAAATTTGATTTGATTGGACCTGAATTCTTCACATTACGCCCCTTGACATTGGTGTGGGAATTTGTACACATTAAACCTTGACGGAGGTTTGCGCTGTCAGAGTGTCTCCTTGCTACAATTTTTAACTACAGTTTTACATATCACATGGTCAGGAGCTACAACAAAATACAAGTCTCTTCAAACAGATGGTACAAAAAGACTGGAAACTTTGTCAGAAAATGATCACATAAACATATTTCAATGGACAGGTACAGATTTCGGCACCGATTTCTGCAACTTCGCCGTGATATGGCGGGTGAAAACTTTATTTCTTCAAGTTTGTTTCCGAAATCAAATCTTAGAGACAAGCTGCATTTAAAGATAAAGCTTTCTTTTGAGGCATGGTGTATAATAGGACTTTATATATGGGGTACATACCTATGTCCGTTCCCCATACGTTAGATGAATATTCATCAATGTTCATGTTCTCGCAATATTATCTGAAAGCGTAAAACAGCGACCGTAAAATGTCTGATATCCGAACACTGCAACTCAGTACATCTACTTTCGTGCGATGTCATACGTTGAACCAAGGCTAAAGAAGCTCAACTTTAGTGGTACATTCATGTAGGTTGATTGAGATGTTTTGTCTAAAAACCTTACCTTCAGCTATCAGTGTTTCGTAAGCGATTGTGTGTACTGACACAAATCTGCTACTGCACTGGACTTGTTTGTTACGTCATAATCAACGTCCCGTGTTATTATATACATGCATTTATCGCCGATGACGTCACTAGTGACACGTCACAATTGTTCGCCCGCTGAAAATATTATCTTCCTATATGAAATACCCCGTTGTTGCCAAAATTGAAGTATCCTATTAAAGTATACATACAGCCGTGTCTCTTTCTTAAAATAAAAACGCCTGAGCAAATGTTTTTATTTAATGTTTTTAAAATAGTTTACGCTGAAGACGTTTAGCGCTGTTGAGGCTTAGTCCAACGATGTGCAGGGCCTGTGTAAATATTGAGGTCACCATAAATGACTAACGTTAGTCGCCTCTTCATTTAACTTCTCATTTACCGACACACTATACATAAAAATCCGTCGTCAACATACATCATATATGTCAGCTGTAAAAGCAGTTGATATCAGACTTACCTTTGTTTCTTCTGACCCTTCTTATTTCTGTTCGAAACAGAAGAAGACGTCAAATAGAAGTAGACGTCACACATGTCAAGAGACGTCATGCGTCATACCCCATTCACCCACAACTGTGACGTCACCAGGGTAAAACATTTTGCCACGTCACCCAACACGTCAACAGATATTTGCTGAAATAAAACTTGTGTCGATATTGTCGACAAATTTGTCATGTACTTTGTGCAGTTGCGATAATTTCATACAGCCATGCATCTCATTTCCGGTCTTAAATCCCATTTTTGTCCACTGAAGTCAACACAATATGAAAGAAACTCAAAACATGGATTATTCAGAATGTTCCCGAACTATTTCATCAGGAAGTGATTACCAAACATTAACAAAACAAATGTGAGAAGTGAAATACTATAAATAAAATTAATCAAGTAGTATGTACCGATCTTTATGTGTATCTAAACTTCAGTGTCGAAATTCGTTTGCCATCGGTGAGCTGGGAAAAGGTTAGACCTGTTTTGTAAAAAACAACTTTGGTAACAATTTCCGGAAAAATGACTTTCAGCCTATGTAAGACTGATTGACGGAAACACACATCAATGTGTCGCGACTGTCGGCCTATGTAAGACTGATTGACGGAAACACACATCAGTATTTCGCGACTGTCCGCCTATGTAAGACTGATTGACAAAAACACACATCAGTATGTCGTGACTGTCGGCCAATGTAAGACTAATTGACGGAAACACACATCAGTATTTGGCGACTGTCGGCCTATGTAAGACTGATTGACAAAAACACACATCAGTATATCGTGACTGTCGGCCTATGTAAGACTGATTGACGGAAACACACATCAATGTGTCGCGACTGTCGGCCTATGTAAGACTGATTGACGGAAACACACATCAGTATTTGGCGACTGTCGGCCTATGTAAGACTGATTGACAAAAACACACTTCAGTATGTCGTGACTGTCGGCCAATGTAAGACTGATTGACGGAAACACACATCAGTATGTCGCGGCTGTCGGCCTATGTAAGACTGATTGACGGAAGCACACATCAGTATGTCGCGGCTGTCGGCCTATGTAAGACTGATTGACGCAAACACACATCAGTATGTCGCGGCTGTCGGCCTATGTAAGACTGATTGACGGAAACACACATCAGTATGTCGCGGCTGTCGGCCTATGTAAGACTGATTGACGGAAACACACATCAGTATTTCGCGATGTCGTCCAAAGAGACTTGTGCGCTCTTGACAGAATTTTCCCGATTGTGACTCATCATGTCCGGATTCTTTGGCGTTTGTAATCAACAGATATGCATAACCTTTACTACAGTGCAGTTCTCATCTTGTTTTTGGAGAAGGTTCAGCATTTTCAGTCTTAGCAACAGGCAGCAGACATCAGTGATTCGCGCTATCGTCCACAGACACTTGTTATATTCTTGGAATATTTTTCACGAATATAACCCATGTTCAGATTCTTTGGCGTTCGAAATTCTTGATCACGACGTTGATGAACAATAGATATCCATCACCACAATGCTAAACTCTTCTTGTTCTGGAGAAAGTTCGTCGTTTCCAGTCTGAGCAACAGGTAACAAAGCCTTGTCGAATGGGTCTGTTGCCCAGGCCGTAGATCAACGGATTGAGACCAGAATTCAGAAAGGCCAAGAAGCTAAACACCTTCAGGATTTTGTAATCTCTCAGTTCACCAGTATCGGTACACAGCGTTGATAGGCTGATACTCAGGGGTAGATAAGAAATGGTGAATACACCTGCCGTCATGAACATCAGAAACGCCACCTTAACCTGACTCCGTATTACCTTAGCCCGATGACCATTTTCGGACGTTGTCGTCATCGTCTGGCTTGCCACACGCCGCACCTGTTTTATGGCAACACGGAAAATCCTCACGTATAAGACGACGGCTAAGCCGTAAAACACGACCACGCCGGCTGATAAGAAATACAGAACAGAACAAGGCGTAACAAGATCCAAAGAACAGATAAAATTGGTAGAGTTCTCCGTGTTTCTCTCGATTTTGTGCCAAACTGTTCCTGCAATGCTAAATCCCAGAAGAGGTGATACCCAACAAAGGACGACCGCAAGTACGAGAATGCGGCGGGAGAGAATAACGAAGTGCCGAAGAGGGTACATGATGGTTACATATCTTTCCAAGGCTACGACTGTCATGTGCAAAACGGAGACACAAGGAAATGCCAGAAGAACCACGACGATGAAAGTGCATTCAGTCATCTTTCCAGGATTTTCCTTTTTGGGATTCAAAAGGCCGGCAAGAAACGTGGACGAGAAACATCCGACACACATGTCACTGAGTGAGAGAGAGACGAGAAGCCAGTTCGTTGCAGTCCGGAGAGACCTGTTGGCCAGGATGACGGCGATGAAGTGGGAATTAGTCCAAGATGTTAACACCCCGAGCAGAAGGAAAAAAACAGATTGAAGATGCATCCTCGAAAAAGGCTCTGATGTCTCAATCTTATGATGAGATGTCTATAAAACTTATTAGCAAGCGAATATATTGGCAATCCATTGCCAGTTGAATTGGATGTACGATTGGTATCTCCCCAACAGATCATCCTTAATGATGTGGGCTGTACACTGGGGCTGTGTACTCAGTGATAAGCTTCCTTGGTTGCTACAGTGAATGTGCAAAAATACCAGCCCTTATAGATGGACATCATATGGTCACATAATCGTGGACTAGAAGAGGACGGTATGGCTTGGAGGACGCGTGTATTTACCATGATCTTCAATCCTTCGCCAAGTCCATCACAATGATGGGGCGACTTATCTCTGGCATCAATACCTAAGGTGTTACGTACAGACCATTGTCGAAGAAAATCTACTACAATAATATCCAGCTTTATTTGACGAGTAAGGAGTTATTATATTATTATGGGCTCCTTTGAAATAAAGGTCATCTAGCTCTACCCTTGCTTGATCTGGCCCGTGAAGTGCTATGGAAATTCACCACTAGCTTTACGAAACATATATTTCTGTGTAGTCGTTCGCTTGCCTTTGTTTACATCACTGATCATGCCTGCTTTCCTGTAAATTTATTAATCTGATTCAAGCGCGAAAATATTCGACATATACGATTGCGGTAGAGCCGTGTTCACGGTGTGAACACTGCTTAAATTTTATAGAAGGAGGAAATTTGAGGTCTCAGAGTAAATGAACAAGCTTAGGCAATTGTTGATATTAACCATCTGCTGGAATATTGAGTTCAGTGATAAGATTCTTTGGTTGCCAAACAGGATGTGCAAAACGATGAGCCTTGTCCATGAGTTTCGACAGGAACTATGGCAAAATGGGAAGAATGGTGACGCGTAATTGATCAGCAATCCGTGGATGGACCATTCTGTTATATGATCCAAGCAGCAGAAATATTTTACCTGTTGTGTTGTTAATGGTGTCCCTATCAGACACTTCAAAGCTATATTGCTGTACATCGATGGCTACAATGGCTTTTAACGGAGAATACATAATGTTTCAGTGTGTTCTGCATCGGCTCTATAAAGGTGAGAAATGTCAACAAAATAAACATAAAGTATACAGAAAAACCCACACACACCTGCTCATTGTTAAACGGATTTTCATCCGATCTTGTAAATTTTGGTGAGGGACAGTTATGTTCTCAGGGAAAAACTTTAGGTTTCCAGTTTAAGAAGCGGATAACACTGCTCAATGGGTACATGTTATCCGGGAAATAAACTAGTGTAATAACCTATACCTGTCCAATTTATTTGAAAGTGTCTGGGCCCAGGTAAAGGCTAAGAAATCACTAAAATGAAGTACACTGTATAAATCAGACTAAAGACCAATAAACACTGTACGGGACATACAGTTTGATTTTATTTTCTTTTTTTTAAGAATTTTTAAAATCGACTAAAATGACTTTAAAGCATCAGATCCTAAGGCAGTCTGTATTGATGTATTTAAGGCACCAGTGAGTCACACCCATTTTTTACTTGAAATGGTTCGTTTCAAGGTGCATTCGACGAATGCATTCATAAATTAGTATTTAAATGCACTTTGAATGAGATCTAGGTGTATATGTGTGTTCAGGGGCAAGAACATAATGAAAGGTCACTACTATAAATATGGTTAGAATAGGCCGTTGTAGAATCCAAACTTTTAAATGCATTTTACTAGGATGAACAAATTTAAAAAAAAATAAAGCGAACTAATTTTAATTATTTATTTGATTGATGTTATGCACCGTACTCAATAATATTTCACTTATCCGACGGCGGCCAGCATCATATTATGGTGGGAGGAAACCGGGCAGAGCCCAGGCATGCTCACGACCGAGCAGGAGAGGAAGCCGACAGGAGCTCACAGCGGCCGCATTGGGAGAAGCTAACCACCTCCGCCACGAAGGTCAATAGCTCGAGATGTTTTTATTCTACACTTTTCATCTCACTGTCTCTGTGGTACTCTCAAGCACTGGCAATCGCACTGGGGATCGTACTGTCGATCTCTGTGATGATCTTACATCTTTCATTGGCGATTTCACTAGTGATCTCATTGGCAATCTCGCTGGTGGTTTCACTGGTGATTTCATTGTCGATCTCGCTGGTGGTTTCACTGGTGATTTCATTGTCGATCTCGCTGGTGGTCTCATTAGTGATCTCATTGGCGATCTAGCTGGTGGTCTCACTGGTGATCTCATTGGCAATCTCGCTGGTGGTCTCACTGGTGATCTCATTGGCGACCTCGCTGGTGGTCTCACTGGTGATGTCATTAGCGATCTCGTTGGTGGTCTCGCTGGTGATCTCATTGACGATCTCGCTGGTGGTTTCACTGGTGATCTCATTGGCGATTTTGCTGGTGGTCTCACTGGTGATCTCATTGGGGATCTCGCTGGTGCTCTCACTGGTGATCTCATTGGCGACCTCGCTGGTGGTCTCACTGGTGATCTCATTGGGGATCTCGTTGGTGGTCTCACTGGTGATCTCATTGGCGACCTCGCTGGTGGTCTCACTGGTGATCTCATTGGGGATTTTGCTGGTGGTCTCACTGGTGATCTCATTATCGATCTCGTTGGTGGTCTCGCTGGTGATCTCATTGACGATCTCGCTGGTGGTTTCACTGGTGATCTCATTGGCGATTTTGCTGGTGGTCTCACTGATGATCTCATTGGGGATCTCGCTGGTGGTCTCACTGGTGATCTCATTGGAGATCTCGCTGGTGGTCTCACTGGTGATCTCATTGGTGATCTCGCTGCTGGTCTCGCTGGTGATCTCATTGGGGATCTCTCTGGTGGTCTCACTGGTGATCTCATTGGTGATCTCGCTGCTGGTCTCGCTGGTGATCTCATTGGCGACCTCGCTGGTCGTCTCACTGGTGATCTCAATGGAGATCTCGCTGGTGGTCTCACTGGTGATCTCATTGGAGATCTCGCTGGTGGTCTTATTAGTGATCTCACTGGTCGAGGGGGGATTGGCGGCGGCAAAAGCACAACTTATGTAAATTAGGCGATGGGGACACCCGATCTTTGGTCATGAATATTATACACTTATTGACACTGCTGTCTAGTAAAAAGTGTTGCGAAAATCAGCTATTCCAAAGTAGTTCCCAGATATACCCCAGATTTCCGTTTTGCGTTTTGATTACTTGTAAAATTATTTGACAAGAAAGATTATCCCCACCTGGCTCTGAGTCCCTCAGCCTAGTTTTAAACATTATCTCAAAAATGTGTATACTAAGAGTTATAATCACATTTCTTGTAATTCTCATCCCATCACAAAGCGAATCTTTAAGGCCAATACCATATTTAAATATTAATGTACTATTAAAAAAAGAATGTTTTATTTTACGTCCGGTGGTATAGAGGTAAAATAATTTTCGGCACACAAAGAGATTGGGTTATCCAGTCATGTAGGCTATACATGTGAAGTAACCCACTTGAGGTACAATGTACGAAAAACCAGGAAAGAAATGGAGAAATGGCTTTCTTGTGTGTATTTGAAATGTTAGAAAGGTTTGAATGAATAGAAATTAAATAAGAAAACATAGATTCTGGGGACAGAAACAGTACCGTATTTCGGGTGTCGCAGGGAATACATGCGCCCAGTCGGTTCAAGGGCGGTAACTTTTGATAGACTGAGTAAATTATTCCCCTTGAAAACATGGCCATGTGGGATGGACATGGTAACAGTTGAACATTGTAAACTTGATTTTCTTGAGTCATGAGGTAGTCCTGCAGTGAGTAATTTCGCACATGTGATGATGTCAGCGTTGAGAGATTACACGAGCAATGCTCAAAAGAATACAACATGAACGAAAAATTGAAATCGAAAATTTCGACACAACAACAACAACATATTACGTTAGCCGGCGCTTTAACCGGTTCAATATCATTAGTAGGTGATTTTTTGCAGTTCCGAAAAGCTGAGAACTAACGCTTTTCTCATCGTAAAGATGACATCATTTGTTTTCGTAAGGCTTGCCAGTATTCTACCATACATAAAAAGGTGTTTACTGAGCAGTGAAAGGAGAGATTCGCTGAAATCAATTCAAACTAGACTTTTGAATTCTACAGTCGTTTCCATTAATGTCTGCCCATCCTCGACAAATGTTTTGTCAGCTTACAGCTCTTATGTTCGTCCTAAGGGTATTTTTAACAAGGTATTACCAAATTATTTCCAAACTCAACAGAGAAATCTGCTCAGACACGTCAGACGCCCTGTACCTTTTAACATGGCGCATCATCTATATGGGCAGCTTATAGAAAACCACGAAAGGATAAAACCGAAAAATACTGAAGATGGAGTTTCCCTGCTCAGAAGACTTGCTACAGCTGGCAGTCCTGAAGAACAAATCAAAACACTGTCCACGTCTGATATTATAATGTGTTTATATGCTTGGCGTGAACAAACAGATTTAACCTCCAAAACAACGAGTATCGTCCAAAGCCTGTATGATGATAAGAAGACACGAGTTACAGGACGCGCTGATGCGAATCTGCTTCTTCAGGTGGAACTGTCCAAACGGGTGAAGGAGGAAGACTTGGAGACATTATTTCACTGTGCTCACGCAGCATTCAGTAGTAGAGGGAGAAGGTTGTATTTTTTGACCTCCTTTTTTGACCATATTCTCGAAGAGTTTGATGAATTGTCACTGACGAAATCACAGTTTGCCAAGATACTTTTCTACATTTATTACCATGGAGATGCTCCAGAAAGACTGCTCTTCAACCTGCAAAATTACTTGTCTGAAAACATGAACAGTTTTGACTTCAATGAAGTTCATGTAGCTTGTCTGGGATTTTTCCGGGCAAACAAGCGAATTAATGATTACGCCATTTTGAACGCTCTTGCTGACAGACTTTTGCAGAACCTAAACATTGTATCTGGAGATGCTCTAGTCAGCATCATGAAGACTTTTAGACATTCAGGGTTTACCAAAGTCAGCTTTTTCACTGAGCTTGCTGAAAGGTTGACCTCCATGAATCTGCCGAACATTACCTCTCTGAATCAAGTCATGCACTTGGCGGTGGCATTTGGATCACTGCGTCTGTACCACGAAGCCTTCTTAGCGTCTCTGGTTTCCAGGAGCAAACAGATTCTCTGCACCACTCGTAGTTCGGTGGTACGCACCAAGGACTTGGGCAGACTTGTGTGGGCGTTAGGAACATTCTGTTACAAAGACGAAGACTTCCTCTTGAACACTGTGGTACCAGTGTTTACAGAGAGTCTGAGTAGAAATGTCACTGTGCAGTATCCAGAGTCACTGGTTGATGTGGCCGTGGGCATGGCGTATCTCGGTCTCTACTCTGATGATATAATCAATGCTATATTCTCTTCGAGTACAGCAGCCAAGTTGAGAGGTAAGGATGAAGTCACAGACACGTGAAAGTAAACATTCTTGTAGTATATGATAGCTCAGTTGGTAAAGCGTTCGTTTCAGGGGCGGTAGATGCAGGGTCAGTCCTGGGTCGGGTCACACCTAAGACTTTAAAAGAGGAAGTTGTAGCTTCCTCGCTTTGGCGTTCAGCATTAAAGGGATAATGCAAAGACTGGTTGACGCGTATCAGTATATTGGTTGGGGCGGGGCGGCTTACTTGCCTTCAGTAAGTCGTCTTGGTGAAGCAGGACTAGATAAAAGAGTGATGGAAATCCGTTCTGCAACAAGCAGGACATTACATGCACTCTAAGGACTCCTTCGTTGTCACCTGGCCTTGTACGACCTTTAACCCCAAGCACTCATTCACTCACTCAATCTTGTACCCTAATTTCTCAACCTTTTCCCACATGAAAGAGCCACTTTCACTGCAATTTATGCACATTCTTAATAGGACTTTGGAGACAAAACTACATGGGTTGGATTAGCCCCTATTAGGGCTTCATAAAAAAGTGTAATTTTATCAGTCTACACAAAATAATGCCTTCCGAATGTGCTTGAATAAACACCTTGCAAACACGCGAAAAGGTGGAAGATTAACAGTATACATATTTGTGTTGCAAATGATGAGCTTTACAGAATAGAGAAAAATGGTTTGAAATAAGTTCATCTTGTATTAGGACCACCAGTACTCTATTTTTTGGACAGAAAATCACTTGTATGTGTATGTGTTATAACAGAAGTCAGTTTTAATCGGTACTCTGAGTATATAGACAATTAATCCACTGTTATTTTAGTAAATAGGGGCCTCCGTGGCTCAGTTGGTTAACCCGCTAGCGCAGCGCAGTAACCCAGGAATCTCTCACCAATGTGGTTGCTATGAGTTCACATCCAACTCATGCTGGCTTTCTCACCCGCTGTACGTGGGAAGGTCTGCCAGTAACTTGCGGATGGTTGTGGGTTTCCCACCAGACTCTGCCCAGTTTCCTCCCACCATAATGCTGGCCGCTGTCGTATAAGTGAACTATTCTTGAATATGGTGTAAAACGCTAATCAAATCAATAAATAAAGAAAGAAAATCACTTCAGAGCTCTTTCATAGGGTTTAAAGGTTGATTGACTGACAGGCATGGAAGACAGAAGACTCATTCAGCTAAAGACTGCCTGGGTGGCCTAGCTGTTAGAAGCGACTTGATATCGTGAGACCGGAGATTAAGCATGGGTCAGGCCCCTGGTTTTGTTGCCTAACTTGGTGCCCAGCGCTGAGAGGTTACTGCAAGGAAACAGGACTGCTTGGCATGGTGTCAGTTTAATGTGACTAGGTGCAAGGGGTGTCATGTCTGGTGTCTTCGGCATGATACATCAATGGCGGCAGTGTTTGACAGCATAGACATATCACAAAATGATACAACTCCATACACACAGACCGAATGACTCCTTGTCATCATATGACTGAAAAATTGATGAGTACGACGTAAACCCCAAGCATATAAACATGTACATACATTCTTCACCATTGCTGTGACCAATATTTTGAAACATTCTGAAAAACTATGGGGTGCAGAAATACTCTGCATAGTTGTATGAAGCCTGCATCTTTAATGACACAGTAACAAATTGTTTTTATTCTGTCATTTTCATAATAATAGTATGCATAAATTCCACCAAAAAAGTGCCTTAGAAGTCAAAAAGCTTGAAGGTTTACAGTATATACATTCTCAGCTAATAGGCTGTTTTTTACCTCAACCCTAGATTCAAATCCAACTATTCTCACTATGTCTTACAGCTATGAGGCTTGACAGATGCCTGGAGTGATGATGGAGGCATTTTTTTTCTATGGGCACGTGGCTTCCTCCACTCTATAAACCTGACTGCAGTCATATAAGTGAAATATTTTGGGGGACAGCTATAGAGCATTAAATACTCTAGTAAAATAATATATAATTTATTTATTTATTTATTTGATTGGCCGTACTCAAGAATATTTCACTTCTACGACGGCGGCCAGCATTATGGTGGGTGGAAACCAGGAAGAGCCCGGGGAGAAACCCACGACCATGCGCAGGTTGCTGACAGACCTTCCCACGTACGGGGAAGTCAACATGAGCTGGACTTGAACTCACGGTGACCGCATTGGTGAGAGACTCCTTATTACACTGCGCTAGCACGCTAACCAACTGAGCCACGGAGGCCCCTTAAATGTATAATAGTACAGAAATCAAACATCATTGTATGTTTTTCCTTTTTCTTGTTATTGATGATTAACCTATAGGCCATTTAATACCAGTTTTTAATTTCTGTTTAGACATGCCAGTCCTGGAGAAAACAAACCAGTTGCTCTGTTTACACCACTCTGTGAAATTAGAGCACCCAAGTTACCATGGCAACACACTGTCACAGGTTTGGCATTATTGTGATTTTTTTTTGTTTTTTTTGTTTATGAGCCTTAATCTTTTTGTTCAGATAAAATTTTTATTTACTAAAGTATAATTATGAGATGCTGTTGCAAATGTCATATCTGTGTAGAGTGTTTCTACCGAAACACTAACCAATTCTGTATTCTTACACAACTAGCTAACTATATATTTTCTTACTCATGGTGAAACTTTGATAACTTACATTTTCTGAATTTAATGAAATAAAAAACTAAGGTTTCTGTAAATATTTAGTTTTCTAAAGTATTTATTCTTTGTGCTAATGGTCATTTTTTTTATTTTTTTGTTTTTTCATTTATATGATGTAGCAATATATATGCATGATTTTGCCAAATTGAGGGCCATGTAACAAAGTGACAGTATTGGTAATTTCAAGATCTAAAGGTATGACTTAAAATGGAACGTGTATTGCTTCTGGGGGGAATGTTCTCTCAACTCACAACACAGTCAGATTCACAATGCTGTGACACTGAAGTCAGATTCACAGTGCAATGACAGTGGAGTCAGATTCACAGTGCAGTGACAGTGGAGTCAGATTCACAGTGCAATGACAGTGGAGTCAGATTCACAGTGCAGTGACAGTGGAGTCAGATTCACAGTGCAATGACAGTGGAGTCAGATTCACAGTGAAGTGACAGTGGAGTCAGATTCACAGTGCAGTGACAGTGGAGTCGGATTCACAGTGCAATAAGATTCACATTGTAGTCAGATTCACAGTGCAGTCACAGTGCAGTCAGATTGACAGTGAAGTCAGATTGACAGTGAAGTCAGAGTCACAGTGTGGTCACAGTGAAGTCAGATTTACCGTGCAGTCTCAATCCAGTCAGATTGTCACATATATGTGTCTAATACATTAACATGACTCCTACAGTACCCAACCCTCAGGATTTTCCCTGTTGATAGTTCTGCAATAATGTTTTTAATGCCAGTAAGGAGTGAACAATGTTTCTTTCTGATTCAGACTTTCTTAGACAGCCTCCCATCAAAGATTTATGGTGACATGAACCGAGAGCTCTCATTCCGTCAGGGCCTGGCCTCATCCCTAACCACACTGCAGAGGTTGTTAGGAAAGGATAAAGTCCGCTGTACTTTTATACTCCCTCATTACCATACGGCTGGTAAGAGTACACAATGAAGTTTTTTTCTAATTTACCATCATGGTATATTACATATTAAGAGTAAGTTTTAGAGTGGAGAAGTTATTGCAGAAAGTAAGCACATTTTATTTGAATCAGATGTGAACATTTAAAATTAAGGACAACTAATATACCCTGTGTTATTCAGGAAAAGAGTTGGAAAGTCAGAACCATATTTTCCGATGTGCTTGGTAATTCAGTAAATCAGCTTTTAATCTGAATTCTAACGAGGCCATTGGATGCACCATGTTAGAGCAACTAGAAAACACTATATCTCGTCACTGATACACTCCAATGGATGCACCATGTGAGAGCAACCAGAAAACACTATATCTTGTCACTGATATGCTCCATTGGATGCACCATGTTAGAGCAACCAGAAAACACTATATCTCATCACTGATACGCTCCATTGGATGCACCATGTTAGAGTAACCAGGAACATTATATCTTGTCACTGATATGCTCCATTGGATGCACCATGTTAGAGGAACCAGGAACATTATATCTTGTCACTGATACGCTCCATTGGATGCACCATGTTAGAGCAACCAGAAAACACTATATCTTGTCACTGATATGCTCCATCGGATGCACCATGTTAGAGCAACCAGGAACACTATGTCTTTTCACTGATACGCTCCATTGGATGCACCATGTTAGATTAACCAGAAAACATTATATCTTCTCACTGATATGCTCCATTGGATGCACCATGTTAAAGCAAACACTATGTCTCATCACAGCTCCACACACATAACAGGTAAAATAGGGTTCTCTCGACGTAAGTGAAAACAGGTGCATTCTCTGGTTATTTACATAACTCGAGCCTGATTGATCAAAATTGATAAGATGGCGACATAATCGATTTTTTTCAGCGTGTGTGATTTTGCTTAGACTGAACAACAGTATCTCAATTCATCACAAAGACAGCAAGTGTATGCCTTTTAACCTTCATATGGGATACTTTTTTTGATGCATGTATACATTTAGCCTGGGTTGCCTTTTCTTGCTTCTCCACGATATGGCTGAAAGATTGCAGATGTGGCATGAAACCATAATCATTCATTCTTTTCTTGTAGTATTTTTAAGCAGTTTTGTAATAAAAGTTTTTACTTCTTTATTTATTTATTTGATCGGTGTTTTACGCCATACTCAAGAATATTTCACTTATACTACGGATGCCAGCATTATGGTGGAAGTAAACTGGGCAGAATCCAGGGGAAACCCATGACCATCCGCAGGTTGCCGCCACATATTGCCAGAGTGGAAGCCAGCATGAGTTGGACTTGAACTCACAGCATCCACACTCATGACAGGCCCCTGGGTCATTGTGCTGTGCTGGCGTGCTAAACACCTTGTCCACGGAGACCTCATACTTCTTTATTATAACATGGTTTAATTATCTCTCACTGTGAATGTTCATGAGGGGGTCAATGACACTTAATGTCTGGCTGTTGTGCAATTCGTTGAAGACCATTTGCCTTATACAAATGTTATATGTAATCTTATAGTAATCTTATATCATTAAGGGACACATGAAAAAGGCACTATATACAAAGAGTATGGTTTTAAGGAAAATGTATGTAAGAAAAATGAGAACAAAGTTTCATATTTAAAGCATATTTTATATTCTGAATAGTTCCTCAATTTTAGGCACATTTTCTGTCAATGCTCAGAAATATTCAGTAATGACGCCATTGATGACTATATTGGAAATGCAACTTGAGGGCCATCTTGGCACCACCAATTCATGCTCTTTACCAACACAGTTGTTATGACAACTATCACCGTTGACATCACCAAGGCAGAGTTCTTAATTTATGGACCGACTGCTGGCTCCTTAGGAAAACTGTAGTTTCAAACAATTTTTTTTTTCTCAAAAAGGAATCTGACCACCTTTTTCTACTTTTATATGTTAGGCCACATCCTAAAACTTTATATTAAGAAATAAGAATCAAGTGTTTTCATGTATCCTTTAGCTTGCCAGGGGTTTGTGGTTTAACCTGGACATTCCGGTTTCCTCTGCCTAAAATCCTGACTGTCATTGTATGGGTGAAAATTCTTCAGGAAAATTATAAACAACAATCATATAATGCCCACAAATAAATCATTGTTTGTTTATCTTGTTTATCTAGATCTGGAAGTCCATCTGGATGTGGACGGCAGGCCGGTCCAAATTGATGGTGTATCTGACCAAAGTACAAAACCCGACGTTCATAAAAGGTACTGATCTAGAAATATTATTTCTTCATTGAAATATTATGTAAAAAAAGTTTGATTAGTGGGCAAACAGCATAAAACTTGCATCTGGTAGGTTTTCTAGAATTGCTGTGGCAGCTGTAAGATAGAGTCAAACATTGTGAGTTTACTGAAGAATTCCTGTATATAAAGCTTAGACAACTGAACAAACTTGGGGATATCAAACATCTATGTGTTCTCTGTATAATTCCCAAACCAAGCTATCACTAATGTGTTCTTCCTCGAATAGACCTATTGTAAATTGCCTCCTCATGGGCTGTTGTACAAATAATAAGACAGAAGCAGCATACATACTTTGTATACTTATAAATATAGATAGATTGAGAATTCCCACAATGAGTTACCACCAACAAGACTAATATTTAATCCCTAAAAAATCACTCGCCAATCTGTGAACTATATTCCAGCTCTAATGACACTTGCTTGTATTTTTCTTTCAGAAGAATCAGTGTGTTGTAAACAGTGAAATGTTACTGGGAAACCCCCTCAAGCTGTCAGTTATATCCCAGCTCTGTAAAGACCTGCTTGTGTTTCCCTTTCAGAATAGCTATTGAGGTAACAGGACAGAATCAGTATGCTGTAGACAGTGAAATGTTACTGGGAAATCCCCTCACCAAGCTGTCAAGTGTATCCCAGTTCTGTACAAACCTGCTTGTATTTCTCTTTCAGAATAGCTATTGAGGTAACAGGACAGAATCAGTATGCTGTAGACAGTGAAATGTTACTGGCAAATCCCCTCACCAAGCTGTCAAGTGTATCCCAGTTCTATACAAACCTGCTTGTGTTTCTCTTTCAGAATAGCTACTGAGGTAACAGGACAGAATCAGTATGCTGTAGACAGTGAAATGTTACTGGGAAATCCCCTCACCAAGCTATCAAGTGTATCCCAGTTCGATACAATCCTGCCTGTGTTTCTCTTTCAGAATAGCTATTGAGGTAACAGGACAGAATCAGTATGCTGTAGACAGTGAAATGTTACTGGGAAATCCCCTCACCAAGCTGTCAGTTGTATCCCAGTTCTGTACAAACCTACATGTGTTTCTCTTTTAGAATAGCTATTGAGGTAACAGGACAGAATCAGTATGCTGTAGACAGTGAAATGTTACTGGGAAATCCCCTCACCAAGCTGTCAAGTGTATCCCAGTTCTGTACAATCCTGCTTGTGTTTCTCTTTCAGAATAGCTATTGAGGTAACAGGACAGATTCAGTATGCTGTAGACAGTGAAATGTTGCTGGGGAATCCCCTCACCAAGCTGTCAGTTGTATCCCAGTTCTGTACAGACCTGCCTGTGTTTCTCTTTCAGAATAGCTATTGAGGTAACAGGACAGAATCAGTATGCTGTAGACAGTGAAATGTTACTGGAGAATCCCCTCACCAAGCTGTCAAGTGTATCCCAGTTCTGTACAAACCTGCTTGTGTTTCTCTTTCAGAATAGCTATTGAGGTAACAGGACAGAATCAGTATGCTGTAGACAGTGAAATGATACTGGGAAATCCCCTCACCAAGCTGTCAGTTGTATCCCAGTTCTGTACAGACCTGCTTGTGTTTCTCTTTCAGAATAGCTATTGAGGTAACAGGACAGAATCAGTATGCTGTAGACAGTGAAATGTTACTGGGAAATCCCCTCACCAAGCTGTCAGTTGTATCCCAGTTCTGTACAAACCTGCTTGTGTTTCTCTTTTAGAATAGCTATTGAGGTAACAGGACAGAATCAGTATGCTGTAGACAGTGAAATGTTACTGGGAAATCCCCTCACCAAGCTGTCAGTTGTATCCCAGTTCTGTACAGACCTGCTTGTGTTTCTCTTTCAGAATAGCTATTGAGGTAACAGGACAGAATCAGTATGCTGTAGACAGTGAAATGTTACTGGGGAATCCCCGCAGTAAGCTGAGACAACTGAACAAACTTGGTTACATCACTCATGTGGTAAGTAGTGTCGACTTGAGTTTTGTATGAAGTCTGTATGGATAATGTATATGACTCTGTAAACTCTGTAAATTGTGGATACTTTGAATATTCCATTCTGAAAAGACCTATAGATTTTCCACTTGTGAAAACTCCACAAATCTGAATGTGGATTAGGTCAAAGTACTTTCTAAACACGTTCCTAATATTTGTATCATAAATGCATAGAAAAGTGGTGGGTAAGATCTGGACTAGAACTGTTATGTTAGCATGGCCTATGTTAATTACTTTATAATTTAGTTTGATTACACGCTACTTATTACGTATTAATGTTATGTTCTTTTTTTAATTGTGAAGATATTAGTAGGGATTTTATGTGTTCCATTTAGTACTGTTTCTTTTTTCCCCTCAGATATCTGCTACTGATGCCAAGAAACTTGATACCATGGATTCTCCTAGCAGAGAAGAATATTTGAGAAGTATTTTGCGTACAGAGTTGAAAGCAAAATTATGAAAATAAAACACTTGCTATCAAAATTTACTTACTCTTTTCGGCATTGTAAAAGTTATGTGGGAAAAGCTCAACAGGGGAGTTTCGAGTTGGAACTCTTACGTCGACAAAGGTGAAAACAGCCCAAGGGTATCATGTGACCTGTCAAAAATGTACGTCATCTATTTTTGATCCCATTCAGTACAACATGTGCATCTGTAAAAAGTGTCATGAAAAGTAATTTAGAGCAGATGAATGAAAGAGAAACTTGAGAATCTGAACCTTTTGTGAACTGGAGAAGTCCGGAAAAGAAAGAGGTGTCATTTGTGCCTCTGGAAAAGGGTGAGACAGGTGATCAGTAAACCAAATTCAATAAGGTTGTCTAACATTTTTCACTATTCACGTAGCACAGAAGGACTGTTTTTACTTTTGGCGACAAAAAAGTTCCAACTCGAAATTCCCCTATTGTACTCTCATCCAATGACCGGCCAGTGCATTCTTGGTTGAATGGTTTTAATTTCTATAATATTTCACGCTGGGTGATGTCTCATTTCAGCAGACAAATCCCAGTGTCAAAATTTGGCATCACCGTGTTGAATCAAGAGGTGCTGCCTAACTGGAACACAACAGACGCCGAGCTCTGTATCATGACAAATCCTGGCATCGGTGCCTCGAAACTTGACCCTGTTCAGGCTGCCGTGCCAGCTGGTTGTTGCAGATATTTTGTGCGGAGCACAACTATGAACAGCCTTGTGTGCCACTGCCAGATCATTTCACACGTATTTTGAATTTGAATTTGCCTAGGGAAAATTTACCGATATGCATGTATATCTCTTGCATGCAATTTCTTATGTTGATTGGCAAATTATAGTTCTCTTTTCCTACCCCGCGCATGCCATGTAATCCCACCTCATTCCATTCCGAGTGATGGCTCAGCGATGACCCATGTCTTGGAAGTTTTGACGGTGAATTTCAAAATTTCTTTTTACGTGTTATGATAACAATCGTTCTGCCCTCTTGCTGTCTCGTGTACTCATTCTCGGGTAGTGACTCGTTCAGAGATTCGATCGGTTGGTGTGGACACTTGATATATCACTAATACGAAGGGCCCAGTGTTTTAGGTTGTGTATAAGTGAAGGATTGATTGATTCAGGTATGTAAGAAGAGGCAGTACCGTAGATTTTTGGCCAAAGAATTGATCAGCACAAATCCAGTCGAATTAATTTTTGGCTATTATTTTAGAATTTTAGAATATTTATTTATTTGCAGACCCTCCCACGTGCGACCGGACCGGAGAGGAAGCCGGTCATTTTAACGCGTGTCTGATATATATTGAAAAGCAATAATGTGGGCTGTTCCTGGTAAACACAAGATTTGATTTCATAAGCGAATATGGAATTTTCGATGAACATTTCCGGTATAGCCTCTTTGACGTCGTACGCATGAACAAAGAGTATTTGACCTGTGCGACGGTAACTATCATGGTTGGAGGAAAACTGGGTGTAGGAGTAAACCATTAACCAGAATGAGGGAAGTAACCAAAGAAAATTCTCATATGTGACAACGAATGTCTGTCATAGATAGAGTTCAAAGTGTACATGTATGCTTGGGTTTTACGCCGTACTATACAATAATTTTTTAGTCATATGACGACGAGTCATTAGGTGTGGGAGTATATACTGTGTCTTCTAGCAGCAGGACGAGTCCATGCCGCCAAAGAGCTGCCGCCACTCAAGTGCCAAGCAGCAACAAGTACCATTTTTAAGGTCAAAGTGTATGCCACGTTTATCAGTGAACGAAAAGTGGTCTCAAACTAACTTATTTCAGCCCATGCGGGGCTTCCTCTCCGGTTACACCTGGAAAGGTCTGCAGTAACTTGCGGATGGTCGTGGGGATGGTTTCCTTCCACCATAATGTTGGCCGCCGTTGTATACATGTAAGTGAAATATTCTTGAATACGGCGTAAAACACCAATCAAATAAATATATAAATTATTCACAACTAGAAGCTCATTTGCTAACAAAATCACAACCATTTATTAACATGTGTTCTGTTAATTTTCTGCAATGAAAACAGATACGACTAACATATTTACAACACAGTTTGAATATCACTAATTGCAGGGAGCAGTCATTATTCACTAGGCAATAAATACAACCTCTTGTATACATGAGTTAATATTCAAGTCAGCCTACTTCGTTGCGAATTCATTTTTTCTTCTATTTTGCTTTATCTTCAGAAAACGATAAGCTGACCAATAATGTTTGGTCTCTGTAAACGACGAATCAAATTCACACAAATTTATTCCTTTATTTCTTTGATTGGTGTTTTACGCCGTACTCAAGAATATTTCACTTATACGACGGCGGCCAGCATTATGGTGAAAGGAAACCGGGCACAGCCCAGAGGAAACCCACGACCATCCGCAGGTTGCTGCAGACCTTCACAGCGATCGCAGGCTCCTAGGCCATTACGCTGAGCTAGCACGCTAACCAACTAAGCCACGGAAACCCTCACAAATTTATACCCTACACACTAAACAAATGAATTCATAACTGGTGATGCAGAAATGAAACTTATTTCAACAGGCCTTCGTGTACAATTAGTGCTATGGGTTACGTTAACAATGTGACATTCTGAACAATTTCATGATATTTTGCTCACTGTTTGGAACGTTCGAAAAATTGATTAATGTAAACAATGTATGGTTCAGTACTTTGAAGGAACATTTGAAAACAAAACAACAAAAACATATGGAATTGATGCTTCACATCTCTGTACAAGAACAGACTCAGCAGGTAATCAACTACAAAAAGTCATAAAATAATGTTCCCTCTAAACTTGTGAACATGTAACTCGACTCTTGGTGCATAAAGCACTGAAATGGTACATATGGCACATGCTACTTGCTAGGTATGACAATTCCTACATAAAATGTTTAAAAAGTAGATACAGTATAAAATAAGTTTATCCTCTCTAAATCGCACTGTATAGCTGCATTTACGCTATGCGCAATATTGAAAACCATTTTTGAACTCACAAACAAAACATATCCTTGAGTATTCATGGTGTTAGCCCTTTGATAATGGATTCTGATTCAAGCTGAAGAGTGCGTACATGGTCGCGATGATGACAGCAATACATGAGTTCTGCGTCATCGATTGGCGAGCTATACGTAATCGGAATGAGCAAAGTAGTAGATGGCTTATACCTGACTAGTTTTTCGCGGGAGAGGCTCTCCCGTTAAAGGCAAAAACCACTCTAAAATGAAGTATATATCACATGAAAGTACATTAAAAACTGTCCAGGAAAATAGTTGAATTTACTTTTTTTTTTAGAATTTTTCTAACCGAGAAAAATTGTGTTAAAAGAACAGATTCTACGGTGGTCTGTTGTGACCCAGAAGGTATGTTACTTCACATCTATAATTTTCGCCTGAAATAATTCGTTTCAAGGTCAAATCAGCGAATGCATTCATAGATCTATATACATTTTAAATGATGGAATGTAGTAGTGTAACGTGTTAAGTAGCAAAAACCTTATATGACGTCTCTGGTCCCCATGTGGTCTGAAAAGGCCACCACAGAATAAAATATTCATATGCATTTTACTAGATTAAACAAATTGTAAAAGAATGAAGCCAACTATTTTCCTTGATACTTTTCAACGATCTTTCAATTGATACATACTTCATTTTTGTGTTTTCTTTGCCTTTAAGATAAATACTCATATTTCCACAAGTTTTACAATGTTTAGTGAAATCACATACAATGTTCTGGTCATAACAGATGGGAGTCATTTGACCATATATTCCGAGAAACAACAACAACATGTCTTGTCATGATATCAATTAACACACACATATAATGCTAATAACACTAAATAGGTATTTAAAGTAACTCGTCTGGTTCCACAAAACAAGGGTACTCAAAGTTAGATTGTAAGGATACCATGGCAACAAATATCTTAAGGCATGTTGCCACACAATCAACTGAACCAACGATTAAAATCAACTTAACCGAACATTGCTTTGCGATATACGGCAATCGTCATGATATAACGTTATAAAAAAAGAAACAAACAACAACAATATATAAACTATTACCAAAAACTATATTTTATCACGCTTGATATTTCACAAAAATATACGATTGTATAAGCATGAATGAATAAGGGGTAGATTTATAGGCTACCTACGACGGATCACCACAATTGTCAAAGCACAGCAATATACGGGCATACGTTTTGCACGACATCCACGTGAACCTGGCTGCCTTCTTTGGACAGTATATTACTAAAAATAACAACAATAACATTGGCCTTCAAGTAACAAAAATCTACGTATTTTATAAATGGATATACATAGTCTACGAAATGCAGTCCTAAAGTGAAGATATGTTATGCTATGGGTAGATCTTTCACATCTGTAGCTTTTTCAGCGGCTTCTCTCCTACGTACATGGCGTTCTCCTAGCTGCACTAACAATCCGAATAACGCCGCCATTAGCATCCAAATACCAGCAATGCGGAATGACATATCCCAGTTCCCTGTGCCATCTCTCAGCCAACCTGAAACATAAGAAAGCTCGTAAGAGTAGAAGCTGATATGTTCGTTTTAGACGTATTATACGTCCAACTGAATTCCTGTCCTGTATTAAAAGGATATCGCTGTGCGGTTTGGAGATCGTTTTTCCATTTATTAGATTTATTTAATTGGAGTTTTACGCCATACTTAACAAAACTTCACTTTTACGACGGCGGCCACGCAGCATTATGGTGTGAGTAAACAGGACAGAGCCCGGGGGAAACCTACGCACATGTGCCGGTCGCTGGCAGACCTTCCCACATATACAACCGTAGAGGAAGCCAGCATAAGCTGGAATTGATCTCACGATCGCATGGGTGCGCCAGCACTATAACATCTAGGTCACGCAGGTCTTCCGCCGCCTTTCAAATTCCTCAAACATTTTTTTTTATGTGGTATAATCGTCGCAGTTATCAAAATCTATATGTCTAGAGGTAAATTTTCATTTTATAGATCGACACACGAGTTATAATTTGATGTTTCAATGTCCTAAGAAACAACTTTGCGCTTAATGAATCAACCAAGCGTCAAGTGGCAAAATGTTTGGCTTACATGGATTCTGATGGGCAAGTTTTTAACGTCTTATAATTGGAAGTATATGCATATATTCTGATTAGGATGGGAATGGGTGTTTTAACTGGGGTTTAAAGCAAGCGTGTATAGGTTGATTCGCAATCCCAGGCAACTGGGTCCAACTCGACCGTTCGACCTAAGCGTAACGTTTACGTCGAAAAGCTTGAAAACGTATTTCAATCATGAGCATCTGTGACTAACTGGGCGCAAGCATGCATAGATCGACAGAACTGGATCTTCCGAGTCGCAGTATAGTTGAACATGTTCAACTCCGAGAACTCTGCAGTTACCGGTGATCGCCAGCCTACATAGATCGACAAGAACCAGAGTCCTATTGGACTCTAAGTAACATAGTACTATTTCGAGTATGTTATGAGTGTGTGTCTGGTCGACAAGGTGTGAGTATACATGCATACATACTCTAATTGCATTTCGCCGTGTGCCTCGGTGTCCTCCGCATGGTGTTCCAGTGAGGCAGCACTATTTCGAGTATGTTACGAGTGTGTGTATGGTTGACAAGGTGTGAGTATACATACATATATACTCTAATTGCATTAGGCGGTGTGCCCGGTGTCTTCCGTATGGTGTTCCAGTGAGGCAGCACTATAAATACATGGACATGACGAAGAGCCTGCTAGAAGGGTTGCGGCAGTGTGATATATATGTATGATCAAAATATTGGTTCAAGCGACAATAAACCATATACAAACACACTGATAATGCCAACTTGTTTGTACTGCATGCATGCATGCCTCAGTACAACATCATATAACAAGGACACTAGACATGACATCCCATCCAGTCGTTATGCTGACACCTAAAAACCCATTTACATGAGTGGATACTATTGGCCATCAAACATTCCCCAATTCCTTACAGTATTTCATTAGATGTTTGGTATGTAAAACAGCACTTTCAGAAGCACATAGAGCCTTCACAATGATTCTTCTGATGCCAACACCTAAGTATATTTCTGAGAAGAAATTAATCAATCTTCATCAAAAACGTCTAGGTGGCCCTAAAAGATGGATGAATCAAGCAAAAATATTTCACTTGAAGAATGGTAAGCTTTAGGTGAAATACTGTATACATAGTAGATGAGAGAAATGTCGGCTTACCTTGACAACGTATACATATATTTAACATTTTTGTACAATCATATACTTAACAGACAACCGATCTTCACATCGAACATCTGCTTTTTTTTCGTCTGCGTCATTTTTCATTTTCTTGCATATTCCAAAACTTCCATACATCCCATCTTACACGTTTAAAAACTAGCTTTATATAACAGATATATGTGTAATTATTAGTCTTATATTTCGTTTGTGTGTGGTCCGGTTTTAACTTTGGTGTCATCAAAACGATGTTTCTTTTATCAGGCCGGTCCAAAGGCTTATATTCATGCTATTCTCTTATATCAAGCGCCAAGTTCTATAATTCTTCCCTTTTAAAGTCTTACTACACGAAGATATTCCTAAAGCAGACCTTCGAGGAGAAAGTCTACAGAAACCCGGAACCAGACAACATTACTATACGATGATATCAAGATTTATTTATATACACATGAAGGCCACAGTCCAGCGGTTTTCGAAAGGGCGTTTAGTAAAAATTAATGTTACATTTTTTCGCGCATTATTGTTCTGACAAAAGCGCATGTCATTTCTTTGAGTCATAGTTAATACCGGTGAAGCGTTTGCGTGAGGTTGAGTATATGGAAACCAGAAACAGTTATTTATATTATGAGTTTTGAAACAAAATCAATGTAAATTGGAAGTATTCTGGACAAAATTTGCAAGGCTAGGAAAAAAACTTCACACTGGTTCTAAAGTCAAGGAATAACTAAAATAATCTGGCACCATCAATGTTCGTCGCTCTCACAGCTAAAATCGTTATGTTAAACTAAATGTTAAACAAAATGTTATGGCGAATCTTGCATGTGTGCATGTTTTCATTTAAGACAATTCTATTGAAACACCTTTATAGTAGGGCTTCAGTTTTGTCATTCCACAAACCATCGTAAAAGAATATTTGACTTTCTTCTTTGATGTTTAACGCGAGATTATTTCATCTATGCTAGAGAGGTCATGTACGGTTTAAGGATCCGGTGCACAATGGGGTGGACAGTTTACAGTGAAAAAAAGGGCCGAGGTACAGTTGAGAGCTGAATTCCAACACGCAACCTCATTGGACACATGTAAGTTGGAGGAGGGGCCATTAGGAAAACCCATCAGCAGGGCTCACCAAGAGGGGCCATTTGGTAACACTATCAGGTAGGCCCATCAAGTGTATTCATGTGGAAGATTCATCAAGGTGGAAAATTTTGAGACTCCTACAGGAAAGCCCAACAGCAGGGCTCACCAAGAGGGGCCATTTGGTAACACTATCAGGTAGGCCCATCAGGTGTACTCATGTGGAAGATTCATCAAGGTGGAAAATTTAGAGACTCCTACAGGAAAGCCCATCAGAAGGGCTCATGTGGAAACCCCATCTGGTGGGCCCATCAGGAGCGTGTATCTGAAGGGACATTCTGGTGAGCCCACCATGGGGTCATGAGGCCAGACTATCATGAATAAATGCTGATCACACAACAGAATTCGAATCAGACGCATAATTAAATGGGTGCGAATCTGTATGTACTCACCTAGTATCGGGGGTGACAGGAGGGAAGGGATGCTAATAAAACTTGTTGTCAGTCCAAATACTTTAGAAATCTGTTGATCTCCAAAGCTGTCTGCCATAAGAGGTGCAACCAGAGACCAGTAGGAGCCACCGAAGAGCCCGTACCAGCAGGAATACACGGCCAGAGTAGCGAAATCTCTGGCAAGAGGTGCCATTAGGGCAGACGTCCCACCCGCCAGCATCCCCAGAATGTATACAAAGCGGCGACGGACAAATTTGAGATCAGACACAAATCCAAAGATGATTCTACCAAAGAGATCAGCAAGTCCGGCCATTGATACAAGAAGCGCCATCTGGCTTTTCGTCACACCACACTCGTTCGCATGTGGAGGTACTACTATGAATAGGTTAGAATAACTCATGTTAGCAAAGGCAAAGGATAGTCCGAATAACAAAAACACAGGGTTACATAAATACGTATAATCAAATATATCCTTAAAAGAAAAGTTTTTGACGCAACTTTGGCAGCAATTTTCGGACTGTGCCTTTGAATGTTCCGAAGTTTTTGTGTTTTTCTTTTCAAACATCGTGTCCACTTCTTCCTGAGTTGCGCCCCCTTGTATCTCGTTCACGTCGTCCTCTGGATTCAAATCATCCATCTCTCTTGGCGTCTTTTTCCTGAAACTCTCTAATGGCCTCAGCAACGCCGCACCTATACAACTGTGTAACATTACCCCACCTATAATGATCAGGGTCCCAAACAGTGTGTACTCGTCGAACAGGTACTTCATCAAAAACGGATACAGGAAATAACCAATCCCATTGCCGGCCACTGTAACGCCATTTGCAAACGATCTTCTCTTTTTGAAGAAGAGGGTAACCATCACGACCGTGGGAGTGTACGTCAAACCTGCGCCGATACCTGGAGCAAAAAATTCGAAATGAAATATGCCATAAAGCGATGATCTGCTATACTAATTCTGAAGTCATGTTAATTTTAGCACGTTTAGCACGTTAATTTTAGCATGTTAACTTTTTGCCACAATCTCAATAATAGTATTAGTACCGGTAATAATAAAATACCGGTAATAATAAACAATAATAATAAATTATAGGACCGGTAGTGTGTTTAAAGAACCGCCAACATGAAAAGCTGCAATGGTATTTTTAGTTAAAAAAATAGATTGAATAAACACTCTTCCTTAATATTCCAGCCTCAGTTGATACATATTGATTGTTTCGTGTTTTCAATCCGACGCTACATACTCTCCCTAAGACTCTTTACACTTTTCTTCAGATCATGTTTTTTCTTCTTCCAAAAGCCGAAACAGTAGCACTTTCATATCATCAAAAAATCAGATAATACGCTGTCAGGGTAGTCACTGTAAATGTACATAGGATAGGGTCAGTTCGTCAAACTCACCTGTGATTACTCCAATGGTCAGGTAAAGCACTTCTATCCGAGGAACGAAGGCACTGCTTACAAAGCCAATACTACAGAGGATGGTGGCAACCATTAGAACGGGTCGGAAGCCAAACTTCCTCCCAAGGGTGGAGCTCAAGGTACCTAGAAAATCCAACATATGGGGAAATGTATTGATAAAGCAAGACATTACACATACTCCTTACAGCGGACGTTCCGTTGTATACGTGTACTTCACATCACTGCCACCACTAGTAAATTTTGTAGGTCATGGTACGGTTTTACAAGTTCTTTATACAAGAGGTCAACATTTGTGAATGTATTATCCTTTAAGTATCATCTGTTCATAACCGATTTTAAATTAAATCCTCTTCACGAAGAAGTGAGGTGGCGATGCTGACGCGGAACCGAAGCCAGAAACTTGCAAGTGGTAAAACGTGGTGGTGTGCTGAAAACGGCAATACAAAACTGTGACAGGGGGGCCATCGAGTTTGTCAGTGTTTAGCCTTCTAGGTTAGAAGCTATTTCATACCGAATGAGTGACTACTTGGGGTGTAACGCCGTACTTAACAATTTACCAATGAGGCGACTTACCGAAGGCAAGTAAGCCGCACCACCCGAGCCATTATACTGATACGGGTCAACCAGTTGTTGCAATATCCTCTTAATGCTGAATGCCAAGCGAAGAACTTACAACTTTCTATTTTTTTTTTTTTAAAGAACAAAGGTCTTAGGTGTGACCTGAACCAGGATTGACCGTGGAACTACTGCCACCGAAGCGGACGCTCTACCAACTGTGCTATCGCTACGTTATATACTTTATGTTGAAGGTGCACAAGTGCTCACACCTCCTTTGTATTTGTGTTAGATGTGTAGAACTATTTTTTTTTTTCGTTTTTGGGTACATTATTGTGACTTGTTGCTTCTACTGACAGTACCATTTGAATGCTGTTATTATACGGGAAGGGAAGTTTTAACTACATCCGTATGTACAAGGCCCAGCTTGGGTACGAGAGTATCCATGACATGGCTGCCGCCTCGCCAAACGCGGACGGTTTGAGTTCAGCTGTCGCTTATTTGCCTGTCATCGCTCCAGCTTGTATTCTTTATCCTTCAGGTATGTAAAAGTATTCAATAAGTTGACATGACATCTGATAAGTCTGCAAGCGCAAAGGTCACTGTTTTTGTTTGATTTTCTGTCAAGTGTTATGCTGTGACGTTGTCAGTACATTCAGCTGTGTAATTACGTGACCGGAGTTTGGTTGATCGCCGTTACTCAGTTGGACATGCTTAATGTGGTTAAATGCCTATAACAGGTATACTTAGCTGGAAACCGAAGTACTGAGTATTTCTGGTATTTACCATAGCTACAATGTGATATACAATAATTGATAAGTGGATGTAACATGTGACTAATTTGGTATGCTGTCTGAGATTATTTGACACGAGTATCCATGACATGGATGTTGCCTCGCCAATCGCGGTCAGTTTGAGTTAAGCTGTCGCTTATTTGCCTGTCATTTCTCCATGCTTGTATCTGCTATCCTTCCAGTCTTGCACACGGCTGTCACTCCGGTTACAAAATGTTTACCAATTATTTATATATTTGCACACCACAACGTAAAGGACTAAATTTGAGGCACATTCCCGCCATTTCATCCAGTTTGTCTTTCGTATCATCCTTGTGATCGATGCTGAAATCACGTTCACGGGTGAATACCAGAGCTTGTAGAATGCACTGCTGAATAGGTTCATTCGTATAAGATAGCCTAGTTATCCCTCACTGACGGCTTACCACAACTCATCAGGAGGAACACACAGAGACTGAGCACCCAGGCAGCCCCACCAGCGCTCGTGTCAAAGTACTCCAGGAACTCCGCATAGATCAAGCCGAAGGACTTCAGACAACCAATAGTCACCATCTGAATGAGGAAAGTGCCTGTAAATATAACCGGACAATTACCGATTGATTATTATGTTTTTTACATCATGGTGTGTTCAAATCGTTTAATAATGCATAATTCCACCATCATCGGGATAAGACACGTACCTGTAAATGAGAAAATCATGGACTTCTTGTTTAATAGTGATATACATGTATTTCACTTTTGAAATCTAACGGTGTTCTTAGATATGGGAACTCTCGTTCTTGATTGTCGCTGCATTTTTTCAATACGCATGCGTCATAGATACAGTGACTGCACATTGGCCAATTTTTCTTGTTACTTGTTTATTAACTACTTAACTGGACGTAGTGAAGAATCATCACTATATACTGAAATGGTCTTCACTCTGATATACTTCACGCTGCTTTCTTCAGTAATCATATTACTGTACCTTCTCCCTGCCACAAGAAAACACATTATATGTACACACACCTAATGACTCGTCGTTTGTCACATGACTGTAAAATTGTTAAGTACGACGTAAAACCCCAAGCATTCATTCATTTATTGGCATACATTCCTATGATGTATACCTTTTCTCACGCCATGGCAACTCTGGTCGAAGCAGGACTGACTATTCTTCTCTAGTAATATACATACACATGGGTACAACATTACCAGTTTACTCACAATTAAATTGCCATCGCAAACAGGGCGGGAATGACCAACAGACTTCGATTCCAGTTTCAGTGACTGCAAGGATTATCATTAGATAGGGGATGCTGCATTCGGGGTTCAACACAGAGAGCATGGAGATTCTGTTGTGCTTTGACGCTTGGTTGATATATAATGTAATGGTGCCAGTAAAAGTTCTTCAACCTTTTTTGTGACACCTTTTTATTGTATCGGTACAGTTTTGCGAATTTATCGAAACCATTTTGTTGGATTAAGAATCTCTCCTGCTTTATTGTGTTCTAAAACACTCGGATTATATCCTTATTTAATGTTTTAGGTTTACTGTCTCAAGTAGACCTGGCCAGTGTACCTTCCCAGGTACGGCTGGAGAGCAATATGGTGATAATGAACCATTTAATATCTAACCACTATGCATGCCCACGTGTTAAACACACTGTAAACCATACATGGATGTAACATTTGTTACCACTGATAACTTGACACTGGCATTAAAATATGCACCGTAGATAAAAAAAAAGATAAATCCTGCATGAATGCAACATTTGGTAGCACTGATAACTTAACACTTGCATTAAAATACACACTGTAGATAAAAAAAAGATAAATCTTGCATGAATGCAAAATTTGGCAGAACTGATAACTTGACACTTGCATTAAAATACACACTGTAGATAAAAAAAAGATAAATCCTGCATGAATGCAAAATTTGGTAGCACTGATGACTTAACACTTGCATTAAAATACACACTGTAGATAAAAAAAGATAAATCCTGCATGAATGCAACATTTGGTAGCACTGATAACTTGACACTTGCATTAAAATACACACTGTAGATAAAAAAAAAAGATAAATCCTGCATGAATGCAACATTTGGTAGCACTGATAACTTGACACTTGCATTAAAATACACACTGTAGATAAAAAGAAAAGATAAATCCTGCATGAATGCAACATTTTGTAGCACTGATAACTTGACACTTGCATTAAAATACCCACTGTATGGTGATAATGAAAATTCAGTATACTATATCCCAAATGTCCAAAAAAAAAACAACAAAGAAAAAACAACAGGTGGTAAATCCTAGACATGAATGTAACATGTGGTACCACCTGTCATATTCCGTACGATATGTTATTATAAAGAAAATTGTGTTCAGTGTGCACCATTTAGATGTGTTACCGTGGTTAAAGCTTCGCAATAGCTGAAAACATTACTGAAGCATTTTAACTCCATACTAGACAGAAAAGAAAAGAACATAAGTAGTGTGCCTGATAAATAAAATAGACAAGGCTCAAAAAACGATAACTTTTTTATGCATGCGTGCACTGACAACATTTGTCAAAACATCACCAAAACAAGCATATTCAGGCTGTGACTTGCACTTTTGCAAACGTTACGGAATTCTATGTTTAAATGCATGGGATTTCATGTCACCATTTTCCAAATAAATAATTCAGTGATCAGTAAGACTAAGAACATACTCATATATATAGTAGCTGAAAAATAAAGAAAAAAAACAGGAACATTGAGGCTGCCTCATGTATGCTGCTACCAGAAAAGAGAACCCCGTAGGGCATAACTGACTTGAAACTGATACAGGTGTGCATGTAAATAAGCCCTAAAAAGTGTAAGAAATGAAAGGTGGTATTTACAAGGACATTACAGAATATAAGTAAATAAGTAGCCATATAATAATTAAAAAAGGTGAAGTGAACAAAAAGCCCACTGTACAATTCCTCTCAACAAAAAGAGGAGCAGATCTGCAAGGAAAACAAATGCTCGTGTGTATATACAACATCCGTATATTTATTTATTTATTTATTTGATTGCCGTTTTACGCCGTGTTCCAAAAATAATATTCCCCTTATAGTATTATGGTGGGAGACAATCGGGCCGAGCCTGGGGGAATCCCATGACCATCTGCTGTGTATGTACACTGTAAATGAAATTCACTTTTACCAAAGAAGTTTTTAGTTCTGCACTCAAACATGAATATGTTAATTTGAACAGAAAGTATGTCATCTGAGTGATGCTAAAATGTATTCTGTTATTGCACCAGCTTGTTCCGTTAAATATAACACACATACTCTATTAATTCAAAAATAAAGATTCTATTAGATTAACAGGATATTGTTTCCATTCTAGCATCATTAAAAAACAGACTTTCTATCAAAATTAAGATTAATTCTTTTAGTGTAGTAACTGTGACTTCATGATTATATCATACCTGCCAGAGTTACCCAGGCCCATCCTCTGTCGATAGGTAATCCCTCATCTTCCATCTCTGCTGTATGTCACGCTGTCACAATCTTAACGATGCTGTGATCTGCAACAATCACGGATGTAAACTTGTCACTGGATGTATATATATATATAACCCAGCTCTGTATATGTGCATCGTCACAGGTGCTGTAGTTTCTGAATTATTAGTTTGCAATATTTATTTATTTATTTATTTGTGGGAGTTCGCAGCATTTGGATATACTGGTCTGCAAACTAATAAGTTACAGAATTTGTTATCCATACATACAAATCTGATGATATCGTTCCCATTCCTCAATGTCCCTTTAAAAATTCTATATATGCGGATCATTTACATAAATATGTTTTATAAGCTTTATCTTTCTTAAAACTTACAACATGTGTAGATAACCGCCATATGGTATTGCACAAATTTCCTGGGTAGCCTATATCTCTCAAAATCTTTTGCGATTTTCTTTTACTGACAATGAGAGTTTAAAATTTGGGTCATAATACTTACTGCACGTGGTTATAATTAAGCGCTTCCGATGTGGTTAAAAATGTGCATGGAGGATTCAACGTGACAGACCAAATTAGCATAAATTAGCATATTACTATACACATTTGTTTTGATATAAGCTTGCTTTACGGTGTACAATTAACCTAAACACCCACAGTCATTTATACAGGCCTGCTACGAGTAGTATGCCTATGTACACACGCACAGCAGCGCTATTATAGAGACCTAGCTATGCACAGCACTGCTAGCAGCAAATGTGCGTGGTGTGACCCTTGAGGTCCATATAGGCTTACATATATAGGCTTACGCCCACCGCTATAGGCTAAATATAGCCTTGAGCACAAACCTTTCTAACTACCGCAGGCAGTGGGCGAGAATTGTTCTTCATCAAGCTGGTGTGAAAACAGCTGTGACATGTAGTCTACATCGTTTAACGAATTTTAATCAAGACAGCTGATATAAAATATTCTTTCTATAGTACAAAATAATTGAAGTAAAGTCGGGCATAATAGAAAGCCATTCTACATGCCAGCAAAATGGAGAATAACTGTAGCTTTTTTACTCACTAGTAAATACGATGGCAGTCAGCTATTAAACAGATAATGCATGCTGAGGGATGGGATATCGGGAATTGTCAGTTTGAGAGAAGTGATGTCTCTTGAATATCACTTGTCGACAGCTGACAATTTGTTATCCGCGTGTTGAGAAGCGTATATGGGGATTTAAATCTTAGGTGTTAAACATTTCAATGCAGCTGTCTGTTTTAACGATAACCCTAAAAGATATACTAGTAAATGGTATATACATACAATAAAAGTGAGATAATATTTGGTACATATTCATACATTTCACCCTTATCATATGAACTTATATCAGTGACTCGTGCAGCTCGTCGGTCATATGTTTAGATCTTTTATACAACATACCCGCATATGTCATGATGTTGGGTAACTTATACTTATGTTTGCTTGTAAAACAGTTTAGGGGGCCTCCGTGGCTCAGTCGGTTAGCGCGCTAGCGCAGCATAGTGACCCAGAAGCCTCTCACCAATGCGGTCGCTGTGAGTTCAAGACCAGCTTATGCTGGCTTCCTCTCCGGCCGTACGTGGGAAGGTCTGCCAGCAACCTGCGGATGGTCGTGGGTTTCCCCTGGGCTCCGCCCGGTTTCCACCCACCATAATGCTGGCCGCCGTCGTATAAGTGAAATATTCTTGAGTACGGCGTAAAACACCAATAAAAAAAAAAACAAAAAAAAACAGTTTAGAGACTTTTGGAAGTACGTAGCACTACATGGGGTATTCATAAAAAAATCTGTGGTGGAAAGAAATAGCTGATTTCATCACTTCTGAAACATACATCAGTATTTGTTCAAAATGTGGATGTGCCTAAAAACTAGTTCTGTATTGGATATCACAGTGGATAAAACTCAAAGTCAAAGAAAAGAAGAGATCTATGGGTAAAAATTTGAACTATTTATGACTTTTTTATTATTGCCCAGTCATAACTTTTCCCATTTACTGACATTTCTCTGATGAAGCGGAAGATTTCAATTTTTTTCTTAGGAGATATATGTGTGAGTGTTCACAGTGCAGTGACATATAGGCCTTGGGGATTCATGGACTCTGCAAACCATAAAAGCATCCCAGCAAAGAGATACCTTCAATTGTGGTATTTTTGTTTTGATGGTAGGTTGATGTGGGTGTGGAATTAAGTGTGGTGTCAATGGTAACAAAATGATAATAGTTTTCACTGTCATCTAATTTGAGAATGATTGATTATGACTTAGTACCTCATACGCTATATTTTATTAATAATGCATGGGTTTAACTCAGATATAAGACAGAAATTGGCATCTCCATTATGGTTAAGCATATTGTTGTATTACTCTATGTATGTCTTTCTTACAGAATGCTGAAGCACAGCTGTAAAGTAATATCCTGCAATGCATGTCAGCTTAGCAGAGACACCAGTCATTGGACTGAAAGTACATTGGTGCCAGATTTCAGCCAAATCATGTGAAAATGTGTGTGACTTTCCTGTCTGTAAAGTGCATAACGTAAGGATCAGATGTGACAAATGTGTCCTCTGGATGCGCTTCAGGTGTGTAGGGAGGGCACCACTGACATTCTTTTGTGATCCTTGCAAGAAATAGATTTCACCTGGTTGTTGTTGCAGCTGACAGCCATGTTAAGCTGAAGGAAGGACTGCCTAAAGTTGAACTAACATCTTTAGATGGACAATTCAAGCCAATTATTGAATGTTAAAGTGAAATTTTTTTTTACTGCAGTGTATCAAATTCACTGTCAGAATTTTTTTGTCAGTAGCCACTATTTTTTTTAAAGGAAAGAAACTTGAAGTAAGCAATAATCTGTAAAAAAGACCCATTGAAAACGTTATCTTTTTTTTTTCTTTCACTGAGTTACATGTATTATAGTATTAGTTACAAGGACATAATTAGTGCATTAGTGTTTTCATACACAGTGTTCAGTGGTCTTTCTACTGATGCTACTTCACTGAACAGTTCAATCTTTCCCGTGAAGGCATATAATGCAGGGGAATGTAGAGATCACTGGCAGGTTGTCTCTCTGTCAATCCATACCTTGTCATCTCTAACAGTTTTGACAGTAATACAGTCATATAATGAAACTTAGCAGGTCAGAGTATGCACACACAGATATGTGTGAGATTTTTTTTTTCATGAATTGTTTCCACTGTCTGAAGATAAAATCTGACTTCAACGAGAGCTATTTACTGCAGTTCTTCACACAGTTTGCAATGTGCTATACTTCAGAGATTTGTTGGGAACAATTTAATGTGTTCATGTACGTGTGCCATTTTTGTTCAATCTCATCAATGATTTTCCACGCATATTTGAAGGTCAAAGACTGGCTTTGAGAAAATGAGAGCTTAACCTGTCCTTCATTTTCAACAAACTGATAGAAGATGATATTGGTTACATATTTTAAATTATTGTCCAAGTAATTCCAGTTCAGCTTTAGTATTCAGACTTTTGTCATTGGTATTATCTTCACAAACGTGTCATCAACCTTACTTGGGTCCCTTTTTGTTAAACGGCTCAAGATCCTTTGCTTGACTACTAAAAATTATGGTACACTGACCTCACAGAATGACACCTACATGTGGTTGGGAATAGTCCTGTGTGGTATGATAATTCTGTATAATAAACACACATTTAGTTATATCCGAGTGACAATATACTGTTCAGCTGCATTATTTTGGTAAAACACACTGTTATGGTATTTAATTGCGGAAACATAAACTGATATGTTAAAGTGCTATTTCAGTTCTAAGAGACGCCAGGTTGAAATATTGAATTGATATAAAGGATACCCTATGGAATATAGCTAGCACCACTGTTCAAAAAAATTTATGCTGAATAACGCTATTTAACCCCTATAAGTGAAGACTTCGGAAAAACAAAATCTTCGGCAGTTTCCATAAAATTTTCCTGATGTGACGTAACGTTCCTTACGTGACAATGAATCAGGCTGATATGACGTCACGTAAGGCAGTTACAGTCATGCATGTTTGAAGTATGACGTCATTTGTGTTATAAGTCAGTGATGGGTGACGTCAAGTGTTTTTGCATGACGTCACAGCAGGCAAAATTAGAAACGGCAGAAAACTTCTGTTTTTCCATATTATCCTCCCGGACTATCAACAACGCCTTTAATACAATACGTTTTATTCTACAATTTAAGGAAGCAATTCCAACTATCTCGATCCATATCGTTTAACCTTGCCTTTGAGACATACATGTCATAACACTAAAGTAGCTCTGTAAGTTCTATGGTAAGACAAACTGTTATAATCCTAATAAGAGGGGTGGATAAAGATACTCCACACAGAAAAGTTCTTGATTTACCTGTATGGGGTCAGGGGGTATGCCATCTTCTGATGGCTCTTGTTGTACAACTGGTTGCTGTATATGTTCAGCATTTGTTATATATAAAGGTGCACTCATGCACATGTATCTATAGTTGAGCTATGACTATGTCTCAAACTGTCTTAAAGTGATGACTTGTAAAGTCTCTTTTTTTAACTATAGGGACTATATATGTCTTAGTTCAGCACCAACAGAAAAGACTTCTTACTGTTCCATTGTGTGCATGGTCTTACAATTACAGAAATGTGATAATGAAAGTTAAAAACATTTGTAACAATAAATGGTGTATTTTTTTCTACAGCTGAACTCTAGTTTTGTCTAACTTTATCAGATATGAATTTACTATAGAAGTGGACAGAGCAGCTGTAGTGGGTGTTACCTGTAACAACCACCTGGGTATGTGCACTTTATAGGGGGTTATATCACAGAAGGGGACAGAGTAGCCGTAGTGGTGTAGTCTCATTTCGCCTACTTCTTTTGTTTGAAATTAGAAATTGGAGGTAGGCGAAATGATAATCCCCAAGGTGTGAAGATAACCATTTAATGGGATTAAAACTCCAGGGTGTAATCCGATTAAACCTCAGGGACCGTGTGGACAAAAGAATGACCCAAAGATGGACGCATAGATCATAGTAAAAAACATATTGTTAGGAATGTAATACATAAGAGTGGTAAATAGATAAGTGATAAATGATGACAGTTAAAAATTACAAGTGTAGCAAGAACGATGCTTTGTCGGCAAATTCCACCAATGTCAGTTGTTCTCCCTGCAACTGTTCTTTCAATCTTTGTAACTTCTCGTCCAGAGTCCGATATTTCCTCCTCTTTGGAGGGAAACGTCCACCAGCTTGTAGCTGAGAGATTTTCAAATCTGTTAACGTCTGTTCTCTCTGGATGATGCGGATGAATTCAAAAAGGTTTGGATGTGATTTACCAGCGACTGAATTCATCCTATGATGCCACCCTTCAACGTTGTTGATGAAGCATTCTTTGGTATGTTTGTTGACGTCTGTCCGGAAGCAGTGCATACACTAACGGGAAAATCTTCCCCTCAACCACTCCATGAAGTGAGTAAACCTGATCGAAAGTACTGGGGGCAAGGTAAAAAGTACCATCGCAATATACAGTAGGTGACTGGCAAAGTGTTCTGAGATTCTCTGCAGTGGTGAAGATCAGTATCTTGTCTTCGCTCCCATCATCAGCGAAAAGGAAACGTGATCCTGAAGCAGTTTGTGCCCACTCGCCTTCCAACTTAACATCTGACCGTGACTCGGGAACTGATGGAATCATTTTCCTCCTTTGGCGATACAGCGCAGACCGTGCAGAGTAGTATGTCGGGAGCAGGAGAGCGTCTTCCGTTGATTCATTATGCAACTTTGCCACTTCGTCGTCATAAATTGTTGGCACTGGCGTAAGTTCTTCTCTGGCTCTTTTAAGGATAGTTTTCTTCACGTCTTGAACTTTTCTGCTGAAAGAACTCGCCGTGTGTTCGTGGGGTTTCTCTCCAACGTGAGAGAGTATACGATTTTTTGTCGAAACCGTAGCTTTGCAATTCGCAACTTTACATTTCCATGATTCCCAATCAGATTTTTTTCTGTTCAGTCGGTATTCGTAATTATTCCACACAAGAGTTACCCCACCTCTCGTAGTTGGTATGAATTCAAGTTGTGCTTGCACTGCTGCCATGATGTTACTTAATGATTGTCTCGACGTCTGCGAATTTATTGTGATAAGTGAGTAAAGTTCTGCCAGTGTCACTCTGATGCAAACGGTATTCACCATCAAGACTTCAGTGAGCATTGCGCTTCTACTAAGTTCACTCAGCCGATGAGTGAGAGACGCTCAGTAGGAGCCCATTAGGGGGCGTGCCCCCAACCATCTACAGGATGCCTGTCCGAAAAATCTGAAGTAGGCGAAATGAGACTCATAAAGGTGTGAAAGTAGGCGAAATGAGGCTAAACCAGCTGTAATGTTTGTTACCTGTGACGACCACCTGAGTATGTGCACATCAGTGGGGGGTTATACCACAGAAGGGGACAGAGTAGCTGTAGTGGTTGTTACCTGTAACGACCACATGGTAAGTGCACTTCACCAGAGGTTTTATTTATTTATTTATTTATTTGATTGTTGTTTTACGCCGTACTCAAGAATATTTCACTTATACGACGGCGGCCAGCATTATGGTGGGTGGAAACCGGGCACAGCCCGGGGGAAACTCACGACCATCCGCAGGTTGCTGGCAGACCTTCCCACTTACGGCCGGAGAGGAAGCCAGCATGAGCTGGACTTGAACTCACAGTGACCGCATTGGTGAGAGGCTCCTGGGTCATTACACTGCGCTAGCGCGCTAACCGACTGAGCCACGGAGGCCCTCAACTACAGAAAAGAATAGACAGGTTAACTGTGGTGAACAGTTTAGCCTACAAATTAAACAGAGCTGGATGGATGAAAACCTGTGCCTGTAACAACCACCTGGGTATGTGCACATCAGAGGGAGTTATAATACAGAAGAGGAGAGTAGCTGTAGCAGTTGTTACCTGTAACAACCACCTGGGTATGGGGACATCAGAAGAGATTGAAGAGACAGAGCAACTGTAGTTGAATAGTTAACCTTACTAACTAAACACAGCTGGACAAATAAAAACTGAGTTCAGTATGTAAAATTAATGTGAGAATAATATATGTACAGTACTTTGTGGCCATTAAAATTTGAACATATCTTAATTTATGTTTTTGATAACTTAAGTTTACCAATTATTATTGTACACCAAATACATGTATTACCTGAGGTTAATAAATATTTAAGGAGTCACATCCAATGTACATATATAGGCAATTCTGCCTTTAATCCTCTCAGTAATTATTTATTTATTATTAATTCTACTCTCTTCGTCTTTTTTTTTTTTTTCAAAAATGTTAGCGACACTATCTTTAAAAAGCATCGTACCATGGCCGATTCCACAAAACCATTTCTGACTGAAGTCAAAACTGAAATGCGATCATAAATCTAGTTTTTCTGCTTCAGAAATTAAAATTTTGTCACCCTCATCTGTAGTAGTTAAATATAAATCTGTTCAAAATTCTACATCCAGAATCGAACATGCTAAAGAGTCAGAAATGGCTTTGCGGAATCGGCCCGTGTTTAGCTATCAATATCATAAAAACAACTGTCTTACCTCTTACGCATGTTATTGCATCTGACTTTCAAAGTTTTTCACTGATTCTTGGATTTAATTTACTGTAAACGTCTTCCCTGTAGCGGCTTGTCCAGTGAGGCAAATACTGTGGCCGTCCAGACAAATTCGGACAACCTCACACAGCATTCTGCTGGTGCCAACTGCTGGCTGTCATTCTGTAATACAGGTCGTAGTAGTCACGTGACCACCCTCGCGTCTAAAACAAGATGGCCGCCCAGTGTTAACGCATTACACTGACCATCTGGAGAGCTGAGAATTATAAAAATGCAACGGATACAAGATCACTCATAGGGATTCAAAAATAAGCATTTTCCTATGCAATAACGCTGAGAGGACCGTTCTTCACCCACGCTGTTTGTTACTAAGAAGATCAAGTAGTCTCTAGCTTCCGATCAGTCTTGCAGAATTAACAGCTCGATGGTATCTGTCTCAAGTGTGACGCTCATGCACGCCAGTTCGTGCAGCTCCTGAAGGCGGGTGGAAAAGGCTATAAATGGCGGAGAGCCGGAATAAACGATGGAGTTGACAGACTTTGGACATTTCCTTCGGAGGTGATGTTCACGCGAAAGTCGAGATGTTTAATAGACAGGGATTAAGAGAGACATTCGTTTAGTGCGAGCAAGTGCGATTACAATCAAAGGGTTTTTTTTATTGGCCTTTCGTGATTTCTTGCCAACGATGTTTTGCGCCTGTTCAAATAATGAAAGATAACTTTGAGCGCCTGGTGCTCGGGTGCAGACGTCGTCCAGGCTAAGGATGGCAGCGGTCTCCGCGTATCAGTAAATACAAGTTATCTCCTTAGAAGGGATTTTCGGGCTACTGTCGCATGTACTGTGTGTGTAGCTCATACACTAGCTCTGACGGGCCGTCTCTTCACCCTAAGATCTATAGGATGAAGAGATGGCCCCGTCAGAGCTACTCATACACCGAACTGATCCCACATGCATGTAGGGCCTACTCACCTACCTCTGTAGGGCTGTGGTAACGTAGGCCTATACTTTCACAGCCCTGTCTTATTCCATAAGCTTACCTCGAACACCTCTGTACTTCACTTGATGGCTTCAGTACACTACTGCTGGGCATCAAATAATTTGTCTGTCCGTAGCCACTGTCGTCTCAGCTATCAATTCCGGGTAGGTGTTCCCACGTGTCATCACTAGTAAACCCACACAAACTTGAAACTGTAGTAGACATTGCCGCCTGCACTAAGGCGAACAGGTGTTTTGTTCGCTTACCCACGAACTCACAGGCAGGTTATGTACTCACGTACGCACGTGCAAGCCTGTCCGCAGTCCGCCACTCTTCACATGACAGCTGGCGTTTAAAGATCAAGGTTAACACAAATGCACCGCCTCTAGACAGACACATCACCTTTTGGCTCGCTTTCGTTCTCAGTACACTCTAAAAACCAATTCTGTTAAAATTATGTTAGGATATCTTCTATAATATTTGTGGTAGGGACAATACAATACTCTGTTAATACACCCACAAAAGTGTTCTGTTGGACAAGCAGAACAAGTCTGTCATGTTTAACATAGATGTATACTATAATAGTCTAGCAATAACACGACCTGTTGCACCTATTCTCAGAACACTAAGTATTGTGTCAATTTTACAGATTAGCTTTTACCTTGTATGTAATGCATGTATATAAATAGACACTCCGTGGAGGCTGTAAAAGTAGCAAATCCTCCGCATTGCACATTTTTTCTGGCCACGCAGTCATTAATTATAATTCTTAATTAGAAATACCCGTGTCTGTAGCGCTTAAGTTAAAGTAAATAATATTAAATTAAAGTTGTCACTGTTCGTCAGGTATACCGGTACACCTGACAAATTCCCTGACTATCGGAAGCTGGTCTCAAACTCGAGACGCGATTGTCCGAAAGATGGATAAATAAATAGATAAATATATAAATAAATTATATATATATATATATATATATATATATATATATATATATATATATATATAATATTCAAGATTAGATTTGCTACAGATAGTATTTTAAAGTACAGGTATGTATATAGTAGAATATTTATTTATTTGATTGTGTTTTACGCCGGACTCAAGAATATTTCACTTATACGACGGCGGCCGGGGGGAAGCCACGACCATTCGCAGGTACGGCCGGAGAGGAAGCCAGCATGAGCTGGACTTGAACTCACGACGCCCTATAATAGTAAAAATGGCATTAACTATATACATGCATGTCAGGGTAGTGGAAATTGTTATCTCCGGCAAGTTTGATCTACAATTTACAAATTTCACTCCTCACCTTTGTTCCTTATTTCGGGTAATGTACCCACTTTACCGTAACAAAAAAAAAATATGCAAAAAATGAACCTTATCATAGCCTCCAACCAATGGTTTATTAACAATGGTGTCAGAAACGACTGCATATATTTCCAGTGTTTCAATGTTTTTATGTCTCTCAAACCTAACTCAACTGTATCCTACAGCAACGTAACTAAATATAGATATTCTGGTAAATAAGCATTGGCGATATAATAGAATCGTATCTCCATGTCATCTGTGTTCAACATGCTCATCACTTTACCGGGTTTGTGTCCGCGAGCAGGGTTTCGATCAGAGCCTCACTCATTAAAAGTGACTGAAGTTTTATTGCGTATTTCCAGAACAATCACTCCACATTTTATTGATTTGTAGCTCGAATCACGACAACGGTAAATTTGTTTTGACAGTTCTTTATTTGCCTTGTGTTTTACGCCGGATGTCACGATGGCAAGTATTATGTAGTGTGAGGGAACCGGGCAGGACTCGGGGGGGGGGGGGGGGGGGGGGAATCCATGACTACCCACGCAGTGCTGACAAACCTTTCCAGGTGCGACGGGAAAGGAAATTTTTTTGTGGGGCTGAATCTGATTGCTTGCTAGGTCACAATGTCTATAGGCCAATACATGTATATGGGTATGCTGGTTCACTGCAATGAAACTTGAAGAACACCAAATATGACATCCACTAATTACAAAATGCTGACATCGCACCGATCAGTGTCTGAGCTATCCCAATTAACCATGGGCGCCAAGCGAGGAGTATCAGATAGCGAGTAATAATGACCAGCAAGCTGATCGGTGGGGTTTGACTGGATTAAACCAGGGTCGTCTGTCTCGAGCGGCGTGCGCTCTTTCCTCTAATGCAGTCACGTATTAAGTGAAATAATCTTCAGTATGGCGTCACAAATCAGCTATACCATGCATACAGAAACAGGTGACAAAGCGCAAGTTAGGGAAAACTAGGTTCACTGCGAAAGTGGCAACGACAACAACACCCAAAAACATCTAACAATAATTTGGTCGGTTAAAAAGAGGGTTGACTTGCATCCATCGTTCTTCGTGGAAAAATGTAATAGTAAGCATGATATGGATTTGTACCATTTTTATTTGAACAAAAACAAACACAAAAACGGTATGTTTGGATAGAAAAATATACAACCTCAGTGTATACATATAAATGTAAAGCCTTTGTGGGAAAGGCATACACTGTAAAGTCGGCTATATGCACGTCCTGGTCACCCACATCATCTCTTGCTAATGCATGCATCCATACCCAGAAACCAACATCTCTCGGTAATTACGGTTATACAATGTCTTATACCACACCCCTCCATTTCCTGGAAGCGGAGCAACACGCTGTAAACACGGAGCGCAGACGTTGACCTATTCCTCGGAGTGCCGCTCCTAGACGGCGGCATCCTGTGACTTTTTTATTGTTGTTTCCATCACTGGCAATATCATGAAGGCATTACTCCTTTTGGGCACTATTTGAGCTTTTACTCTGGTCAGCGCCAGTCTTCATCTTGACGGTTGTTACACGTCGTGGTCTTGTTACCCTTGGTTTTCGTGCTGGTTCAGCAGTTTTGATTTCTTTTCCGGCTTCACTGACATCAACATTCGCATTTCGAATGCAGAGACGTTGTCTACCTGTACAGGCGTTTGGAGCTTTTCATCATTTGGCACAGGCTTCTGCCGAAGGTCTTCCTTGGCTGATTTGCCCTTTAAAACATGCTGCACAGATTCTTGTAGACAGTTCTTCTCTGACGATTTAACCTTTTCAAATTTACTACTGACATTTGCAGTCGATTGCATTTTAATCATTATCTCAGGGAAGTACGGCATTTTCGGCGATTTCTCACGGTTCTGGTAACTGGAGGCGACGCTGTATGGTCTGTTGCCCGAGTAGTCTCCAAGGTGAAAGAACTTTGGTTTGTTAACTTGGTCCTTGGTACCTACGACGAAGATCACAAATTATCATAGTTGCATGTATAAGCCTTTTGTGCAAATACAATCAATTTTACCTTAAAAAATAAAAACATTTTAGACCTGATCAGAATGCATATACATTTACTCACGAAAACACAAATATCCTGGTTAAAATAAATAAGTCCAGGACAGACTTTCACAAAACTTCGTAAATTAGTTTTTCGAAACTTTTCTCGTAAATAACCTCGCCTTATGGCATTATAACCTAGACAACGTTTTTTAGGAAAAAAATTACGAGAAATATGACTTTGTGAAAGTGGCCTCTGCATTAAATGACAAATGTGCATGATGTATAAAGATGCCCCCTACCTAGAGTGTAAGGTTTTGAGTTGGCTGAAGATACTTGGGGCCTTGCCGACTTAGGCTTAGTTTCTTTGGGCACAAGTTCTGGTAGGCTGTGCTCTGGGTCCCCTTCAGGGTTGCTTCCGTCCTCTCAGAAGTACAGGCTTTCCCGGGGGTCTGTGTGTTCCCTAATTTCGCTAAGCTCATGGCCAGGTATCGGGACACTGATTTTTCTCGGGGAGTCTGAGGGCGTAATGCAGCTGGTTTCGGAAACTTTTGAACGAAAGATTCGTTTGCTGGCCATTCTTCAGGCCATAAGTGGTGATCTATGTCGTCCCAGAGGTTCCTGGATCCGGTGGCCACGTGGAAGAACCCTCCGACCAGGCTAGATTCTGATTTCAGTATGGCATCACAAGCGAAACCTAGAGGCCGACGAATGAATTTCAGTTAATTATCACAATGGATGTTAAAATTCAAGCGTGTAATATGCTGGTCCCAAGAAGCGGGTTGGAGATAAAACAGTCCACTTCTGGAGACACACTTTTAGAATTAACCAGCGTACATCTCTACCTAATATTGGCTCTGAGCCCTGATGTCCATACATAAGGTAATGTGTCTTTTGCTATGTATTTTTGTCAAACTGATATAAAAATTAAAACATATGAACAGATTCAGAAAATGAAAAGGAAGCAACATCCCGATAATTCATAAACATATAGAAAGGTGAAGTCTTTCAGACTACACTATAACCTTTCGTCGTCATCATTGACAATAAAGACACATGTAAGAAATGCACTATTAAAGATGTAATCACACCATACAAGGACGTCTTAATACTATATATATATGACAAGCAAAACTACAGAAAAGAACACATATAGGCCTTTACTTAAAAGATACTCATGGTCGTGTCAGAGGCTTACATATACACGTCAGAGTTTAAGTGCCGAGTCTAACACAGTGATTGTGGAAACATTTAGGTCTAAAGATTCAGCCTTGATTACGTATCCGGCAATTCTTGTCTTTATAATACGTTGAGATAATTAGTATTAAGTATATAATTTGCGTAGGTTTATACATACCTATATCCGTTCCCCAATCGTCATCAGTTGAATAAGTAATATCCATTTTCAATGCACTTATCTGAAAGGGAAAAAATATGCCTTTAAAGTGTTGGCCTTCAGCGAAATAGTTCTATAACCACTATGCTAAACGTACATATGCCAACGTACATTTACCACTTCAAACTTGTGCTATTCCAGACTTTGCATTGTAATCTTATTCTATAACCATATCTTTATCCACAAACACATACTTTCAGCTAGCTTTCTGTAATCTCTACACAACACTTCTTCTCACAAGACTGATACTTTGTCGATATCGTTTATGACGTCATAAACGACATGCGTTACTGTAACTCACATTCTTACTGACGTCATAAATGCTACGTCATTATAATAGAACCAATACATGGCAATACTGGCCCAGCATCGAGCATATAGTCCTACCATACCAAATGTCAAATCTCATTTTTACAAACTTGATAGATATGGAAAGGTATAATAAGTTTCCGGTGGAGAAATATTCATATATCTTTTTGCACACGTTTGCTATAAAATGTACACTCATGACATGTGTGCTAAGCCACAAGCTTGCATGTAAAATACCATCGAATTTAAAATGGGCGAGTAGTTGATGGCTACACTAAGTGGGCACAAAAAAGACCTCGTAATCAGTCACGTTTACTTTGTGTTGAGATTACTTTGTAATAAAAGTTAAATCTTACCTGTGCTTGTGTGTTGGTACCCAACTTGGTCCTTCTCATTCCATATGGAAACAGAAGAAATTGCGTCACAAATAGATTACATCACATGATGACGCATGATCAATCAATGACGTCATACGAAATGTCATACTGTGGCACAAGATGTGAAACCCACATCAGCGTATACGTCGGCGCAGTCGTCGTGGAAACCATGGTCTATGCCATGTAATTTACTGGCACCATGGAAATCTCGTGTTAACATATGTACAAAGAAGGAACATAATCTAGTTGTCACTTTGGCCCACCCTTTAGCCTTTTTTTTAGTCATTGCTTCTGACAGGTTGTGAGTCAACTGATTTTAGCGGCCGGCCCATAAAAACAAGCTCCAGTATAGGGAATGTAGCCTATACATCGGACATTTATGCGTCGAAGTGCTTCAGAAATTCACAAAAGTTAACATTAAGTTAGTTCGTAAAAGGTAACATATTTGGAGAAATTCAGAAGTATATATGTAACATGCTATTCTATATTTAGCGAGTGCGACTGTTGAAACAACCTGTATTAATATATCGGAATGTCATCGGATGTAACTTTAGAGGTCAAGTATAAATATATTGTCCTGGAATCAAATAGTCTTGTTTTAGAAAGACAACGCTTAAAGGAAATGGAAATTCAAGGTCATGCATGCAGGCAAACTTAACTTAAAAATAAACAGTGTCACGTCATCGTATACACTAAGCTTTCTGCTCGCAGTTTTGAGAGACCTTTGGCCATAAACAAAGATATCGATATAGATATAAGATATCTATCTATATAAGAACTCATGTATAGGCCAAAGAAACCACTTACACCTTCGTTCTAATTAAATGGCCCCATTTGGACTTTTTTGTTGGAACGTATTACATGGTAGCAAAACTTTAACTGATACCATCGGCTTGTTTCTTCAGAGTCTATGAAGCCGTCCGGCTTATTGCAAAGCGCCTTTGCTAAAGGAAGACAAATCTTTCAATGCACGGAGAATCCATCAGACAGTCTTAACCTCTGGATGTGGAAAGTCCAAGTACATGTATACTGATTGGCCAATGAGGATTCTAGCTGCGCCAATCGTGTGACGGTGAACTAGCACGTAAAGCGCAGTTATTGTAAATAATTGGTTTAAACATGATATATAAGCCGTTTGCATCATATGCCTAACACGACTTTGGAGTGCTACATAGGTTTTTTGTATTTTCCGACGAATATCATCACATCAACAATTTTTATTTTTCAATTTACCAGCTCTGTGAAACATGGAAAACAACATCGAGCCCATGGTCCTTATCAGTTAAATATTGATTTTCCTCGTGTGTGATTAAAAAATTATATCGACCCATTAGAGAAGCCCATAACTGTTTAATTGTGAAGAGTTTAAGGAACACGTCAGTTTGAGTTAAATAAGGATGATTATACGATCATGCGAACACGAAGACAACCGTATACATCGCTCTCATCTTTCCATTCTTATTCAAATAGCTGTTCCATTGTGTCTTTCGACAAGCTGCGGCATATGAATGTGTAGATAAATCTTAAAACATCTCCAGTATTTATTTATTTCATTAGTGTGTTACGCCGAACTCAAGAGTATTTCACTTATTCGATGGCGACCAGCATTATGGTGGGTGGAAACCGGGCATAGCCCGGGGGGAAACCAACGACCATCCGCAGGTTGCTGGCAGACCTTCCCACTTACGGCCGGAGAGGAAGCCACCATGAGCTGGACTTGAACTCACAGCGACCGCATTGGTGAGAGACTCCTGGGTCATTACGCTGCGCTAGCAGCGCTAACCAACTGAGGGCACGGAGGCCCCTGAAACATCTCCAGACTGAGGTTAGTATATATATGTACATATTTTTCTGGAAGAAATACATGTACACTGTATTAAGATTTTGCAATGTTTTCTGAATGATTTATAGTGTGTATTTGACTTTTGCTCAACTTTATACATAGGAATTTTTGACTTACAGGATGTTGATCATTTGTATGGGTTGAGAAACCGAAGAATACCAATGGTAAACCATTGACACTTGGCGAACTTCTGACGAACGTTCCCACGTGACGCACATATATACACCATATTTTGGTGAAAAACAAGTGGTCGTAAATCAATAGCTGATTGCACAAATAGCCACGCAACCGTCGCCAACCAAGTCCCGGGAGAATCACAAAATTCCATGTCTAGGGCCGGGATGAACCCACACCTCCTGTGTCTTAGGGAAAGAAAGTTACTCTTCGTATATATACGATCTCGGCCACGACATGTTCTCATGTGTAGAACAAGGACAATATAAATGGTGCCATTGTCTGGCACATTTAATACATAAGTGTGAAGTATAGTTTATCCTATAATAATGACCACTCTGCCTTCTTCTCCCTTTGTACGTATATGAAGGTCTATCAGCAACCTGTGGGTGGTGGTGGGTTTCTACCGGGCTTCCAACAGTTTCCTCCCAATATAATGCAATATATCGCATAAGTGATATGTTTTAGAGTACGGCATAAAATACCAGTAAAATAATATAAACATAAACAAATAAATAACGACAAACAGTACAAATATCTGTTACATGTATAATACAATGCAATTCTAGATTCGAGCATGTTTTTTGTATGTTCTGCTTTCGGTTTATGCAATGATATTTATAAAAATTGTTTGCTAGCAAACCCTGGTGAAGACGTCGATGCAACTATGATGAACTTCGTCTCAATCAGACGTTATAGAATTTGTTAATCTCCTTAATATGACACAGAGAATAAGGGAGATAACTCCAATGGATAAAACGAAACAGCTCTACCCTAATTCTTCTAAAATTTGGGACAGATATCAGTAGTGTTGAAAGTAGAATATTACATTTCTTTACCAGCCTTTTGGAAAAGTAAAGATATGAGTATGTTGCTCATTAGATATCCTAACCATGTGAGAAAAAGGAAAATAAATATTCCTGCTACAATTACATATATATTGGCAAAAAGAGCAGGCCAGGTGTCCCAAATTTGAGAAGAAATAAGGTATCCACGAACATTGTATCAACAAAGTATCTAAACATCTCTACATTTACAACACATTAAAGAAAGAAAAAAATAGATCTGTATATGGGGTGTATAATATAAAAACAGATTGCAACATGTAACAAGTCAAGATATATATCAATTTTTAATTTCAATTCCAATTCATTCAATTAATTTATTCCTGATGACGACTATGAAAGAGGCATGAGGCTTAATAGAGGCGCTAGTGTAGAGATAAAAGGTTCGGCTTGTCTTGGGATATATTCTTCTCGGAAATCTTGTCGTTCCTTGCTTATCATGACGTCTTTGTTTGCTTTTTCCCACTTTGCTGGCTGTGACATGCAGGTGTTCAAACCATGCATATTGGTAAGAGACGTGTACTTAACGAAGGTTAGCGAGGCTGCGCAAACAGTTGTGGTCCCACGAGCAAGTGTGAATGCGACAATCCGCTAAATCGCTGTCCACGGCCAGGATCGAACCATCCTGTGTACCGCGGGTGGGGGGTGGCGTGGGGTAAGATAATATCATTATATATGTCCCAAATATCAATATGTGGCGATACACTAACATGATTGAGCAGTATAGCGCAAGTACAAATAACCTGTGGCCGAGCGTTAGCTCAGGACAGTGACTCGGGGCATCTCACTGATGTGGTGGTTTTAAGCTGGATTTCTCCCCAGTCGTACAGATTAACGTGAGAAGGTTTTCTCCCCAGTCGTACAGCTTAACGTGAGAAGGATTTCTCCCCAGTCGTACAGCTTAACGTGAGAAGGTTTTCTCCCCAGTCGTACAGCTTAACGTGAGAAGGTCTGCCATCAACCTGTGGATAGTCGTCCGTTACCTCCGAGCTCTGCCTGGTTTCCTCCCACCATAATGCTGGCCGCCGTCGTATATATAAGTGAAATATTCTTGAGTACGTACATGCAATCAAATAAATAAATGATGACCATATAGTGGTTTGCAAACAATCTTGGAGACATATCTTGGAGACAAGCTTAAAGCCATTCTCTCTATGACGTGTCTACACGAACAAAGTAAACAGATTTCTGTTTTATATTTTGAAATTGTTATAACGCATTGCTATCATCTGTCTAAAGGAATTAGAGAAGGGTTTATAACGGATTGCTTATCCGTTAACACGCTTTGTTAAATCGGTATAACGAATTGAAAATTCGCTAATAGGAATAAGTAATCCGATTTAACGAACTAGTCATCCGTTTTAAACGAATTAGCGGGACGCTCGTTTTTATTTAAAACAGCGCCGATATATAGGCTTCCGTAGATTTATGTGATGATGTCATATTCAAGATTTTTCCAAACACATGACAGTGGGAAGGTGTGCAGGGTATGTATGAGTCCGGTATTCGATTCACAAACTCCCTGGTTTAAAGCTTCGGTCGAATCATGCTAGCAAGAGCTGGATTCGAGCGTGCGAATGTATTTTTCGAATCACTGCATGGCCTGTCGACCGAGGCGAAAACATTGCTTTATATATATAGTCAGCTGAGCAAGCGAGAGACAGCTCACTTTTTAATTTTTTACTCTGACAATACGACTATATATAACTTTCAGTTGTTCCCAGCCAGCCTAATATGTGTTTCAACTGCAATGTGTGAATCTGTCACGCCAAATAATTGTAAAGCTGGCCGCCCAAAGCATTCAACGCATCTATCCGCGTAAAACGGAGGGCGGTTTTTGGCGCTTGTTCGATTTTCACCTGGCGATCGATCTGGGTCAGAAAGCCATACAGTGTCTGACGTCCTCCCCGACAGGTGGTGCGAACCAATCAGTGACGAGGTAGACGGCAGCGGGAGGGGGAGGGGTTGAATGATCGCGGACTGACGGACCTCTCCACAATAACAAACCGCAGAACCGGCTGACGGTGTTGAAACGGACATATACGCACAGTGTAAGGATTACGTTGTACCTGCTTGGAACAGTGAGATAGTGAAAGCGATGACCTGTAGACTTTGCAATCAGCTTTCTGCGCACCTGTATACGATTGAAGTCTGATAAATACACATGTACCTGTAAACTGAAAGTGATCAGTGGCTAATCCTGAACAAGACAGGTATGTTTTGCCGGTGGAGAACGAAGCTTGTTCTCATCGGCGGCTTCTCGGACAGTCGCAAACCGTGAGACCGGCAGCCGCGAGAAAATGGCGACAAAGAAAAGGTACGTAAGCCTATATGTGTGTAAATGTATAGTTCAGGTGAAAGTAGCCTAAAACTATATAATTACATTTACACCTACTTTCTGTGCATGTTGCTTGTCGCAAAGGATCAGTCGCCAGTATGGATGGCATACTGACCACTTTTTCCCTAATAAATTGACTCCATATGATGATGACTAGATAGGGGACGAATCTGGTTGGTGTTTTACAATGTACTCAAGAATATTTATCTTATACGGCGTTTATGGTGTGAGGAAACCAGGCAGATTTGGTATCAGCTGAAACCTATTCTCTAGACAGCTGTCACTCATGACATCATGGGTTACCATGTTACTATTTTGAAAACAATGAAACATTGCTCTGTATATATAACCCTCCATGCTCAATGTGTCAGTTTAGTATGATTGTAATATTTCATCAGCACAAGCCTTTTAATTGACTTCTTCATACTATGGATTTGTTAATGCAGCTATAAAATATAAAATTTCTGACTTAAAACCACTTAAGCTTATTTTTTTGGAGTTATAATAACAAGATATTTATATAGCAGAGACATATTGTTCGAAAGAGATCAAAGATACTATATACAGCTCGCTTTGAGTGAATGCAGCTTAAACCAAGAAAATCGTGTTATAAAAATTGTGCCAGCTTTTCTGTTTAATTCTATTTCACACAACATGTCAAAAAATTATATAATAGCCTTAGAATGTTTTGGCTTGGTTCATTCTGTTGGTTGCACTGAAAAATTAAGAACTGCATATAAAGAAGCTCTGATGTAGTCATGGTTTCAAACAACCGGGCTCCTGGCAAGGAGCAGAAGATGATAAATAACATGGAGCTAAATTGGCAAAATGCTGATTTTTGCAGATTTCTGAAATCTAAAGTCCCACAGGACATTGAAACATATATTTGAGGCTTTGATACATTCTGATTACTTTCCCAGAAAGAATTTCTCATCTAAAAGCTATATTTTTCATTTTTTATGCAAAAATCATCTTCAGTGCCTATCTCACTTAGGTTAAATTTGCTTTGTTTTCACCTCCAGTACTCCAGTCAGGTGACCAAATAGTATGCTGATGATTGGCTTAGAGCAGCTATGACATCACTGCAAAACTATGAAGAAAGGCTATCAGTTACACAGTTGGAATATTATTGTACGACCAGAAATTGCATCAGGATGTAATCCATGTATCAAATAATGTGCTTGTTAGTATACTGTATTTTCTCTTGAAAAATGCTACACTTTAAGTGAAGTGCAGTATAGATAACAGTAAACCATTATCAGTGCATATCAGTGCATCTGCAGTGTTGTGTACCTCACTAAAAGCTGTACCATAGATATGCATGTGTTATGATCAAGCTTGCATACATGTATGCTGAGTAGGACTGTATTGTGATGTGTATCAGTTTGCTGTTGTGCATATATATAAACAGAAATCAAAGGCTTCGTATTTCAAATAGTCATTACCTTAGTCATACATGTCATAACTATAGATTATTATGGGTTATGAGATACCGGATATCTGCTTTGATGTTTTAACTACATGGGAAGTGGAAAACATATTACATGTTACTGTAGTTCCTCTATTAATTTCATACAAGATTTGAGGCTTTATCCCAGGGGGTGTCCTTATGAGTGTTGTGGGTGGTATGAGTGGAATGGATCTTCCTTATCGGCCACTCAAAGTCTCGCTTACACTTATGGTCATGTCTTATAAGGTTGCTCACTGATGATTGCATAATACATCTGTGTTAACTTTATTTTCTTTGAAAACTGCCAGAGATAAAAATGACACTTTTGTGCTTTCATAATTATATATGAAGCAATCTATTAATGTTAAAGATAATTTGAAAAAGAAGGAAGAGAATGACGATTGCATGGTAGTGACATTTCAGTATATGCTACTTGAACAACTCTTTTCTCTCTTTAATATACATGTCTGATCAGATCAATCTGTACATTGTCTGTAAAATGTTTCAAAGATAAAGACTTAATTTTGATATTTTACTGTCATTCTACAATGTCAGACAAATAACCATTAAACTGCTCATTTTAGTAACTTGCTTATATTACATAAGTTTATAATTATGCTATGAATGTCATGAGATGAGAAATGGACATACCTGTTAATCCTGTGGCACCTGTCACTGAGATATTTAATTCATGTGGCACTAATCTATAATATATTACATATTAATTGCCAATATATATAGTCTTTGTCATAAATTGTATATTCTCACAGATGAAGGTATAATTACATGAAATTTTAAAAAATACAGATTGGTTTTCATGTGTGTTTTTAAAACAAATTACCGTAATATATTTGTAATAATAGTAATATATTTGTGGCTAATTCACAAATGTATGCAAGGGATTTCTGTGTAATATATGGGGTGGGCAACAAAATATAATAACGCTGTAAAATTCACCATTAGTCAGAATGATTTAAACATATATAAGACTTTTATTTTTCACATGCAGCAATGATCATTTAATATAAGACTTTTATTTTTCACATGCAGCAATGATCATTTAATATAAGACTTTTATTTTTCACATACAGCAATGATCATTTAATGGATACTGGACATGATTTATGATAATTTCCAAATCATCCGATGTAAAATCATTTTGAAACAGTTGTGTATTTCTTTTGGTGAACAAATGTTACCAAAATACTGCTTGGTGTACATTTCACATATGCACTTAGTCACCAGGCTTTTTTAATACATTTCCACTGTGGTGCTGAATTAAATTATCATGAAACATATATATAGAAAAAAGGTATTTTATTGTCATTATATGATGTGTCACTTTGAAGTATCAAAGTCTTGCATTTAAAACATCGTGAATAATTAAAATTTAAGAGGGTTATTGGGGGTTTTTTTCTGACCCATCCAATATAGAGACAACTCGTAAAAATGCTACCGGTACCCTGTTTTGGCGAAAAATTGCTTAACGTATATTCAATCAGATTTATGTTATTATTTTAGGATAGCCCAAACAGCCTATTTCACAAAAAATCAGCCTCTTCTATATACGTCCTGTTGCTGTTTAAATCGTTAAAGCTCCTAAGATTTATAAAGTGGGTTGCATTATAACATCTTCAAAGTTTAGAATCACTTCATCACTTCAGGTATGAGTCTGCCATACATGTGCTGAAAGGCAAGAATTTAATCTATTCTTGGTTAATACAAAAAATTAAAATTTTCGGCCAAAAATCTGCGGAATAGCTGCTTTAAGGTAGCATGGAGTCACTGGCTGCTTTAGCTGGGTTGTGTAACGCTTAATAGCTGACAGCTTTTAGCAAGTGATCATTTCTGTGAGCAGGTAACAGATGTTAGACAATCACAGCTGAGGACAAATCTGTAATACAGCCAGAGCACAATAGCCTGTCTACAGGCTGATAACCAGGGTTATAGTGTGATATAAAGGAGCCATCTGTTGGAGAAAAAACAAAAAAAAAAAAAAAATGCAAGAGTAAATGCACAACAGCTATGACATATCCTGCAACAAGTGGAACTTGACTGACTGACTGACGGACAGACAGACGTAAAGCTATGATTGCCTACAGGAATGGATTCTCATGTTTAGACGTAATTTTGATATCATGTCATTCTTTTAAATCATCTAAGGATACTATTTCAACATAAACTCTATTAAAGCTATAAAACTGGAAGTTCTCATGCGGTTAAATGGTACTGAATTCATCTCACATGACTGATCATTTTGATACCTAACACACACTGTCATTCATTTCCTTTTCTCTACACTTGATCATTACAAAAACTAGCTAGAGATGTCTTTAAAAATTTTAATTGTTGTCCAGTTGGAAAAGCAAGGAATGCAAATAAATTACAGAGTGTGAAGCTGTTTGCCTTTCAGTCACAAGGACCCACAAGTGTGAGTTCAAACCCAGTCTTGGACCTGGAGTTGGAATTTGTAGATTTACACGGAGTAGAAGGCTTCATCGTTTTGGTGCAACAATAATTCTTGGGTATGAGGCAAAACAGTGTTCAAATGAACAAATTTCTTATTAAATCAAACAGATGACCTGCATAGACATTTGAAGTGATGGATTTTTGTCGTGGAATCAGGTTCAGAATACCCTTCATGCAACTTTGTTTTCACTTCAGGGAAAGGAATTAAAATCATTTGTCTGTAAGCAGACTGGTTTCCATGGTAACATTCAATAATGTACATCAGCAACTTGCACGAACCATGTATCTCAGGGATACAATACATGTTAATTTTTTAACCAGCTGTCGTACATGTCCTTGTGCATGGTGTGAGCTCCAGGCGTTTTACATGAATTTATTACCACAAAGTTGTTTTCACTTATTGTATATATATGTAGATGTGAGATGGATATATTACTTTTGCTATTCAGGTAATTATTTCTGTTTTGCCGGAATTCAGAGTAGACTAAATTCTCTGATGTTAGGATGTTTGTCCAGGCAATTGACCACAGGCCATTGTTGTTTTCCACTTTATTAAAATAGTGACATCTACCAGTATAATATCTACCTCTATACTTTCTCTCAGTGTAGCATTCCATGGTGATATTTATGTCAGCCCCTAATTGTTAAAACAGAAATCTGTCCAAAGCACGTTTTTGCCATACATGTATTGGATCAGGCTGTAGATTAACTCACATCCAATTTCATTGGTTCCACAACAGCTATATATTTATATGCGGAGGTTTGACAAGGACTAGTGGCGTATACAGGTTAAAATATTTTTGACTATATACAATGATAATTCCAATCAAACAAATATGCAGATTAATCTCTCTAATGTGGCTGAAATGAGACCAACTTTACCTGACTGACTTTGAAAAGAAACTTTAAACATGCATTAGCTGCAGGTATGTAAAGTATGTCTGTACCTCCTGTGAGATTAAACTTTGACCTGGTCCACTTAAAGTGCATCAGATCGGATATCGGATACTCCAGCTGCTCTGTATAAGGAGGAGTTTTCAGATACAGGCCTTTTAAGCCCCATGCTGAGGATTCATTAGAGCCTAGAGAATTCAGTGGAGTATAAAGGTGTACTGAGGTACTCATTAAAGGCTGCTCATTTTCTTTGATATAGAACGCATCACACATTGTATGTGACCTTTCATATACATTGTTACGTGTCTTTCCCACAGCCAGTATTTTCCCACACACAAAGTTTTTCCTGAAATGTGCATGTGCAGATTTATAGCTCCGTTTATATGGATTGTGTGGTGTGACTGTCTGTGTTCTCATGTGATGTGATCATTATAATATACACATGTATAATGAAGATAAAAAGAAAAGTGAGGCTGCTTGCACTCACAGATAATAGAGCTGGGAAACTTGTGGGTACTGTAAATCTTCAACTTTTTCTACCACTAAAGCACGTCTTTCAGTGAAATTTTTTTACACAATTACTATGAAAATGAGGCTGAAATGATTTTTTTTTTTTGGGCGTCATTAAAGATGCAAGCTTCCTTACACTGTCCAAGTCATTTCGCTACACTCCTTAGTTCTCTCAGAATGTTTCAAAATATTGGTTACAGAGGTAGTTGAAAAAGGTTGAACAAGTAGGGTATAATAGGTAAATCACCTGTAAATGTCATGGAAGTTTTTATCAACTGGATTGATTGCCCTGTCGCATGAACTGCAGAACAGACCAATGATTGCATGATTAGTACAAAATTAACATGTACTCTAAGTCATATGTACCCAGTTTTACAGACATTTCACCAAATTTGTAGGGTTACTGTAGGCTGATTTAATACATGTACTTAGTGAAATTTCCATGAAATGACAAATGGTATATATACTGAAATTCAGTTGATATGCAAAATTGTAACTGTCATTGTGATCTGTATGCTTTTGATATTTATAATACAGAGGTACGTTATATGGCCACACCAATTTATAATACAGAGGTACATTATATGGCCACACCAATTTATAATACAGAGGTACATTATATGGCCACACCAATTTATAATACAGAGGTACGTTATATGGCCATACCAATTATAACTTTTGTTTTATGGGCAGAATAAATCTTTTTTCAATGTCGGAGGAGGGTATAAAAATAAAAATATATCTTGGAAATCCGTATTATTTATCATGGTGGAAAATGTAGTAGACTGTCTTGACAGTTTTTCCAGTTGTCATATTTACATACTAGTAATTGAAATAACTTAAGAAATAGGAAGATCATAAAGAAAATATCAATATCGGACGAAATAAAAAGGTGGATTTTCAAAAATGGAGAAGAAACTAAACAAAAAAAAAACACACCCTAGGCTGCTGTCACAGATAATACTGCTGCAAATCAAAGTACTAAACCCCACATTTGTTATCGCACTTCTACAGGTATGTTAACTCTTCACCCACTATGTGCTATTGACATATTATCGAACTGAAACTGTTGATGTAAATTACCACGTCAACTGGCTTATCGATCCTGTTTTTAATAACACCAGTGTTCTTTATTCATCATTTATACTAACTGAGATCTACACGTGATTTTTCTGAGTAAATTATGGATATGTGTGATATACTCTAATACTGATAACTGTTTTCACCTTTCCATTTTTACCTGTAGATCGGTCACACATGGTCAAAATTCTAGCTTTGAAAGGGAGATTTAATATGCTTGGTATGACAGCAATATTGAACTATGGTGAGAGGTATTTCTTGCATTTCGCCTTAGGTTTGTGATATGTGTTAAAGCATGCATCTGAAAATAAGTCACACTCCGCCCTACTCGATCATGAGTATTAGATAGTACATTTGGCTGTAATATTTACAGTTATGTCTGCATTATTTTATAACTGACTCCTAATTAGAAAATATGAAATTACCCTTAATGACCTAAAATTTTGCCCACGAAAGTGCATTTTTAGAGGCAAATAAATGTCACAAAATATTATTTTTCCTGCTGAAACTTACCATTTTCCTGTAGAATATTGTCCCATGTTACAAGCAAACCTCAAAACATCTTTCTAAGCTCAATCGAACTCTCAGAATCAGGAAAAATTGGGAAGTTAGTTATGGACGAAATATATGGTCATTTATGGTCCAGGGCTTGAGTATTATTGCATTTTTCAGTAATATTTACAGCCATGTGTGTATTATTTTATATAAATTGACCCCTAACTGGAAAAATGCAATTAATTTAATTTTTACTCAGTGCAATGTCTCTTGATAATGATGATAATTTAACTATGTTAGAATTGATAATGATGGAATTTTTTTTCCTGATCATAAATTTTAAGAAAGCTAGCTTTTGTAATGAAAAAAAAAAAGAGCTATTAAACATTGTGTGATTATCTGGGTAGGTACATGTGTCCTTTTTATTCATATTCACTCTTTTATTGCCTCTCAAACTGTAAAGTTTCAGAGGTTGATTTACATGTGTACAGATATTATTAATCAGAATTCATGACAAATTGTAGTATAATAATAAAAATAATAATAATAAATAATAAAAATATTTTTTTTTATCGAAAGTAGCTCGGTCAGTTTACAATGAAACTGTTCTTCCCCAAGGCCTTCACAGAAAAAACAAATATATAGGAAACATGTACTTCAGAGTCCAAAAAATACATCAATATATATAAAACAAGATAAAGCACCATGTAGTTGGCAAAGAGAAGCTACGTAATACATTCGTATACATATAATGCATTATGATGTGGAATACTAAAGAAAGTAACCTGATCGTGAGATGCAAAGGTTTTTGATTAGAAAGAGAATGTGATTTCAGGGCAAACGCATGATGATGATTGTTTTTTCATTTTTCTGTTCTCTTGTGCATATTGTGTGTATGCAATTTGTAGCTTATTTTTGGTCAGAAATATTTATTTTTTGATTGGTGTTTTATGCGAAACTCAAGAATATTTCACTTATACGACCATGTATACCATATTTATAGAGGGAGAAAACTGAGCAGAGCCCAGGGGGAAACCCACGACGATTCACAGGTTGCTGGACGGCTACTAAGATCTGGACAGGTAGTAAGATCTGGACAGGTAGTAAGATCTAGACAGTCTATATAATTTGCTTAAAAAGCTTACATGGCTTTTTCCCCTTGGCTCTGGTTTATTCATCTGATGGCACAGTGTATGTGACAAAAAATGGATGATGTATTTGTGAGGTCACAATTAATGATAGATAATTAAGCAATGGACATTTTCCATAAATTTTAGACTGGTTAATTGTAAATATTTATAAACAAAAAATAGGTCTTAATGAAATGATTCAATAACTCGCAGAAAACTTCCACTCTCTTATTCAATAACAAGAAAAGCTTTATAACAAAAATGCTCGCAAAAATTGAAAGCATGGCAGGTTGCTTTTAATTTAAGTGAAATCTGTTTATCCATTTTAGGTTTATAATTATGAGTTAATCCAGTCTTTTGTGTGGATTAAAATGAGATTATAAATTGAAAATGAAACTCCAACTAAGATAAATTGTCTCCTGGGGGTGTAATATTTTAATTCTTGTATAGCCATCATTATAAAGGTGAATACCTCACAGGCATGTGATGTGATAATGGATTTACTCAGGAACTATGCAGCCTTTGCCCCACAGCAAGCCATATTATCCCCTCCCAACCGTCCCCACCCTCCCCACCTTGTTGTGTATGGTGCTTTACCCACCCAGTCAGCTTTTAGACCCAGTCACAACACTTTAGAAAGGCAACAATGGTGTAAAAGCCTCCCCTCAAGGAAAGAGGATTAATTCAGTACCCATGCAGTTGAATTAATTCTCCCAGTTGGTAATTGTTACCTGGCTCTCTGAGTGAACAGCTTTAAGGGACTGTGTTCCTGCTTGTTCTTGCAGTCCCCACCTGGCTTAGTTATCCTGGCTAGCAGACATTTTTACCTGTTTGAAAGCTTTCTTACCCTCAGGTGCCTATAGCTGGTGGAGCAGGAGTGGTAATACCTACATTTAGTGTGTTATTACCAAATGTGCTGTTTTCAATCGCTTTGCGTCACCTGTCCTGTGATTACCTCAGACTGCAGTCATCTTACCAAAGAGTGCATCTGGCATGTGCGTCGTAGGGTTGGGGTAGTACTTGGTGCATTGCACTTGCTTTTGTAACAATGTCGAAAACTACAGTGGTCAAGAAAATCTTGGGGCTCCAGTTGTACAGATATGATTTCTACAGATCCGCGGAGAGCCTCAAGTCTGTCATGTAGGTATACTGTGCCCCGGGACATTAAAGTACAATGATAACATATATACATGATAGAAACAATAGTTATATCTTCAAAATTACATATGTGTATATATATATATAGTGCAATATTATGGTATCTGATAGGCCAGGGCTAAGATGACATTTGAAATTATGTACGTACATAAAAATCTGTTAGATAAGTGTTAGTACATTATTGTCTGAAATTTGTCATTATTAGTGTATGGTTGTGTTTGAAATAATGGTTTAGCGCATTTGGTAGACTAGCATACAATTGGAAACCTTTTTGTTTTATACCTTATAGCAAGGCAGCTGTATTGGAATGATTCTGAAAAATATATACGCCTGCATGTGTCTATCTTATTGTAACTTGTCATGACATTATGTTGTCACCCTCATTCAGTGATATGACAGTTGGCATGACATTGTTACTCAAAATCTAAGTCTTGGCAGAATGTAACGCTGACAGTTGGCGTAACATCATTACATAAAATCTAACAGCCGGTAATTGAGTCCTCAGTATCTAACTGTTGGTGTAATGTCATTCATGCAGTATATAGCTAATAACATGACATGATTACACGCAAAATACTGGATGACATCGTTACATGACCTGATTACACACAAAATACTGGTTGACATCATTACATGACCTGGTTACATGCAAAATACTGGATGACATCGTTGCATGACCTGATTACATGCAAAATACTGGATGACATCATTACATGACCTGATTACACGCAAAATACTGGATGACATCATTACATGACCTGGTTACATGCAAAATACTGGATGACATCGTTACATGACATGATTACACTCAAAATACTGGATGACATCATTACATGACCTGATTACACGCAAAATACTGGATGACATCATTACATGACCTGGTTACATGCAAAATACTGGATGACATCGTTACATGACATGATTACACTCAAAATACTGGATGACATTGTTACATGACCTGATTACACACAAAATACTGGATGACATCATTACATGACCTGATTACACACAAAATACTGGATGACATCATTACATGACCTGGTTACATGCAAAATACTGGATGACATCGTTACATGACATGATTACACTCAAAATACTGGATGACATTGTTACATGACCTGATTACACGCAAAATACTGGATGACATCGTTACATGACATGATTACACTCAAAATACTGGATGACATTGTTACATGACCTGATTACACGCAAAATACTGGATGACATCGTTACATGACCTGATTACATGCAAAATACTGGATGACATCATTACATGACCTGATTACACACAAAATACTGGATGACATCGTTACATGACCTGATTACACACAAAATACTGGATGACATCATTACATGACCTGATTACACACAAAATACTGGATGACATTGTTACATGACCTGATTACACACAAAATACTGGATGACTAGAGATCTGGCAGCTGGCATAACATTTCTCAACCTTTGCGCATATGAAAGGCAATATATGCACATTTTAAAATTTTTTTAAATTTGATTTTGGCCTTTTTCAGGGCTTCACAAAAAGTATAATTTTATCAGCCCACACCAATAATTGCCTTCATAATATGCTTGAATAAACACCTTGCAAAAATTCGAAAAGATTGAAGAATTACAGTATGTCATATTACTCAAAATCATTCCAGCTATTTGCTTAACATGTAACAGCATGACAATGTCACTAAAAATCTAACAGTTGATCATATATATGTAGCGTGACTGGTTGCTGTGGCACGCAAACATGTACTTACTGATGGGAAAATTGGTAGTGAAAACTTTTCTGGCTTATCATTTTAGTACGTTTTCAGTTAACATAACGGCGATGGAAAACAGCATGTTGTGCTTACCTGCTTCCCAAGCTTGCATTGACTGAGTGATGGGATTGGGATGACATTTTATATGAATATTGATTATAACTGTTACATTTCACCTGTAATCTGTTTGAATTCTTTGTTTTGAAGAACGAATCATAGTCTTTTAATGCTCATTTTCTGTTGACATTCACTTTCTGTTGAATTGAATTGTGTATATTTCAAGTTTTCAAGACAATTGGTCTAAAAAGTTCTGAAAAAGTCAACCACAGAATTCCAAAATCAAGAATTGGAAAATCAAAAGTTAAATATATACTTAAACGTAGTTTTGGTTAAAGTATATGCTTAAAAATAGTATTTAGTTATTTTTCCACTGATACTTTTTTATTTTTGAGATATCATATAATTTTCACTTTAATGTTTTTGTATACATTGTAGTGAAACTTATTATATATGCATTATATAATGTGTTTTGTATACATTGTAGTGAAACTTATTGTATATGCATTATGTAATGTGTTTTGTATACATTGTAGTGAAACTTATTATATATGCATTATATAATGTGCATAGAGGGAAAGAATGATTGAGGACTTGCATGGTGTGCAAGAGATCCAAGCACTAAAGACTTCATGTAGACTACATATATCCATTACAATTATGTTTTCATTTGATTAATTACACTGTTTATTTTGTCACGAAGTCAGCTGTGCCTGATTTAACACTGACATGTTCAACTGTGTGCAGCCTTTCAATAACAATAATTACTGTAGGCCTACTGTTTGTGTACCTTTGGCTCACCCTAGCTGTGAACAGGTTTCCTTGTTGTTGCCATCAAGATTACAGGTGAAAAACCACAACAACAACAAAAATACTGTATTTGACCTAAAATTTTGACTATGATCAAGTTTCACATTTTGTCCAATTCTGAGAGCTTTATTGATTTTAGAAATGTGCTTTGAGGCTGGTTTGGAAGGTAGAATAACATCCTACTTAAGCGAAGTGTTTCAGCATCAATAGTTTATCCTGTCTACATTTTTATTTGCCTGTGAAAATGAACTTTTTCATACAAATTTTTAGGGCAAATACGGTAATTGATATAAGTCACTAGTGGATAAGGTGCTGCATGTTATTTGCATCATGCATCATGCATACACAATGAAATAGTTGCATAATGTGCCCGTTTACTCAGTTCCTCATCGCCATGTCCCGGCTGTGGGGGCAAAGAACGCTGCCTTTATAATTACAGTACTGGAATATATAACAGCGTTCAGATGTTCCATGGGTTTCACCTGGACCAACATGTGAGCGCTTTTAGGCCATTATCCTGTTTAATGGATGGATGGATAGATAAATATTTAGCTTATTAATGTGCATCAAATCTGCTAATTTAATGGATGATGGGCCTGAAGCATATATATATATGGTGAGTATACTAATTTTAACAAATGTATATGGACTGTGTAAGTCTTACCACACATGTAATACCTGTCACACCTGTAATGCCTGTCACACCTGTAATGTCTGTCACACCTGTAATGCCTATCACACCTGTAATGCCTGTATACATACTGTATATACTCACTCTTCATCATGCAAGTAATAATGATTTCATTACATTAAAAGAAGCCTTAATTAATTTGTACACTATAAACTCGTCTGTGACTTAGGGTTTATTTACATATTGTCAGAGGAGCATTGTATAGATGTTTTTATTGTCATTTAATTCTGTCATTGGCCAACTGTGACATACCAACTGATGCGGACGTACACATCCAAGTGACCGGCCTGCATCTGTAAAGGTTGAAAGGTCTGCCAGCATGGCCAGCAACCATTAAATGGTCATGGGTTTCCCCCAGGCTCTGGGTTTCCCCCGGGCTCTGTAGATATATATATATATATATATATATATATATATATATATATATATATATATATATGTAGTAATGGCAACTCATGATAGGTATCAGTCACAGCCCTTACAAAAAGGTAGTATTTGGTATATCTGTCAACTTTTACCAAATGTGCCCGGTTTCCTTCCATCATAGTCCTGGCTACTGTCGAATATTAGTGAAATATTCTTGAGTACAACATAAAATACAAGTCAAATAAATACGTACGTCTCCACTGCAGACGTGGGTTTTTTGATGACAGTTAAGCAACTGTCAGCACTGGTATGATTTCACAAGTGAGAAAGTTGGTGAGTTTTGTACCAAAGGCCTTATGTTTTTTCCACCCATAACACTGGTAGTCATTGGATAAGGGAAAAATTGTTCTGCACTTGTATGTATTCATTCATAGGTGTGCCTGGAACTATTTTAACTTTGCATTGTGATGGATTTTAAATATTCCGATGTTTTGTACAGTTAGTACATATTTGGCACTATCACCTTTATCTAGATTCCTACATTAACTTTAATGGTTGTAAAATTAAATCTTGCACTCTCTGAAAACTGCACAGGTTACTTAATTCCTTCTTTAATGGTGTCTGGTTCAGGTACTTACATATACACAACATATTTCCTTGGGAATTTTGTCTACTTTTGTCCTAAGGTAGATATCATACTTAATATCATTTTACAACTTCACAATATTAATTAGCAAGGATATACATATACGACTGAGATGTGGGTTTGATTTCATTTTCAGACAGAGAATTTTCTGGATTCCCCTGTTGCTTACTTCATTGTTCTGAAGGTCAGCTGACAGAGCTGTCTTCTGTGGTTCACTGTACCTAGTTTCCTCAACTCAACTCAACTCACTTTACTTATGAGAGAGTTTGCCAGTAACTTGCCAAAGGTCGGTGGTTTATACCCCAGGCTCTCCTGTTTCCTCCACCTAGAAAACTGACTGCCAACATATAAGAAAAGAATGAAGTATGATGTTAAACAACAAGCCTTGTGTATAATTGTGTACCTTTTGTGTTTTTAATGACCAGCCTTGATAGCTCAGTTGGTGGAGCGTCCGCCAAGATCCAGGGTCAACCCTAGTTCAGGTCATGCCCAAGACCTTAAAAAGAGAAAGTTGTAACTTCCTCACTTGGCATTCAGCATTAATGGGATATTGTAATGACTGGTTGACCTGTATCAGTATAATAACTCGAGCCAGGCAGATTACTTGCCTTTGGTAAGTTGTCTCAGTGAAGCAGCACTAGATAAGAGAGCAGTGAAAATCCGTCCTGCAACAAGGAGGCACATATTACATAGACTCTCCTTTGTCGTCATATGACTGAAAAATTGTTAAGTATGACATTAAATCCCAATCACTCACTCACTCACTCTTGTGTTTTCAGGTCTTGTTGGCTGTGGCTTGAAGACAGGCTCTACTCTTTCTGTGCTGAATGCTCCATCATAGTCCTCACCCTAGTCAATGTACTAGTCATAGTGACGGAACTTCTCATTGAAGTGGGCGTCATCACAGGTAAGACTGGTCAATTTTAATTCTTTCCTAATTTTATCAGTGGTCATTTTGTCTGATTTTGATCGAAAGATCTGTTAATCTTCGTTAGTAGAAAGGTGCATTGTTTCTGGTTTGTTTGTAAGGTAGGATGATATCCTTCGGGATAAGGATAAATTTATTCCAGGCATCAAAAATAATATTTTCTGATTTTTATTTTTCTGTAATAGTGCACTAGCATTTTGTGGGTAAATATTCAGGGCGTATATACGTATAATTCAGTTCCTGATACAGGTTTTCTCATGACATCTGCCTTATGGAGATGCCTTAATGCTTGTTTCATCACAGTTGCTAGGCTTGATCGAAACAAGTGAAGTTGCAGGTTCAAATCCAGCTCTTGCAAATGGCAGTGGTTCATTAATTGGTGCACTCAGCACAATGGAACATGTTCAGATTACAAATTTTACGATAGCCAGCACCTTTTGAGGGGTAATGTACCACTGGCAAACTTAGGACGTATTTTTTGATTACCAGAAGAGAATTCTGTTCAGTGGGTTTCCCCGTTCTGTCCCTGTTGTCGTATAACATGTAAAAAAATATTATAAAACACCAATCAGATAAATAAGTAAATACATTCTGCTAGTCTTTACGCTTACAGTACTATATTCATGACATACAGTTTGTAATAAGATGTATATAGGCCAAGAATAGTGTGGAGGAAATTTTCTTTGGTTAACAATTATAATAAAAAATGCAGAAATGTATGTGTCCTGATTAAAATTTAAGTGCTGTGTTGCCAGTTCATCTACCATTGGATTTTATTTTGAGAGATCAGCATTCAGCCAACTACTTGCTGAAGTTTTGTGATATATTTGATATGTGATATATAGATTTTGAACAATTCCGTCAATCTCTCATGTTGTCTATTGATACTGTGTAAATTTACAAACCTTTTGTGTAAAGGTACTGAGGGATATTCTGATATTCAGCTCTTGTTCTTCTTCATGGATTAACGCATTCTACTTGTCTTAATTCTGAATCTGTTTGCATAAGCACATGCCTGTACAAGGCTCTTGTTGAGCGCTAGCTCCTATATCTCACAACTATTAACCCTTCAGTGTACATACAAATGATCCGCTTTCCCACCTTGAGCAAGTTTTTTTTTTACCTTTCATGCCATATTTTCATGGTACATGCCGTTTTGGCTTCTAGCTTTTTACCTACACGCATCTGATAAAATCCAGACAGTAACTCTTTATAAGATTTCTCAATGCGGTACGCTGTGGACATGTTGAGAGCAATGCACAGAGAGGTGCATTCATGTGGTAGGATTGATTTCTGTTGTAAAATTGCACGAGTAAATCTGGAATATTGAACCATAAAGTGGTGCCTGAACCTCATGATAAATCTATGTGGGCCGGAACTTCTGTGTGGGAAGGCTGAGGAAGATGCTGCCATCTTATGCAGATCATGGGTGGGCTGTCCGGGTATGATTGGCATTATATCGGACCAAGATGCGATCAGTATGGTGCAAACATGTGGAGATGGCCCGACAAGCCCTGCTGTATGATCAACGTAGGATCCGCACCACAACCGATCAAGACGGGCGTAAGATGAGTGGATCACACGTGTAGGGGCTTCATTATGATCAGGCACTACTGTATCTTCAGTAGCTAGATACCCTACAGTTTTCTTATCTGCATAAGTAACTCATATTTCATATTTATTACTCATTGATGAATAAAAATGTTTTTGTGAATTGGCAAGTTAGTAGTTTTGTCAGTGAGATCACATGTTCAAATCCAACTCTTGCCACTTTAACTGCAGCTTTAAGCCAGAAGATTTGTTTGATACTGTATGATGAAGGGCAGTGCCAGTTTACATCAGAGTTTCCCTCCACCCACAAAACCTGACTGCCATCATGCGTAAACAGTGTGTGGGAGTGAAAAAGTCTTGAGCACAGCATGAAACATTAATCAAATTAAGTTTGATTGAACTGTTTATTTTGTAAATAATAGATTTCTTTATCATTTGACAGCATGCACGCAACCTGTCAAGCGTATGAATTAATGTGTGCATGTGTGTTGAGAATCTATTCTAGATTTAGGCAGAAGATCAATCCAAGGTTAATCTATTGGCATATTGCCTGATCGAAGTTGGGGGTGCACTGTAATTGCAACATGGTTACATAATTTATAGCCATCTGACTCGTCCGGATTGAATTACCCTGTGAGAAAAACTTCTTCTTGCGAATTACATTACACATTGTAAATGTAAAATTGGTAACTTAAATTATAACCATGCCGGAATGATAGAAATTATAAATCTTTACCAATTTACTGAAAGACATCATGCAAACTTTTTGTCTGTAAATTTTTTCACCAGCTTTTTTTTTCATTTTTCCTCATAACTTCCTATAAAAATGTATTGAATTTTGAGGTTTAGCCCAGTCATATATGTATTCTTAAAGACCATGATTAAGTAAGTATTTGATCTGAATTTTGTCCAGGACTGAGTTACTCATTTGCCTAATACTTAGTACTGTGTTGATCTTAGAAAAGGGTTTGTGAAGTTTATTTGAAGGTTGGTATAATGATATTGACTATTAAGTTTCTGACGAAAACTTTATGACTTTTTTGCTTCTTACAATCACACCTTTTGGTTTGATGTTTAAATTAAGACCAAATACAGTAATTAGAAATATCCCTACCTTAATTTGAACGTGTATGTAGCATTGTTTAATATGCTGGTCTTTGGTAAATGTTGTAGGTAATTGTCGATCATATGTATTTAGAAGAATGCCATGATGTGTATTGTGTGAGTTTTGTGTATGTGGGAGCGGATTTTTCTGACTCTGCCAGCTCATGACAGAGTCTGTGTCACAGAAGGGTCCACTTATAAGCTGAGGGCTGCTTGTTACTGTTGTATTTCCATAGGGTTAATGCCCGTTTGCTCAGGATGTAGTCTTACAAGGAGACGTGTTTACTTTGGGGTTACGGTAAATTTACTTTGGCCAAGAATTGTTCTTAAAGGGGGAAAATAGAAATCTGTGCCTGGCTACAGGCTGCTTTCTGCCGATGTCCAAAACTCAGGTCGGAAAGGTAGGCTTTTATGCCACTAGCGTCTAACCCTGCGATTTGCACTCAGGGAGGTTGGAAACAATTTGTCTGAACAGTATATGTATACACACACACACACACACACACATATATATATATATGTATATATAATGTACATTAAATAATACAGATGCATGTAAAAACTTTTTTGAATCATTACATGTATGGGACATGTATGTTCAGTGGATTATAATTTATATTAAACTTTTTTTGGTTGTATCCAACAGTTTGTAATTTTAGTGGGTATATTAAAAGTTGTGTGTTAGCCCTTGAGGTCAAATGCTGAATATATAAGGTCATGTCACCAGTACTTGAAATAAAAGTAGCTTAATGGCATGGAGTTGGGGTTGACTCTGTGTTGAAGAGCGGTTATTCTTAAAACGTTCAAGGATTTAGGGTCTTATATGTCTGGCCTCAGCTTTTGTCATGGCCAGCTTGCCTTAGCCTGTAAGATGAGGGATTTCTAAACAAAGGACTGGAATGACACACCTTGGAAGTGCAATAGCTAGTTATTTCTTGCATGGCCTTTGGTTCAGGTTGTTGTACCTAATGGAGTTAGAGCACTCTAGCTGACCTCACATGTTTCCCTGCTAAATACGTCTGTATAATACACCCAGGTGATAATTGATCAGTCCGAGGAAAGGCTCGGAGATTGAGGCGTGGAGGGGGAAAGGTGATGGGAGGGGGGAGTAAGGAGCTAAGGACTGGATGAGATCTGGTTCTCAGATTAATTTAGTGTAGGTATAAGCTTAAACTCATTAACACTCAAACACCTGTAGCAATACACGTAGCGCTGCTATTTTTACTAACCAAACGTTCATATTCTGCTGTGTGCTTTAAAGGTAAATACGCCATGTTTGCCCACATAGTGTTGAATTTGCTGAGATATTCAAGTCGCTTCCAATTTCTGTTTAAGCCAGCTAGTTCTAATGTTTTCATATCCTATGTGATTAGGACAGATTTGCTGAATAAATCTTAATTACCACAGAAAGATATTTTGACAAGATCAGCAACAAATTTTTAATCTGATATGACTTGGTCTTTAGCAAAGATAAATTCGACAAATCCCGTAACTGTCCAGTGCCTGTATGTTTGTTTTTCTTGAACATATGATAAAACCAATAGTAATATTTTTGTTTTAATGTCAGTTTTTCTCATAAACTGTATAAACCATGAAAAACTTAATTAAACTAGTGTATAATTCTCATGGATTCTTTTAGATTAAAAATGTTTAAATACTGTATAAACCTAAGTTCAGTTTGTTTTAAACACAAATGTGTTGGTACAGCAGAACACTGGTTGCTGCGAGTTCAAGTCCAGCTCATGCAGGCTTCCTCTCACAGCTGTCAGCAACCTGCGTATGGTCGTTGGATTCTCCAGGGTTCTGCCCAGTTTCCTGCCATCATAAAGCTCAACAAGTGGTATGAGTGAAATAATTTTGAGTATGGCACAAAACTAATAAAATAAATAAATAAATGTTACGAAAATAAGGATGCAGTACACCCCAAAAAGTTTCCACCACAAAATCTTTATTCGTTTGAAATTAAAATATCCACCATATATACTGGTACTTTACATGCACATTGTATATACCAGTCATGTGATCTGCAGTTAGTTTACTATGCCATCAAGTATACAGCAAAAATTCTACGCTGTAATGGCCGATAGTCATGGAAGCTGCTTGCAGTTTGAAGTTGCTATCGGGGATGAAGATCTGATGGTCACCTGATGATGATTTATTGCTATGCAACTGTTACAGTCTCCATTATAATGCAGAACCTGATGTTGTGTCCATTACTTTTTTTATGAAATCTCATGATTTCTCAGGATGGAATTAATGGATAATCCTTTAAAGTAATTTATCTGAATGTTTATTGATATAATTGTAATATAATATAATTTGACTTTATTTTGTTGCATGTACTTGATTGATCACATGTTTAATGCGAAGGCTGAGGAATATTTCACTTACCTTTAACGACCTAAAATTTTGCCAAAAACTATAAGTTGAACATTTTAGTTGACTGTTGGTCTTGGAAAAGTGTTTTTGAGGTTTACTTGGGAGGTAGAAGATAGCGCATTAGTAAAATGTAAGTAAAGCACCAAAATTAGTATTTTATGACATTTGCCTCTATAAATGGACATTTTGACTACAATTTTTAAGTCATTTACTGTGTACAATATTGGCTGGTCAAGTCCAGGGGTGGAGGTAACTGTTAGGTTCATAAAACCAATCAGTATCAATATTCAGATTTACCGGAACCATTATGGCTCTCGGATGTAACAAGATATGCCTACATAATGCATCTAAACCTAATTTGAATTTATATGTGTGTATATAGTGATGAATATTAAATCATTAAATAGGGGCCCCCGTGGCTCAGTCGGTTAGTGCGTTAGCGCAACGTAATGACCCAGGAGCCTCTCACCAATGCGGTCGCTGTGAGTTCAAGTCTAGCTTATGCTGGCTTTCTCTCCGGCCGTAAGTGGGAAGGTCTGCCAGCAACCTGCAGATGGTCGTGGGTTTCCCCCGGGCTGTGCCCGGTTTCCACCCACCATAATGCTAGCCGCCGTCGTATAAGTGAAATATTCTTGAGAACGCCGTAAAACACCAATCAAATAAATAAATAAATAAATCATTAAATCAACCTGTGAGTACTACTCATTTGTATGCCCAAACATGTACAGTCCCATGTTTAAGTGATGCAGCAAATGCTTCAAATGAACTTCATGGTAATAAGAAAGTTGATCAGTTTTTATTACCATGATTACTAGTTAAGATATTTCCATGTCGATCGTTCTGAAATATGTTCATGTACAGTAATGACTTGACCTTTGACCTTTGTATGTCAAAGACCATTTGGCTTTCAAGCAGAGAGGAAGCCAGCAAGTGAGGTTGAATATATTATAGGTGTAACATTTAGGTCCAGCTAATACTGAGATGTGAACTGTATTGATGTGCTAGCTGTCTATCCACTGTCGAGGGAGGGGTTTATTGTAGACAAGGTTATCATATTTCATCGCTAAATATGCAAATCATATATGTATAGGTATAGGTATACAATCTAGTAATTGAGCCTTTACCCCTCAAGATTACCCTGCACCTTTACCCCTCACTTTTAAAAGTCCATTTGCCCTAGAGATTATAGAATGTCATAAAAAAGGGTACATATTTCTGTCTTCATGTAACATAATAATGTTTGCCAGTTTTTATTTAAATCTAACTTGATTGAATATCTGCATATTTTAAAAAAAATAAGAGTTCAGTTTGTACATGTATAAGGCTAAAAGAATATATTAGGTTAGAGCTACTAGGTCATGAAAATATCTTTTTCACTAGGGACTGTAGTGCAAGATTTAATACAAGTACACATGCATTGACCTCTTGTCAAAGTACAGTTATAGTCACACAGGGCGATTCTTGACAAATCAAAATGATTAATCTCAGAGATGCAGTCAGCAGCATGATCTGACAGTTGTTATCAGAGATCAGTGCCGTTATCTGATGTAACCAATGCTATCTGCTGTAACCAACGCCCTTTACACAGAAATTTATTTTCATTATGCATACCACATGGGAACTATGTAACCTCTGCATTTTTAGGAGATAACTGCCATATATTATAGATTGAGTTTTAGCATGTATATTCATGTATGGCCAATTAAGGAAATCTCATGTATATAGGACCTGTATATGTATGTACTTGTATAGACGTATATGAATGTATCTCTGTATGCATGATCAAACTTCTGGTCCTGCATAAAGGATTCCTAATTACAAATGAGGTGTGATAATTCAAACTACGTGTAATTACAGTAGGTATGTTTTCAGTGTTGTTGTACCTTTGTGTGACGGCCTAATTAAGTGTTGAGCAGATGTCAGTAATGGCTTGTGGAAATTTAGTCAGGTCAAAATTGCTCATGAAAAAAAAAGGGCTAATTTTCAGCAGCTGTAATGATATTGAGGCCAACTGCAGTGTATTATAGGTGTTGTCTAGCTATCATTCATTTTTGTCGACTTCTTTTTACAGCGTAGGAATTAAGAACAAATTCACATACATGTGTATGTTCGAGAAATGCAGATCCAAGCTTAATGGTAATGTGATTACTAGCTTTCAGACTATGGGAGATCCTCCGAGATGGCAAAAAGCTCTTGACTATTATGAGGTTGCTAATTGGAAGGCAGTTTGTAATGATGTACCTGTATGCACCTGACAGAAGTACAGTAGCATATCTCCATGCACCTTAGCTCTGAGATTGATTGGTCATGTTCTCAGCTTAGCCTCCACATTGTGTTCCCAAACCTGAATCTCAGTCATGTCTGCGATGTCTGAAACTTAAGAAATCCTCACAGCATTGTATAGGTTATACATGTGCATGTTTATTTATTTATTTGATTGGTGTTTTACGACGTATACATACAGGACCACCGAAAACTAAAAAAAAAAAAAAAAAAGAATCAAAGGTTCTGATCCCAAAATTTAAAGTTAACATTGTGAGTGTGCATAAGGAAATTTGATAAAATGCAACTCTGTGTGTTGCTTTCTGAGAGCTTTTAAATTTACATATAAGTCTGTGAATGAAAGATATTGGTTTGAAACCTTGACTTTTAAGTGGTAAACGATAATATTTTTGTTCACATTAATTGTTACTTTAATTCTTATCATTTTTGTTACCTTTGATCTGCTCTTTTTAGCCAATATATATGTAACTGTAGCATGAATATTGAGTTTGTTTTATCTCACGTGGCTAGACCATCTAATGAACATCATATCTTTAATTTTCCAAAAATATGGTGAAGAAATGTAATATTCCACTTTCAATACTACTAATCTGCCACAGAAATTAAAAGAATTTGGGTAGTTTTATTACAGCTTGATTAGTTTAGGTGATTTTGGTGCTTTAGGAGCTCAAAAAATTGTCCAGAACTAAAATGGCTCAAGACATGCTAGATAAGGCCCTGACATGTATATACTGTCATCCTGTCATTACGAACTAATGCAGGGTATTGTGAGAATTAATGTCTATTCATCTGGAGTTGATATATGTCATTATTGCAACAGGTTTATAACTCATACCTGATTGCTTTCTGGCATACATGTACTGATACATACATGTATCTTATTATACATGCTGCGTACTGCATTGTTCATATTAAAGGGGAAGTAATTAAAATTCATGTTTGACCTTTCAAAGCATATTTTCCTTGGAATTCATATTCATTTTGCATGTAAATTAAAATAAATAATTATTGCCTTATAATTATGGCAATGGTTTTCACAAAAATACAACAAAAGAATCACATGAGAAACTGATGAGAGAGTAGTGGAATAGCTGGTAAAGAGCTCATGCAGGCTAGAGAGGTGTTTACATACCTGTCTAAATGTACTTTAACCACTTTGTGTACCCGCAGTCTTGGACAATTCCACTCCTGTCTCACTTGTAAATATTGTCATTTCCTATTTATACTGAGGTCACAACCTCTTGTCTGGGAACTTATTCCTGAGTTCCATTCTGCTGCAAGCAGCGATCACGATAAAGACTATCCCTTCTGTTTGTCAGCAGATATAGGCTCCATCAATCAAACAACTTGTCATTTGGCCAGTGTATCTAATTCACTGAAGTGCACTTATGGTGTTCCTTAGCTTTCGTCATTGAAGTGTGCTAACACTTTGCACCTGTGGGTGGCTCTGATGCACTTACCCTTCCTTGTACGTACATTAAACTGGCTGCACCATTTCACACCCACCTCACTCTGTGAGATGACCTTTGTGAACCAGATTATAATTGCCATTGTGTACATATATATCTGTACTAATTGTCTTGGCATGAAATAAATTTCTGAGCTATTGTGCAGTGTAAATTAATATTCATTATTTTTAAGGATATTCATTATTGAGATGTTGAATTCACCCGAAGGTCAATGATGTAATGTACATGTATTATGATTTCTTAAATGTGAACAAAATAAAACAAATAAATTCAAATGAACACACTGGTGAGAAAGACATTTGATATAATGTGTCAGAAAATGAAGCACTAAGCCAGCTGTCACTATTCTTGGCTTGTTAGAGAGACACTATGTCAAGTGATTGTCCGGCCAGCAACTCTTTTTATTGCTGCCCACTATAAAATAGAGCTGAATTTCAAGTCACAGTCTCATGTGCATGTGTACCCAACACTCTATGTGATTTGTAACAGCCCAATGATTTTTGCGAAATCTTCAGTTAATGTAATCTGTTATTTTCTCTTTTACTTGCAGCTCCCAATTCTGCCATCACTACCAGCACCCCTACTCCACACATTACTGTCACAGATCCGGAGTCTAACACTACCATCGGTGCCTCAGTGGACACCCCCCACCTTGACACCTCAGGGGAGGATACGCTTGACCCAGGGGTTAAGATAGCAGAATCTGTGTGCCACTACTTCAGTCTGGCCATAGCAGTTCTCTTCACTGTGGAGGTAGGTGTCATTGACTTTACACCACATATTGATCAGTATTGATAAATTATTTAATGACTTGGCATGGTTACTGCAGGATAGATTTCACCTAGCAACCAGTAAGAGACTTGATGCCCTTTAGTGGTATGCTGTAGGAGTGCAAGTCTGGCAAAACAGTGTATTTGGGCATACCTGCAGTCTGGCTGTGGTCTGTCCCTGGAATGGTTATGGACTTGTTAGAGAAAGTTTGGTTCACTACTTGGTCACACTATTCACTATGGTATATGTAACCTATTGCTTTAGTACATGCAGAGCAGTGGAGTCTGTCAATCTGTTAATGCAAATCTTAAGAACCAATCAAACAATATCTTTCAAGATTAAAAAAATTATGTAAATAATGCCCTTTTAGTGGAATATTTTGCCTTATAGTTCACCAGAATGACATAAAATTTCACCCACCATTTTTACAGGTGGACATGTGCATTTTTAGAGTCCTGAAATATTATTTTTGGTGCTGAAACTTTGTAGTACATTTTTCCAGCAGGATGTCATCCTATCTTCCAAAGAAGCCATTGTATCTACTTGGCTAATTGGAGCTAAATAAATTGTTCCATTTAGAATGTTGAAAACGAATGACATTGTTGTAGACTGTACAGTTATACCCTTGTTGTGATATATTGGTTTGGCATGTCAAAACTGCATTATGGAGGACTGATCCTCATGAAGAGTATTAAGCAGGATTGTTTATATTAGCAGACATATTTTTTGGTACCAAACTTCCTGTCCTTATTGTTTCTAATACTGCTGGACCAAATTCTATGAAAAGTGGTGAATGGAGTATTACTGTAATTCTTCATTCTATTTTTTTTTTTTGCAAGATGTTTATTTTAGCATATTCATATTAGTAGCAGACTAAAAAAATTATTCTTTTTGTAAAGCCCTGAAACTGGCCAACCCAACCAGTGTTGTTTTGTATCCAAAATCAAATTAAAAATGTGCATAAATGAGGCTGGAAGCTTTTCTCTTATATACAAAAAAGGGAAAATCTGGAATATCTGGAAGATTCCCAAAAGAGGACTACATTTTGGCCAGCTTCTGTTTTAGTGAGCGTGCCAGTTAGAACTATAGAAAGTACATGATATGTACGGTTCTGCTGTAATCCTTAAATCTTTTCACACGTTTGCAAGGTATTTATTTAAACATACTCTGAAGGCTTTATTCTGTGTAGACTTGATAAAAATATACTTTTTGTATACTTGTTTGCCCTGAAATTGGGTCTGTCAAACCATTGTAGTTTTGTCTCCAAAATCAAATTAAAAATGTGCGTAAATTGCACTGAAAGTTGTTCAGTCGCGAAAAGGTTGAGGAATGAGGGTAGTACTCCGTGTTAAATGATGGAATGCAGTGGATAGATTTACACTCATAACCACTCTTTGTCATTGCCAATCGGGGCCTCCGTGGCTCAGTCGGTTAGCGCGCTAGCGCAGCGTAATGACCCAGGAGTCTCTCACCAATGCGGTGGCTGTGAGTTCAAGTCCAGCTCATGCTGGCTTCCTCTCCGGCCGTACGTGGGAAGGTCTGCCAGCAACCTGCGGATAGTCGTGGGTTTCCCCCGGGCTGTGCTCAGTTTCCACCCACCATAATGCTTGCCGCCGTCGTATAAGTGAAATATTTTTGAGAACGGTGTAAAACACCAATCAAAATAAAAATAAATAATTAAATCATTGCCAATCTAAAGTCATTTACATGTAGATTCCTAATATTGAAGCACTAATAATTTTTTGTCTCGTCATTGTCAATTTACTTTTTATGTAATTGTCTTATTAAATCTGGTCTGCCAGCAACCTGCAGATGGTTGTGGGCTTCCCCTGGGCTCTGCCACATTTCCTCCCACCATAAAACTGGCTGTTATCATATAAGTGAAATATTCTTGAGTATGGCATAAAACACCAATGAAATAAATTAATAAATAAATATTAAATCTGACTTTTCTATATGGTACATAATTCATATAAATAACACTATCTGTTATACATATAACTGACAACTGTACCTGGGAAAGTCTGGCAGCAACCTGCAGATGGTTGTGGGTTCCCCTGGGCTCTGCCTGATTTCTTCCCACCATAATGCTGGTCGTCGTCGCATAAGTGAAATATTCCTGATTAGGTCGTAAAACACCAATCAAATAAACACATAAATAAATAAATATAACTGATAAGCTCATGATACTCTTAATCAGCTCTGCTTTCATTAGGTGATTGAGTGTATGTGTTTAAAACCTGGAACTGAGGGAAGCTCTGTTAATGTAGATCTGTGTATCAAGACAAAAACATCGTGCTTGACACATCCACGCTTCAGGCATGATTTATTGTATTCAAGACAGCTTTTCTCATCATCTCATTGTGAGAAAGGTACATGATGTATATACTTTTAGATAAATGGAAGTTCTACACATCATGTCAGATTGCATATAATTCTTATAAACTACATTGCATACACAGGTACCCACCACCTGTAACTATTGAAGTTGCTCATATTTTTGGTTTCTTTTCAGATATGCATTAAAATGGTTGTGAGAAACAAAGACTTTTTTGCAGACAGATGGCAGGTGATTATGCATTGATGATATGTACTTTGTTAACATTGTACAGCATTTCCCTTCATTATCCTAATTTATACCTAATTGTCAAATTGATTGCAAATTAAGTGTAAATAATTACTTATTGGTAGTACATGTAATACTGACTATGAAGTGATCAAATAATGGGTATATTTTGCAATAATAGCAGCAAATTATACCTTTGCTGACAACAAAGTTTGGTGGGTATACTGGTATCGATCACCCTGTCTGTCTGTAGACACAGATTTATCCATCCATCTCCTCCCAAACTACTGCACTGACTTCGATGAAACTTCTCATACATCTTGCCTATTATCTAAACTTGTGCATGCGTAAGTTTAATGGCAATCAGGTAATTGTTTTCGTAATTACCCCCATGTAAGAGTTTGTATAATAGTGTGTATCCATGTGTTCAGATTTTTGTCTATGCAACTCTTCCTAATGTACTGAATCTATTTCCATGAAACTTACGTCATCCCTATAATTGAAATTTGTGCACGCTGAAGTTTTATGGAAGCGGGTAGTTATTTCTATGATCAGTCGTGTTTTCTTTATGGATATGTTGAGGGATAGAAGGGAGGTATTTCAGACATCCAGATTCTAGTTTTATACATGCGCCATGCTGATTGTTACACTTTCTATACAAATTTGTAACATACTGTGTTAACTGTATTGACACTTTCTATACAAATTTGTAACATACTGTATTAACATCTGAATGTAACAACAACATATTTTAATCAACGTTTAATACGAAAATTCCTTTCAATAACCTTTCCACTTCATTAACTCATAACCTTATTATAAATGTATATTCATTGCTTGATATACCGGCCCCACTAGCACTGTTGGTAGAGCGTCCGCTTAGGGAGCAGTAGATCCAGGGTCAATCCTGGGTCGAGTCACACCTAAGACTTTAAAAGAGGAAGTTGGAGCTTCCTCGCTTGGCGTTCAGCATGAAGGGGATAGTGCAATGACTGGTTGAGCCGAGCCATCAGTATAATGGCTCGGGCGGGGCAGCTTACTTAACCTGGTAAGGGGTCTCAGTGAAGCAGCACTAGATAAAAGAGTGGTGGAAATTAGTCTTGTGAAAAGGGAGTACATTACATGCATACTAAGGATTCCTTCATATGACCGAAAAATTGTAAAGTACACATTAAAACCTCAATGACTCACTCACTCACTTACTTGTTGTGGGATAAATTACAATGTTTGGTACATTAGTCATTTACCAAAAAAAAAAAAATAAGAAAAAAAAAACCCAAAGATTTTTTTCTATTGCTATCCTTCAGCGCACATTATGTATACTGTGTTTACTTGCATGATACACTGTATGGATAACCCGGTTTGGAAGTCAGGGATGGAAAATTACCTGATAAATAATAGAAGAATATGTGTTCCATAATTTAAATCTTCTCCTCTTAATACTGTCAGGCCATTTTAAGTCCAGTTTTTGGAATCAGTGCTTTTATAAAGTGTATAATGTATGTAATTTTGTTATGCTTCAGGTGTTTGATGGCATGGTTGTACTTGTGACCCTGGCTTTAGAGATTCTGTTCTCCCTAATACAGTCTGTGTCAGAGTATGCAGAGCTGAGTACTCTTGTGGTCATTCTGAGGCTGTGGAGGCTCCATAAAGTGTGCAATAGTAAGTAAACAGTTCACTTGTAAACAGGGTCTACGATTGCTCCATAAAGTGTGCAATAGTAAGTAAACAGTTCACTTGTAAACAGGGTCTATGATTGCTCCATAAAGTGTGCAATAGTAAGTAAACAGTTCACTTGTAAACAGGGTCTATGATTGCTCCATAAAGTGTGCAATAGTAAGTAAACTGTTCACTTGTAAACAGGGTCTACGATTGCTCCATAAAGTGTGCAATAGTAAGTAAACAGTTCACTTGTAAACAGGGTCTATGATTGCTCCATAAAGTGTGCAGTAGTAAGTAAACAGTTCACTTGTAAACAGGGTCTACGGTTGCTCCATAAAGTGTGCAATAGTAAGTAAACAGTTTACTTGCGAACAGGATATATGATTTCTCCACAAAATGTACACCAGTAAGTAAAAGTTAAGTTGTGAATGGAATGCATGATTGCTCCATAAAATGTAATAGTAAGTAAGAAATTTGTCAGTGAATAGGATATACAGTGGATCTATACAGTGCACTAGAGTCTTACTTGAGAAAGATAAAATTGATCGCCCCACAAAAAGCAATAGTATGCTAGAATGTTACCAAAGAACATAGTGTGTTATGTTTTTATTTGAAAACTGGATATGTGATTGCTCTATAAAGTTTGCAGTAACATGTGAAACAATTTATCTTTGAACAGTGAATTGATAATACATGTATACTGGGAATGTGCAGATAGTATTCTCCTTCACTGATATGAGTTATCATGGCAAGGGAATTTGTTTGCCAGATATAGGAAGTTATTATTTGTTGAAAATTGTTTTCACTAAGAGAAGAATGCATATCAAAATATTGTGTACTTATTTACCCTTTATCTTTCAGTGAAATCAAATGAATGGAACAGAGAAAGTGAAATAGAGATCTATCAGTATGAAGAATCCAGGAGAAAAGACGATGAAATCCACAGACATTTACAGCTAAAGGTGGATAAGCAAGAGGTAAGGGAGATAATCATAAATGGTGCACCTCAGTTGTCAGTGGTAATTTATAAGAAAAAATTGTTTTGAACCCTTTTGGTTATATTTTTACAGACATTTAATAAATTAAATTTAAGAAAAGGCTTGAAAATCTTTGAGAAATAAACTGGACATGCTAATAAATTTGTGTTCCTGAAAATACTAGCCATTCACACTCAAGGGAGATAACTTTGCCTGTAGGACTTGTCCCATGCGGACTCAGGGGGGATAACTCTGCCTGGAGTACTGTCACATAACAGTTGGGTTGGCAAGTACTCACAGTCAGCAAGTGCTTTTACCACAGAAACCTTCTAATTTTTAAACTTCTGGAGCTTTCCAGGGTCATTTTTGTCAGTATTGATAAATTTAACTAAGATTTTTTTGTTACAGAAAGAGATCAAAAGACTGGAAAGTATGCTAAGAAGATATCAGCAGGACAATAATTTTGACAGTAACAGAAACAACACAGAAAATTTGTTGGGTAAGGAATGTTTTCAGCATTATTAGCAGCTTCTCTTTTAGTGATTTTCTTGAAAACATGTATTCGCAAATGTATATTAGTGTTTTATACCTGTGTTTGTCTGCATCAGCACAAAAAGTAATTGTGCCTCCCTGCGTTAATAACCATTGTTTGTATGTGAACAACATCAACATTACACTGTCCAACTGAAGTTCGCTAGTAGGAAGAAATTTGCCATCAGTTGTTAACAACACACAGTACAAATATCATCTTCTCTGTCTTATTACTACATTTCAACATATTACACTGTTGTGTTTTTGAAAAACATTTTAAATTTCTTCAGTATTTATCACTTATTTGATGTTATTCTGAAATCAACACAATGGAGATGTCAGTGGTGGCAGTGGTTGGAGGGGGTGGGGGGTCGATGGGACTCGTCTATGTGTGGATAGCACAAGACACAGCTAGTGCAGTTCAAATCAGTATACCAATGTCTTAATGTTTTATTTCTAACCTCTTACCCACTTCATATCTGATAATGTTTGCTGGATTTAGTTGTTATGTCTAAGGGTTATTGGCAATATCATTCACGTGATGTGGAATTCCACTTCTTCTTACATAAAGTTTCTTCAAAATGATAGGACTAACACATGAACAATAGTCCACGATAACATGTGGATTACGCTGTAAAACAGAATTCTGCCACACCTGAATTTCACTGCAGTCAGTTATTTCCTTGAGTACACAATATCCTACCTTAAGGGGCTACTTTCACAAAACTTAGTAAGGCATATTTCTCATAACTGTTTTTCGTAAAATATGTTGTCTGGATTCTACTGCCATAAAGTGATGTCAGTTTTTTAGAAAAGTTATGGAATAAACCTTTCTTAACAAAGGGCCCAGAACTGTAAAATAACTCTACAAAGTGTGCAGTAGTGTGTAGGCTTTTCCTGAAGAACATAACTTCTTTATTATTTCTCCCTAGCATATGTTTACTTATAATAGGCAGAAAATGTACAGTGTAATGTATTGTTTAAGAAGGTTATATTTTAAACCTACAGGCTATATCTGGAACTTTGGTCCGTATTGGATCGTGCCACTTTGGTAAAGCCGTCTGTCTCACTCTGGGCAGATTCAAACACATTGTTTCTGATTCAGATCTTCACCTATTCAAGTGCTAAACCTATTCTATAAAGAAGACAAAATAAGAAGTCAAGAAAGTAAAAGTTTGTAACAATTACTTCAAATGAAAAAAAAAGTTCCTCAGAGAAGCACAATATGTTGGCATAATCTGTAATGCAAGAAGACAGAACAATTAATTCACCAGAGGCGTCTTTGATGTTAACAGCCAAGTCCTATCATTTGAAATAATTAGTACAATTAATATTATTATAATATCTAATATAATTAATGTAATTATCCTAGCTTGCATTATGCAACTGTTCTGTGACGCAGGAAGGAAGGCAAGCATGAACTGAAGATGATGATGGTAGTTCTTTAGGCCAATTACACATGTAATTGACAGCTCTGGCATTTAAACATCCAGTAGATCAATCAAATCACATGTACAACTGAAGTTTAATGCCATGCAGCTAAAATTAAGATCTGTTTTCTTGTCATTTTTCAGACATTTTAGAATCTAAGGAGCCATATGACAGTTATGCCGAGGTGAAATCTAACACAATTATAGAGACAGCCACGCAGGAGGCTGCTCAGGTCAGAAAGTCATTTCCGTGGAAAGCTGCCAATGGGCATGTCACGTCTGAACGCCCTGGGGCGCAGGACTTACAAGATATGTGTACAAACAGTGAAAGTGATGTTGACAATGTTCCCTACAGTAGTGGGGACCAAAGACTGTTCAGGGCTGACAGTGAAAGCTCCATGTCTCAGGACGGTGGGTTGACCACTGTCCACAATGTGATGGTGGACGTGGAAGGTGGTGGTACTGATCAGCATTCTGTGGATGGTCACACAGACACAAATTCTGCCAAAGATGATATAGGTGTGTAGCATCAGAACTGTGCTTTTTTTTAAAGCTACCTTTTAGATGCAATGTGGACATTCCCTTGTTTGCCCCTGTTTATGGGTTTGTATGTGTGGGTGTCTCATTTTGTTGTTTGTGCGGCACAGAGTCTTGTGAGTAAGCTAGATATCTCATAAACTAATTAAGTATGACTTGAGTCTCAAATTTAATTATCATAATCTGATTACCTTTCAAAAAACTTGGCTTTTTTCAACTTTTGGCAAATTTTTTTCAAATTTTGGACTGCACTGTGAGAGGCCTTAAATTCCTGGTACATATGTGGGTGTATTTATATATGTTCCATGTAACAACAGAGGGGATGGAGACATTTTTATGTTCTGTTAACGCCAAGTGCCGCGTAAATTTCCTTTTTCTTCAGCTGTTTTATTTTAGGGCCTTTCTCAGTATTATAAGTCAACAAAGCAATTACTCTCACACTGGCTCATCGGCCAGGCATGTAACGGTGAATAACATTTAGGGATTGTCACTATGTTGCCGTTATTCCAGCCATATTATGGTTACCTATGTAATGAGATCACAGACCAAGGAATACTCTGTTTTCTGTATATGAACAAGTGTATATGAACGATGAATGATGCTATATAAATGCACACATGACTCAGGTGATTCGTAATGGTAGGATTTGCCACAAACCTAAATTTTTGCCATCAGTGTTTTGTTGTGGGAGGAATCTGGTCAGTACACATAGCACATTTCTGTTTCTTCACTATTATTTGCTTTCAGGAGAGCTCAGGGAGCGTGACATTCATTTGGATCTGACCATCTGCTGTGTTTTGAGTTCCTTGCAATAATTTCTATAAATATCGTCCAATTTGAATAAAATTTTGTGTGCAAGTTCATTTGGTGGAACTCAAGATCAAGTTTGAAAATCAGCTTGATCTGATTTATTCTGTTATTATCATAGTCCATTGATGTCTCTTCAAAAACCAGCTTGCTTCATGTTTTGCATTTTTAGCATTGGATAACCTCTTTAATCTAGTTTTTTGTACATGTATTTTGTCCTTGGTGATTAAATGAGGGAGAAGTTGTGAAAATTTATTTATTCCTTCGTGTGATTGAAGTTTTACAGCATGCTCAAGAACATTTCACCTATATGATTCCAGCCAGCATTATGGTGGGAGGACACCAGGCAGGGCATGCGGGGATCCCACAAACATCTGCAGGCTACTGAAAGTCTGTCCCACAAATAACCGAGGTTGCAAAAAAGTACCACTGTGCTGGTTACTGCATGTCTGACTGCATGTATGTGTAATTGCATAACAGCTAGCTGCTGTTGTTATTGTCAGTTCTGTTTTGTGAAAAAGAACGTGTATATGTTTCATAAATCAGTCAGATGAATAAAACAATTTTTTCTGTTCACTCTAGATGGTGATCCAGAGGCTCCATATGCTTACACTAACCAGTCATTTGAGACGGATGTCAGTCTAGATGATCGGAACTGGCCCGTGCTCTCTGAGATAGATGGCACCAAGACCTACAGAAGTGCTGTGAGTGGTTCATGTAGTGTTAAATGCAGTTCACAGTTTTGCCTCAGTCAGCTACATGTGGCACACTTGACATAAAGCCAAAAGCATAAATGAAAAAGGATACTATTAAACATTTCTTAAAAAAAAAGTCTGCTTTTTTGCCTGGTTCAGTGCTCAACATACAGGAGATAGAACCATGTGCTGGTCTGTCTGGTGGCATTTCTGGTGTCCTGGACATAGCATTCCAGTGAGGCAGCACTATAAATGTTAGCATTCAAACCAGCTTTATATTACAATATATTATATATTAAGAGACATTAAAATAATGTTGAAAGTGGTGTTTAACCCAAAGCATTCGAGTAATCACTAACTGTTACAGGAATAGCAATACCACTGTAAAAATAAATGCAATAGTTTGAATATATAAATCCAAGCATGTTGCGTAACGTTCATGCTTTTGCATCATTTTAAAGTATGAAGTTAGGTTTGTCAGACAGACAACTGAAAACTATGCCTAAAAATACAGAGATTTATCTTTTTAAATGTTTTGAAGAGTGCTCAAGACATTCAATGTTTAAATTCCATGGTGGGCTCCAAGGTCACATCACCTTTTTTCTACACATTCATCAGAAGGAGAGAATTGTTGAGAACATTATTTCCTTAATCTTTTTCTCATGTGGAAAAATATCTTTTTCAATATTTAATGTCATGTTTACAGCTGGGAAAACTTCCTGTGACATTAAAGCCCACCTTAGGATTTAAATGTTTGGATGCCTTTAACGCTCTTGAAAAAAAATTGTGAGCTGTCTTTACCCTTAACTACTAATTTTCAAGTTTTACTGGCTAATTTTTGAAGTCTTTAATGTATGTCATTTTGTGCTTTACAGGAAGGGATTCCAATGACTTCTCTCTAACATAAGATGTGTGGGGAGAGAAAAAAAGAGATGGACTGAGATCAGATTATCATCGAACTATTTGATGTAGAGAAAGTAGGAACTAACTGTCATAATAAAGCTAAATTTGCCCCAAGTCTTTCCTGCAAACTTTCTGAAATGACGGTTGCTGATTTGTACTGATATGTATATGCATGCATGTTACTACTATCTTTATACTAGACTGACTGTAAACAGTCAATACTCTATATTATCCCAGGCATCTTTGCATACACTGCTGTTTTTCATTCTTATTCGGTGGAATTCTATCAAAAACACTGTTCTACATTAGCAATGTTAAGATACAAGGATGTATTTCCTTCATCAGTGTTGAGTCATACCTATTACTTTGATACAAGAAATGCTCTATTTAAGGATTTTGCCTTTGGGTGGCTGGTGCTGTTTCGTTCAATATAAATCAGAATACAGTTTAAGGCTGCAAAAATTCAAAGTGTGATCCTGTAAAAGCCTCAACAAATTTGACCATACATATACTTCATATACTCATGTTTTGGATTACTTAGAGTTATGTGTATCATATCCGATCTGGACAGCTTTTTTTGATAATTTCTTTGAAGTTCATATGTGCCCTTAATTAATACCTGAAAAGTAAATTATGTTATGCTTTCAAATTACATCTACATTTATACTTTACCAATCAGATTTTGTTGAAAGATTCAGGGTAGATTTGTCTAAATTTGTTCAACGTTGCTAATGTTAACTCTTCTAGTCCAATGATGAGGTTTTATTTACAAACCAAATTTTGAATGTCAACAAGTCAAAACTGAGTTTGTGGAATCAGTCTCTGGTGTGTCTTAAGCTGATGATGGACTTTTTGTCATGCAGTGTGGTAGTATGGAACCTGGTACTATATATGTATTAAATATATATAGGTCTTCTTCACAAGGCTAAACGACTTTCAGTGAGTTTTGTCAGAACCATATCTACCATATTTAAATGTACCAGGTGCAACAAAACATACATGTAGCTGCCCATTTTCATATTGTTATTGTTTTGTGCATGTGTTTTGTTTTTTGTTTGGCACAAGTGCTAAACCAACAGGTACTAGTAAGTGTCACAATGTTGAAGAGCCTTAGAAATATGTCATACATGTATATGTTGTTCCAGACAAAAAAAATCAGCCGTACTTTTGACATGTAGTCTCCATTATTTGCCCGCAGGGGAATGTAAAACAGTTTACAAACTTGATACTATAGGGACTGTACATGTATTTGGTAAGGTGTAATTACAAGATTTGTTGTGTGATGTGGAAAAAGAATGCTCTAACCTTTGCCATTTATATCCATGAAGGTAGATGTTCTTACATGTATGGATTTCTCAGACTACATATCTTAAATCAGTCATGGTAGGAAATGTCTGTTGTAGAGACTTCAAAATGCAATCAAAAACTGGTTTAATAATTTGTATACACTTAAATTCATGCCAGTGTTCTATTTTGTGATTTTTACACAGTAATTCTCAGTGTTAAAATGTTGATTTTGGTTAAAATCATGAACAGGTTTTATGACTAGGTCAGATCATCACTTAAGCCGGATATTGTATCCAGGGCCTAATCCGACCTCAGAAGGGCAGTGGTGGAACCACCCGTGAAGGTTACCTCATTGTTGAATATTTCGGTTCTCATACATTTTTAAGGGCCTCCTACAGTTGACCTCCAAACCTCCTACAGCACACTACAACACATACTACAACACATACCTAGCCCGAAAATTCAGTCTAAGGATGGCTTTTATTTACTGATATGTGGAGAACTCTGCCATCCCGGATGAGATGTGCATCTGATCATCACATTGTATCATAGCTACCCCAGACCATCATTAAAAAGTTGTTTGTTGCGGGTAACAAACCCTGTTTTTAGAAGTCGGGTCAGTCGGCATTTTTCCTGAAAGTAAATTGAAAGTAATTCCGGCCTGCATAATCTGAATGCTAATTGAATTATCGTGGATCAAATTTTCGTCACCTGCTTCAGGGCATACATTTCCGATTTAAAATCCTTTTTAAAAACTTTGTTGTTTTCATAACCAAGCACTTTTACACTGAAGTCAGATATTCCTTCTTGATTCTGGGTCCAACATTAAATTTGAGTAAATTTACGAACCTAAAAACCTGAAGTTGAAAGGCATCCACTGCTTTCGCCGCTGTGGCGAAGGAACGCCAGTTTGCTTTCGTCACAAAGAAATCCTATTCACCACAAAGAAATTGTATTCGCGAAAACTAATGTAGTGAATGGCAAGTCGAAGCCTAGCGACCAAGTAGATAATCCGAGTCTAAAAATGAATTCGGGCTGTTTCATTTTTTTTTTTTTTTTTTTGACACAAAGGACACTTCGAGGGAAAGGCGGCGTCCGGAAATCGGACGCTGTGAAGGGCTGGATTGGGCCCTGGTATCCGCTTTTCATCCTGACTTTGTTTTCTAGATCTGTAGCAACATTTCCAGTCTGTCATATGAATCTTTGATCCTAGAGTCTAAATCCGGTTCATCATTTCAAAACCCAAATGCTTGAAGTGAAAACCGACTTCACCTCCCAAAACACAAATGCTTGAAGTGAAAACCAATTTCACCTCCTAAATACAGAAGCTTGAAGTGAAAACCCACTTCACCTCCCAAACTACAGATGCTTGAAGTGAAAACCCACTTCACCTCCCAAACTACAGATGCTTGAAGTGAAAACCCACTTCACCTCCCAAACTACAGATGCTTGAAGTTAAAACCCACTTCACCTCCCAAAATACAGATGCAACAATTTGTTTGGGCAAACAAAGGTAGAGCAGATAGGCTGAAAATAGGTTTGACTTCAAAATTTGTGGAACAGGTCAGTGTAGGGAGCGGTGACTACATTTGACTTTAGTGATATTAGATACAAGTAGATCATTTAGTGGAAGAGGGCTCTGAGTTTGTAACTTATTCTGCATCTAAGTATGAGAGTGACTCATGAAGCTGACCAGGGTGTATCTGGTAAAATTTTCATATTTTTGGTGACAATTTATATGTGGTATAAGTTACATATTCATGGCATATTCAAATCATATTTTCAGCGATTGTTTCATATACATGTAAGATGGCATTGTTCATTTGTGATTGTGAATATCCATCTATTTGAATGTCTTGACAGCTGTTGATGTGTGGAGGGATAAAAAGGACATAAAACTATATATATCACACCTCCATTGTTGACCGTTATTGGGCCGCATGGGCAGACAGCTGTGGGTCAACAGCTAAATTACATTGGCTACATTCTGTATTACTCAGTATTGTTTTTTTAGTCAACGCTGGTATTGGCAAAATCAGTTTGAAATGTGTTCATGTTTTTAATGGAAAGTGTACATATATATCTTTACATACCTTTTGCATTCCATGCACTGGTTTTTTATTGAGCTTGTGTGAAACAAGACTTTTTTAAAGGATTTGTTTCAGTATGTGTGTGTATATATATATATATATATATATATATATATATATATATATTCATTCTGAATTTTACTCGTGTTTAGTGTTTTGTATTAGGCTTTACGTGTGATACATAAGGCCACAGTTGTTTCCTACTCTATATGTACATATACAATGTTATTTGTTATCGTAATATTGACACAGGTCGTCATGGAAACCTCGCAGTTTTGCTCTCCTGCTGGACAGGTTACCTAAAACACACCCGCCTTCACTGGGCTGCCCAAACCCACACCGCTCTGCCCAATCTTTCAGCAGTCATTGCCACACCCGGACCTACTAATAGCCTTTCTTCTGTAAATAGTATGTTCTGGAGTGTACAAATACCCAAATCCTTTCATTTGTGTAGTGTTACAAGTGAAACTTATCTTGAGATCAATTTGTTATTGACATATGTTTGGCTGGAACAATGCGTTTTTCAGAAATAAAGTTGTATACTCTATTTCGCTTAAAGTTTAACAGAATTTACGTGACACATTTTGAATGATTCGGATTGATGTAGACTATTTTGGTAAAGCTTGAATAATTTCTTATCACACAAACTTAAGTCTTTGCATCAAAAGCATCATTTTAAGGCTTTATTTGCTTCTCAAAACACATGTTTACATATCACACATTTGTTGAATATGAAAATAGGGGTAAGTAAACAGCCTAAAGTCCCTCATATCAGCACATTTGTACTGAAGCAATGAAAAACTGTTTGGTTGGAAACAGAAACCATTCACTGTCCTTAAAACATGTGAGGCTAATGAGATCTTGACATCTTTGTAACGATTATGTTTCTTGATGGAATTTCTTGAAACTAGAATTCTAACAGGACTTAGTTCTGGACCCACATTGATTCTGATTACTATAATAAAATAAATATTTGGGCAAATAACGGCTTGTTATGTAGATGAACTCAAGAATTCAATTTTTGACTTAACTTGACTTAACTCTTTGGTGCGTGTAAAAATCACGTTTCAATTTTTTTGTCAAAACTTGCCATGTAAAATTGGCATGGCGTGATTTAAGATATGGGGGGTGGGGGTGGGGGGGGGGGGCTCGCATTGACCCCAAATGGCATCACTCATGGCCTTCCCCAAAGTTTTATTGTCTTAAAATTTGGCCATGAAGCCTAATTACCTTTTGTGTACGTGGTAGAATTTATTGTCGTCTTCAGCTGCAGTAAAGGTACGTTGTTTCACAATCAGAACACCTGTGACTCGTATCTTTTGTGTCTCGTGAACGGTAACGTGCAATGCCACAGTGTAACGTATACTCAGTGACACGTCTTCAGAATATTTATTTATTGTTTTTGGGGTTGGTGGGTTAGAGGTGATTGGTTTGTCATGCGGTAGTGAAGAAGTTTTTACTTGTGCGGCGTGGGGCAGATTTATGAGTAAAGGCAACAGAAGTAGTCGAGAACAAACCGCCGCCCTTTAACAGGTATCTGACAAACCTCCTGACTTAATTGTTCTCAAACTAGATTATAACCGGTGTGATATGGTTAGCTCCTCTTCCTTTAGATGAATTGCTGTTCTTCCAAAGCTCATACATCTTAGATGAACTTTGCCAAGGTAGACGCGGGTTCAGTAATAAACTCTGATGTTTATAGCCCTAGTTACTGATCGGTTCCCAAAGGTGCGTGGAGCACTTCACAGATATGTTCATAAATTCATCTGTTATGGTGGAACTCTCGCTTTTGCAGGAGATGCATATGGTTTCTTAATGAAGGATAACAGAAAAGAACGGGTGCTTCAGTAAATAAGGACAATCAATGTGGAAATGTAATGACCTAAGCAGGATTATGAAGAAATAGGTATGGGGTAATGTGTAGTATTCGTCATATCAACCGTTATTAAATTCGAGCGGATTGTAACCGGTAGTCTAGACAGTCTAACGTTACAGATATTAATTTTAATATTTCTCCTCGGGTTGGATGGTTTATTGATCCTTATTTGCGCTTTGCGTGTTAAACGTATAAAAAGCTTGCATCCAGCAATATTTTCACCCTGCCCACTCGTTATTACGCAGAAAATTAAGTAAAATTACTTCGCCTATGTCAAGCTGGTATTAAATTTATGACATATGTCAGTTGCGGATTCCACGAGCAAGTCGTTTTGCACATATAAAATATATCGTTCCAAGAGATAAACGTTTTTGTTTTCAGTTTAACCCAATCAGCTGCTTTGTTTATCAGAACTAGACCATGCGCGCCTGTGTGGCTAATTTGCACATGAACAGAGTCGAGCCACTTATCACTGGATTTATTCGTTTTGGATTGTTAGTTAGGTAGATTCAGAATACGAGGATTCCATAAGTAATCACATTCCTGTGATGGAATAACCACGTGAACAATGACACACCTTTCCTGTATTATTCTTCCTTGTTCATCCGTTCGGTCACTCCTTAGAACCGTATTCATTTGGATTTAGCATGTTTAATTGGCACCTTAAAAGCATGTACGCCAGTGTTTTATACTAAGGAAAGCTCGTGCTTATGTTGAATTTAAATCATCGCTTTGTCGCGTTGTCTACCACTTTTCTTATATGTGGAAATATGGCTTGTCCTATATTTAAAACATTGACTGGTTATAAGCGTTTCAAAAATATTCTTGTTACTGTTAACTTACCATTTTCTATTGAAATTCTTCTTTACCATTTGGAAATTTTTTTTCTTTGTTATAATAGGTTTTATCCCAACTGTGGAATGATTTTCCTTTAGAATGTCTCTTGTCCACGTTTGGAAACGGATTTTTCCTTCAGAATGTTGTTTTTACTAGTATGGAATGTTTTTCTGTTTGGATGTCTCGTACTTGTAGTGGTATGCGGCTTCCGTCTTTTGTACTGGTGGGATTACCCGGTTTTCCGTTTGAATTGGTTTTGTGACCGTAATGGAATGGTTTTTTCCCCGTTAGAATGTCTCTTACCGGTTGGGATGTATGTGGTTTCCGTTAGAATGTCTAGTGCCGGTTGGGACATGCTGTTTTCCGTTAGAATGGGTTTGTATGCTGTGTAGGCGTGTTATCACGCTGGACGTGATGGCACCATTGACTGCTAACCCACAGAATTAGTGGGGTCGTTTCCATTCAATTACACGTGGGCACACTTTCCTCGGGTAATCCACAGTTACTGTATCATTTAAAGATAATCAGATGTACAATGCTACATTCCACAAAGCGATTTAAGTGCTTTTTACATCATCTAACAACAATCACCGCACGTTATGTTGGTGTTCAGCGGGGATTACCTGTACAGCAAGGATATTGCACTGAAGATTGAATATATCTTGTTCGGAGAAAACACAAGAAGAAACCATATTATGTAAATTTCTACTGAGCTATGACATTTGCTTGAGTGATATGAAGTAAATCATTTATCAAAGGGCATTCTAGTAAATTGTATTACAGTACAAGTGTAATTGTTTGAGAGAAGCCTTGAAATTTCATCTTAAAATAAATAAGATACTACATTTAGGTTAACCATCGCTTTGAGGGTCAAGGCCATCTCTGATTTAAATACCCACCGTTTGTTTCCAATACTGACTTGGCACAAATCTTTCTTTGGCCGTATACTAGTTGCCTCATTTTCTTTAAAGTCAGATTTCAAAGTCGTTCGTTGTACTGACTTGTCATAAACTAGAGCTGAATAAACGCCTTCTCCCAGCTGGTACGAAAACGCATCTTTTCTGCTGGAGAGGTGAAACCTCAGTACCAAACAGAGCTGTCTCAATTCATCAGTAGATTCAAGAACTGGATTAACTTCCGAAAATACAGACTAAATAACTGGACGGTGTTAAGTGTAGGTATTTCCTTAAATATATAATCAGAGATAAGCCAGAGCAGGAAGCGACTACTGGATTTGACTTCATTAAAATTGCGGAAGCCTTTTGGAATAGTCTGTAAACATAAATAAGGCATAGAGAGAAAAACCAGAGCAGCGACGACAGTTTGATAGCTGGCAAATAGTCAAACGTAACTGGTGAAATACAGCCTCTTGTCAATTTGTCTCAGTCAGTGTTTTATTCTAACTGTTCATGTAAATGCATAAATAGTAGCAAACTACACGCCCCCTTGAACCGTGGTTTAAGCAGATTGAGGTAAAAATTGCAGTGATGTTAATTGCAATTTATTTGACAAAACTGGTTTAGAATTACTCAAAATGCGGAATTGTCATCACATTTAACATTCAGTCACATTAAAACAACGCAAAGTGTGTTGCGTGCCTATGAACATACCCAGTTACAATTATATATATTTGCTGTGTTATATGAACGTTTTTATACTGCATTAATGGAGTATTGTTAGCCACATTCTGGAAGCAGTCTGTATCTGTGTAAATCAGCGTATTTGTCCGTTTTGTATTTTGCACTGAACATATACCTATATACTCCGAAAAGGGCACCTGCTTTCCCATATTTGTAATGCGAGAGTAATACCATTCATATGCAAAACCAGTAAGTTTCAGCTCTCAGTTTTGTTCATCCACGTCATCTGTAAGTAGTTAATATGCAGTGTATTATGTAAGGTGTACAGCAGATATCTTGTCTTACCATGGATGTGAAGGCAATGAAAGTCAATTTATTTAATTTCACTCATTTATCAATACCCGCTTTAAGCTAAACGTGTATTTTTGGCTGAAGTATCGCCGATGTGGCATTTCCTTTATTAAAAACATTTATGAACGAAATGATTGTAAACTAATGTACATACACGTGAAGAAAATTCGATGCGCGCAATAGCTGGGTACCAACAACTGTCGTTGGCGAAATCATATATATCTCTAGATATTAAATCATAAATCATTTGTTTACCATATATCATGGGAAAAGTTCGTGCCAAGAAAACTAAGGGACCGTCCTGTATATTTAGGCGTGCCTTTTCTCATTCATGCCATTTTATCCTTCATGTACATGTCCACTATCGAATAATTACTGTTATTTCTCCATGTTAAACGGATTAATGTTTTAAGATGATGACAATACTGGGCTGTTTCTATTAAATGTTTAAGCGTTTCTAGGGCTGAACCCAAATATTAGGTACTTGTGTGTGCCATGATTTGGGAAATTAGTGAAATACGACCTGGTACAGTAAATGTCCCAAGGTCAGTCAATGTCATCAGCCATTGGAAATAAATTCTGACTATTTATTATATCAACGTTTTAGCAGTTCATTACTAACTTGATTGTACGGCTTATTGGAATAAGAAGTATCCAGATTTTCCAGGGAATTCTTTTCAAGTGATGCGAAATCCCGCTTCCCCAACTGAACTTTCTTCTAAATGATAGGACTGTTTCGGTGGCCTAATGGTTAGAACGTCCGCCTCGAAGTCGGGAAACCCCGGGATCAAACCCAGGTCGGGTCAAACCAAAGACTATAAAATGGTACTTGCTGCTACCTTGCTTGGCGCTTAGCACTGAGAGGTTAGGGCAAGGAAACACGTGCAAGTCTCGTTCTAAAGCGTGGTTTCGCTCCGTGAATTTCATGCCCTTTCCAGGGTAGAGCTTTGCCTTCGCTGATTTTGTCAACTAAAGTGTCGATCGGCCTCTGCATGGCCACTGAGGTGCAGCGATACGAATCCAGCTCTCGTATATAAACGAGGACGTGGCTTTGCGTTGTCACAGTTCGTGGCTAAGGGCGGTGTTATACTACGACCTCTCCGTTTTCATCTACCAGTAAATCCGGCCGCCGTCCAGTGTAAGTGAAGCTGCCACCGTAGCCGAAGGCGCCAGCGCGGCGCAATGACACAGGAGTCTCTCACCAAAGCTCTCGCTGTGAGTTTGTCCAGCTGCTGCTGGCTTCCTTTCCGGTCGTACGTGGGAAGGTCTTCCAGCAACCTAGTCGTGTATTTCTCCCGAGTTCTGTCTGGTTTGACCGCCGTGATATAAGCGAAATATTCTTGAATATGGCGTAATACACCAATCAAATAAATAAATATAGAAGTGAAAAATTCCGGCGTTAAATCAAGCACCAATCAAGCAAATATCAAACAAGGAAACACCAATCAAGCAAAAAATATATTTAAAGTATTTTAATCATGGATTTCTACTGTCGTGTTCGTGAACACGAAGCTCTGATGAATGAATGTGTGTTTTGAACTGTTGACGAGCAATCTTGCGAAGCATTTCAACAGACCAGGGAGAAGTTATCCATTGGAGGTTACACCAAAGGGTCACGTGTGAAAAGACTTTCGGGTTAATCTGGGCACTGATATATGTATCTCTACAGTCTGCAAATCAAAGGGGAGGAAATTTTCCTAAATGACTATTTAACTTTCAGAACGCAGAAAATGAAAGCTACATGGGATATATGTTAATTTTTAGACCGATCTTAGACATTCAAGTCGTACGATAGCCATTTAAATTGCCAATAATCCTGGTAACCAGGGTTATTCATGTGCATACTATTTGAAATGGTTGCCCCCAATAGCTAAGCTCTTATTCTCCCTGAGCTAAATTCAACTCACTTGTTAGTCCAAACACCGCCAAGCCACGCCGGTATATGTATGTTTTTTTGCAAGGTCGATTATCATCAAGCATGCTTTTCGTGCTTAATAATCCGAGCAAAGTCTCCAAATGACCTTCGATTCGCTTTTATGAAGCCACTGTCTCACAGTCGATTGCCTAGATTCCGTGCCCTTCAGGGATTCAGAGAGAGAGAGCCTCTATTAGTGTGGAAGTCATCAAAGCCTAGCCATTTCGGGCAAGCAATACCCTAATAGGGCCACCGTTCGGAAGGCGATTTCTTCCGGTGTGAGGGGGCGTCAAAGAAGTTAGCCGCCATTGATGCAGTGAAGCGTCTCTGGTCGATGACCAGGCGTCCACAGCATAGCGACTGTAGACCATTTTTCTCCTTACTGGAAAGCTGATCCGTTAACTACCAACCAAGGCGCCGCTTGGGAGGATTCGTAAACAGACCAAAACTGGAGGAAAACCATTGTGTCCACACCAAAGCTACATTTGGAGGAATCTCGTTAATATGTGACTTTTGTTGTGGATCGTTTGTGTATGGAAACCGAGTGGACAATAAAAACGTCTGCACAGGACCAGTGTTACAATAACGGGGAACCTTTTCCGCCTAAAATAATTGGGACCTCTGCTGTTGTTTATCCCTCCAAGAGATGACGTCGTGTTTGCAGATGCATTACAAGAAAACAACGGTCAATGGATAGATCCAACACATTGATGTCCAACCACCCATTCTCGTGAAAACGTTACTTTTCATTCCAGTCCCGGTGAAAGCAGCTGTGACGTCACAGAAAGACTGAACATTTGTAACCATTTGCGTGGGACATCTGTTTGACCTACTTGCAACAATACTGCTTATGATTGGTCGGTTACGTATTCTCGATTGACAGTTGGGAAAGGTCTATTCACCTTGGACCTGAGTCGCCATTTCGTGGGAAGAGGTATCACATTTTGTACTGCAGCTTGCACAGGTGTGACGGGAGCAGGATTTAAGTGTTAGTTCTTATGGGCAGTGTTCCACCCACAATGAAGATGCCGAGTTTTTCATTCATCTAAGCATTACTACGATACGACATAGCTGCAATATGGCCAAAGTGCGTTAAGGCGTGTCAGAAGGTATATCTGACAGTGTTAAGAGAAGACTCAGCCCACGAGCATTGTGTTGTTGTGATAGCCACATAGCGAAGCAGAAATTCTCTGCCAAGGTTCTGTAGCTAGTGTCCATACCTGATTATTTATTCCGAGTCACTAAAATTGAACGCACCATACAATAGTGAAGACACTGTGATATTTTACAGTTTCACTCCAGTTATCTAAAATCATCTTTGCCTGGTGGAAAACGAACAAGGTCCGTGGTCTCGATCATCAAAAACTCTCCTTAAGGGGCATTTCCTCCAAGGAAATTACGCTTTCCAAGTTTCAGTCACAGTTTATAGTTTCTGTGGGTTCCTGGCAGTATTTCGTCAACATGCTCAACATCATATTGGTAGAATTTCATCCGTGCTGGCGCATTATATGGGCAGTATTTCATCGATGCTCGTAAATCAAATCGGATGTCTTTCATCCGTATTTTTTACTTTATCCATATAGTCATCACCACACGGACACTATCTTGTCATCATCATCAAATAATCGTCGTAGCATTCTGTATTGTTTAATATATTTATTTCACTGTTTTAAATTTAAGAAACCATTCTTAATATAAACGCTATAGCATAAAGAGTAAGAACCAGAGCAGTGATAATAGTCTGACACTGACAAATGGTCAGTTGGTGAAACCTGGCCTGTTGTCCATAGTCCTAATTCAGAGCTTTATTCCGACAGTTCATGTGTATCCCTAAAAGCATGTCCTCTGTCAACAGGACTTACGCAAAATTATGTGTTAAAAATACAGTGATGTTAGTTGCAATTTATCAAACGTCAATCCATTAAGCTTGTTCTTTCATGTATTGCGATGTATTATTACATACAGTTATTACAAGTGCTTGTTGACATTATAGCATTATATGTTATAATCACACATGCAATACGTATATCTTATGTTTCACACGGCCCTGTTTTATAATTACACCGGATCTTTGAGTCTACATCATATTATTCCCCACATACTAGACTTTGATAAAATATTTGTTCCATCATTAAGCATTGCTACCTCAGCGATAGGCCAGGACATTTAGCCAGAGAGTGTCCAGGTGTTTTGGTGTTTTTACGTTAAGTGCATTGTCTTTACTGTGAGACCATAAAATTTGTACATGCAACTACCAAGGTACAGTACTCAGTGCCATTACCATCATGCTGTCATTTTCGACGAACGTATACTACTTGAAACTTTGAACTCTGACTTTCTGGATTGTCTAACTATTGTGGATCTGGTCCTGTACCACATACCTTATTTTAGTTGATAACAACCATGTTGGAAACATTACTGAACGAATTACCTTCTACTTTATGCTTCTTAGTGAAGGAGTTGATCACGGAAGTTTGGTTTGGTCAAGCTGGTCTTAGGGTAGGAAAGAAGAATTAGCTGACCATGCACACTGAGACCCAATAGGATTGTTACCAAATCAGATTAGAAATGATCCATGACAATCCTGGATCAGAGGAACTAGATTCCAGTGCAGAGAAGTCAGCTTTTCACAAGGCAGATAAAGAAAAGTCTCTGTGTTACAGGAAGTCTCTGGAAGTGCTTTCCAGCAAACCAGGAACATACACCTCACACCTTTCTTACTTATCCGCCAAGACTAAGATCTTTTTACTTATACGATATAATTAAAGATGTAGAGCATAGAAAGTAAAACCAGAGTAGTGTTGGCGTGTGATAGTTGACAAATGGCCAACTAAAAACGAAAGTGTCAAGAGTAAATTTCAGCCCTTCTCCAAGAACATGAAAAACCTCCATACTTAAAGCCATGTAAAGACCAGCTAGAGATGGATTCGAGCCCGTGACCTTAATGGTCTATCGTCTGGTTGAAAAAAAATATTGAATCTGACTGAGCAAATTAAGTTGAAATGCGACTTAGACGAAGTAGACGAAACTCAAAACGAGTTATATGAAGGGGCTTTTTCACCCAGGTTCCACATATGTTTTCTTACATTGCAGAAAATAAATACACTTGTGTATTACCTTTAGATGCAGTTGACCAGGCCGCTGGTGAAGCTGGTCACATAAGGCGGTATGGAAACATGTAACAGTTCCAACCAGCTGACTGTATTTTAGTCACGGAACCGGGTTCTTTATTCAGCACCGGAATGTTGTCACGAAGAAGGTCTACACACAGAATATGTACAGAATATCACTGTCTATGCTGTGATTACTTCGACAGCGCGCATTTATACACAGTGAGTTATGATACATGTATATTCAAGTACACACAATACACGAAAATTAGTATAATCTGTCCTACGACAACAATGGAAAGGGTGCGCCTTTCAACAAAAACAGAAGGTATATCTGTTAGTGTTAAGAGAAAGCTCAACCCACGAACGTTGCGTTGTTGTCACAGCCACATAGCGAAGCAGGAATTCTCTGTCAAGGTTCTGTAGCTACTGTCTATACCTGATTTTTGTTTTCCGAGTCACTAATATTGAACGCACCACACGATAGTGAAGACACTCTGATATTTTACAGCTTCGCTCCAATTATCTGAAATCGTCTTTTCCTAGTGGAAGATGAACACGGTCATCAAAAGCTCTCCTTGAAGGGACATCAATCATTTCCTCCAAGGAAATGGCGCTTTTCAAGTTTCAATCACAGTTTATCATTTCTGTGGGGTTTCCCTCGCATCGACAGGGCTTCCCAGCGGCACTTGTGTATACACCTATCACATTCAGGATCTCACAATATTCTGCAAGTCTCTCTGCACGCCAAGCGAGTCCATCTGGAGTGTGACTGAGGTAAAACATAAAATGACAAGAGGCTGTGTTCAACCTTTCGCGTGTGACCATTTGCCAGCCACCACACGGTCGTCCCTGATATGGTTTTACTCTCTGTGCTGTCATTTATTATATTATATCTATATCAAGAGGCCTTAGAAATAAAGACAACAAGAAATACCTGTTGGAATGCGGGGGTTTCAAGATGTTTCAGATCCGGAGATATGGCGGTTAAAGCAATTACCGAAGTTAAACGCTTCAGTATGCAATTAATTTGTATAGATTTCAAACGACTAAGTGTCTTTGCAAAACACCACGTCTTTCCTTTTAACAGCTTCAAAGATACAGTGGTGACAAAATACTGACAGTTATACAAATTATGCTGAGTAATATGTAAAATAATACGGTAAACATGAATAAGCCACGATTCACATGTATGGTTCACGATGCTAAAACACCATGTTTTTTGTTTTAATACAGGCTCCGAGATACAGTTAATTAATGACGTTTAGATCTGAAAAGGTTAAAAGGCACATGTACGAGTAACATTGATCGTTTAAGCAAATGTTAAATGAATTTCCTTTCAGTGTGCCCAAAGATGGCGGCTACAAGAACCGTAACAGATCGACGGACAGGGTCATGACAATATACTTTCTCCCTGTAAATCGTCATTTTCGGACTTTTGTCACTTTTACGCTTGCCTATTGAATATATTAATCTCAATCAGTACCGTAATCTGGAAACAAAAGTCTCCATAAATATTAAGACTTATCCCACGTGGTGAATGAACAATATCCGATTAAATAATGTCATATTCAATTTGCTTATTTCCGTCAGTTAAAAAAAACATTCCATTTATGCAGCGGTTTATGGGTGGAAGAATTCGGCTGGAACACCTACGGATGAGAAAATAAAATTAGGGTTAAGGGAATGAGGTTGGTAATCAGTGAAAAGATTTCTCATACTGACGTTTTAATTTTAAAAGCAATTCGTCGATGTACAGATGATCGATATTAAAATTAACCTCCTCTGACCTTGAGCTGAGGGATATTGGATATTCTATAAACTGCCTTAGCACGACTACAACGCGGATCAAATTCTTTCAGTGTCTTGTAAACATGCAGTCATAGTAGGCTAACACTCGTCAGGACAGTGAACACATGTGTTATCATTTTTAAAAAATCACTGGGAAACAGATCTGAAAGTATTCCAGAAAATTTTACTTCACCCTTTAACAGGGTTTCCTAAAAAGGGATGGAGACATTTACGTTAGTCTTGTCTGGCCCTATAGGCAACCCGTCACATGCCTTAATAATAGCGCAGTTTTAAATCCATTATGTTTCCTTCTGAGCACTAAAATATATCACTTATGGGTTGCAACAGCCTTAAACTAGTAATGGGAAAATCAATCTGGCGACTAAGATAGAGGTTTTCGTGTTGATTTGAGACAAAACCAAAGAGCCATTATTTCGTTATTTTTTCATCTCGCCCTTTGAGACTTCCAAGAAAGCGTTGAAGCGTTTTGATCCGTCCGTACATACTTCCTATATTGTTTTTACTCTTACAGCCTTCTTTTATTTTTATTATTTTTTTTCCGTTTTTGTCTGCGTCCTGTTTTCGTGGAGGTAATCACTCCCAATGAAAAAGCAAAGCGAATTGGATTCACGGTTTTCCTACTGATTTGCTTTAATTAAATCTAGATCAGAATAATTCATTGGTTAATGCTCCTGGAGAGTTAACGAACGATCTTTTGATGGTCCTCTGGATAGAAAGACATTCGCAAAAGCATAGATCCTGTAAAAAAGCACATACCGTCAGACACTAAAACATATTCAATAGTGCGTCAAGGTAAATTGTGAACCAACTCATTGCTTTTAACTGATTTCGCGCTAAGCTTACAAGATGTCCAAACATTCTTGTTAGTTTTTCTTTTCATCAATGCCTTTTTGTTTTGACACCAATGTCGCTTAACTAAAGTTTCCAATATAAAAATGTCTTTCAAAGGAAAATGGACCAAATGTTTTTGTTATTACAGTTACCAAGTTAAACGTATACCACCAATTTTCAACCTAGAGATATCGCAGAACTCCCACAAAGTGAGTTACGTCCGCCTTAAAGACAAATTCCACTTTCGGACAGTCCATTATTGGGTTCACAATTAACTCTTCCGAAATGGGTAGCCTCTTACTAATTCTACCGGGCTTTTTGTGTTCAATAAGAACTGGTGTTCAGTCTCTGCTGTCAGTACGGAGTCAGGGTGCTACTGTCCTGTACAGTCCTGTTTTCTTGCTCTAATCTCTCAAGCATCAAATATCATTTCAAATCTTTTGCTAGATTGTAATCATTGGACTGTATATAATTAAGTATTCAGAATGTATTCGTATTGAATTAAACGGTTAAGCTGAGATATTCATACGTAGTTACATATCTAGATTGTATTGGTGGATTATTAAATTACGCTGATGTATACTGGATGCATTAGCTGAGGATGAACATGATGACGTGTGGACTTGAGATAGATATTATATATTTGAATTTTGTAAATTGACAATTTCGACTAAATTATGGATACCAATTTACCATTTATTGGAAAACAAACAATTAAAAGTGTAATTCACCTTGGCTTTATAGTTAAAGAAATGTGTGCCTTTGATAATTATTTTCACGATAACACCTGCAAGAAGGGTAAACATTTCATAAGGAAGAACATGAGGCGAGATAAGTTTACCCAAGGCAGATAGGACTCGATGAAAATTGGCATCATAACTGGACGACCCTATATACCCGATACCTGTTTACCTTAGTCAAAGTGTCATTTTGAATATTCATAACAATGCTTGATTTCCTGGTGCACCCTTTTCGCACCAAGGCCTGCTTAAAGGTAATTTATTAGGTGATGGGTTGAAGTATTTGTTGTTACATTTCAGCGCTCAGCGTATACTGTCCTCACAATGGTATGAAAAGCACTGGATTTATTGGTAGAATTAACTGCTATATTGCAGCAAATTAGATTATCACGATGGATACATTACTTAAATAAAAGTGTCAACGTTAACAGAAATGTCACAACCATTTTAATGTACTCATTAATAAACACACTTAGTAGTAAAATGTTCGAACTACAGGACTGATCCGGATAACGCGGTTGGTAAAGCGTCTGCTTCGGCAGCGGTAAATCCAGGATCAATCCTGGGTCGACTCACACCTGAGACTTTAAAAGAGAAGTTGTAACTTCGTTCAGAATGAAGGGGATAGTGGTTGACTGGTTGACCTGTTTCAGTATAATGGCTCGGGCTTACTTACTTTTGGTGAGTCGTCTCAGTGATAAAGGAGTGGTGGAAATCCGTCCTGCGACAAGGAGGCACATTACATACACCTTAAGGATTCCTTCGTTGTCATATGACTGAAAAATTGTTGAGTACGACGTTAAACCCCAAACTCAAACGATAGGATGCATCTGTTGGCTAGAACGTCAGCAAAGCAACTGGAGTAATGCTCAAATTAATCACATTTTTTTAAAAAATACGTGTCTATATATAAGTCGTGAATTATTTTTTAGCTGTTTATCACTAAGAGATGAAATACCATTAGCACTTTTTATCACAGTAGAACAAAAACAAGAAAGCCTGTTTAGGGAGGGGCTGTGAGGCTTCGCCGCCTGATGGTTAGTTCAAGTCCAGCTCATGCTGGCTTTCTCTTCGGTCGCAAGTGGGTGGGTCTGAGAATGGTCGTGGTTTCTCCCGGGCTCTGTCAGGTTTCTTCACGTCATAATGCTGGCCGCCATCATATGGGGGATATATTCGTAAAACACAAATGAAATAAAACAAAAAAAATATATTTTAAATAACAAGTGGGTTGTAATTGTGAGCGCAAAAACCGTATCTTAGTTCAGCTCAGCCATGTCAGTGTAGTAATTCCTGTAGACGCTCATCCCAGGCTGTTGATGATATAGGTTATATTGGAACTGTCAGACTGGGTAATTTGATTCAACCCAAATTTTTATCTCAGGATTGTCTTAATTATAATTTGGTTAAGGTTGTCTTTTTTATTTTGTTTTGCTCTTTGGAAAAGAGAACAACTTCTTAATGAATTATTATACTATTCATATCAAATATGTACGGAAGACAGAGTGAGTGAGTGCTTGGGGTTTAACGTCGTACTCAACAATTTTTCAGTCATATGACGACGAAGGAATCATTAGGGTGCATGTACGTGTAATGTGCCTCCTTGTTGCAGGACGGATTTCCACCGCTCTTTTATTTAGTGCTGCTTCACTGAGACGACTTACCGAAGGCAAGTAAGCCGCCCCGCCCGAGCCATTATACTGATACGGGTCAACCGTAGTCGTTGCACTATCCCCTTCATGCTGAACGCCAAGCGAGGAAGTTGCAACTTCCTCTTTTAAAGTCTTAGGTGTGACTCGATCAAGGATTGATCCTGGATCTACCGGTCTGTACGGAAGACAAACCTTTAATGTGAAATAACAATACCCACCATCACACAATGAAATTTTCTTCTTATTTTATTTTTAGCTTTTCCGAGAAGTGAAGACTGTCCTTCCAGGTAGCGGGCTACAACCATGAAGGCCCATCCAGTCACAGTAGACTGCCAGTCTCACTGGTACGTGGCTTAGGGTCATGGAGTGAAGATGTATGGTAATACTAGGGTTAGAACCCCGGACCGGGTTGTTCAAAACTGGTTTAAGACTTAATACCAGATTTAAGTTTAAGCCAAGTGTTCAGTTTTGTACTTAGCCAAACAAAAACTGTGTAACATTATATTGAATATGAACTAAAACTGCGGTTGTTATACTTCGACTTGAAGAACTGCATTGGCTTCTGAGTTAGGATAAAAATTTAAATATAAAACATGACTTAATACCAGTATTAGATACTACACTTTCAAACAACTGGTCCTCGGACTCTTAGAATTGCACCTATCAGGCTGGATAATGTTTCCCAGATTATCCAATAGTTTGTTGTTTTCATCTCGTCTGCCTAATCCCACTTACACGGTCGTCTGTTATAGCTACTATAATTTAAAGAGATGTTCCGAAGCAGTCTTTATCTTGTTAGGACTCTCCATGTTTACTTTACGTAATCTAATCGTCTCTGCCCTGTTAAATCTTTACCCTGTTACTGCTGGCACTGATCCTCGGGTTACCATTAGTGTGAACATCGCCTGAGGGGAGGGATGGGCGGGGGGGGGGGGGGGGGGGGGGGGCGACGTCATAAGGCTCGAATGAACACGTGGACAACTAGACTCACAGCCTGTTATCTAATTCACATCATGTGTTATTGGCACAGTGACGTGGACAGAAAGTCCATGAATCCCTGTAGGCTACGTAGTTTCTAAGTTCAGTACCTAAAATGGTATCTGGATTTCAAAGTCTCTCAGAGAAAATTTCTTGTTTATAGGAAGCTGTAAAATATGTGGCTTTGGGCACTGGATCAGAAAGAAGAAGACACGGGTATTACAACAAATGCGATATTTTTTACGCTTCACAGAACTGATATCCCCTTGAGGGCTGTGTTTACACAACTTGAGTTTGTCCCAAAGCCTCGTGGCTAGGTTTATATGACATGGCTGACGCTTTCAAATTATCTGAGAAGGCAGGGAAAAAATGTGGTGACAAAGGAGACATAAGATCGATTTGCTTGATTACCGATTTGATTTTAAAAAAGAGATTTTTCGTGGAGTTATTGTGTCGCCTTACGCGTGTGTTTGCTAATATGTAATCTCGATCTATGATAGGGCAACACATCTATGTTACTATATACAAAACGGTTTAATTAAAATATAGAGCTGATTTATGAACACATTAAATAGTTTACAGACTTCCCGGTGTCACTGTGCTTTACTTGAGCTCGCTAGCAGATTTGGTAGATACATACTCAGCGTGCTTTAAAATTCAATGAACCACAAAATGTTCAAAATGTTCAAAATGCAAAACGGCGCACGTCCAGCTTTGACGTTTCGAGCCGGTAATGTTACAATCTCGTCAGGCAATGGTCAAGTAAAACTGATTTGGTCAAGGAAGAAATTTTCAAACAACCAGCACGTAGGCCTACCTCACCTGAACTTGCCGGAAGTTCAAACTCAAAACATGGAGGACATTGGTTCGACTTGTTCGATTCAATAGTTTAGGCGGCTGCATTACAGTCTAGTAATGATGGCTTTGACCTACGTACACTTGGATGACTGAGGGAATCCGAGTATACCAAATATAAGAACACGTTCCCGTTGTAAAGGTCGGTGAAAATTTCCTCGTAGGACAGATAGCAAGGTACTCAGGCCTTTACATGTGCTAATCGAGCTCTGGATACCACTGAGCTAACAGTTCCCTGCCCTAACAGGTCTAGCCTACGATCATAGGATGACATTGGCTTTTCCAAAAAGATTTTCTCATATCAGCGGTTGCAGTTGTGCTTTAACTGGATTTTATCGCTTGTAGTGACGGAGGTAGGTAGCTCATCATATTGGCCAAGCGTGGAAGTAGTTCCCCGCATGTTATAGCACGTCGATGTATATCGAGTGGATATTCCAGCCGCAAACAATGTCGTCAGCGATGTGGGGATTAATTGCACAGTCCCTTAATATGATTCGGACAGATAAGATTATACTTATAAGATTAAGGCCATGGGTTATACTTATTTGGGGTTTCATTTGTATACGTTATAGCTCTGAGGCCCTGTGTAGTTTTGCGCTCAGCTTGCAATACAGTTTCCATGGTCATCTGAGATATCTCAAGATATCTGGCTCTGACAGCTAATCAGGTATTCTGAGAATTCAGTGTATGCAACAGGCGGGTGGTTATTGCTTGAGCATACTAGATTATCTGATTTAGTATACCGTTTTTGAAGTAGGATCATTCTGTGGTTTTGCACACCACAGAATGACAGCTTCATTAGCAGCCACGTGAACCTAACACCTAACCAATTTACATATGTCTTCGTTAGTCCTTATGGTCAGAAGTTAGGAAGATATAGAACTATGGAAATCCAAGCATCTGAACATTTTAAAGTGAATGTAATTGGCCGCATGCTTGGAAAGTATGCATCTTTCAGTATCCAAAGCTTTTATCAACCAATACTACCAGTCTCTCGCCACGATATAACCGAAATATTGCCGATGTGGCGTTAAGTTATAATTATTCATTTACTACCTCTGTCTCTCTTACAATCCCTCGTCTTCATGGCGGGGAGCTAAACAGGACCCTGATTATCTCTCGCTGAAGGTTTGTCCCTATGGAAAAAATAGCAACCCCTCTAGAACTGTTTGGCAATCGTTGAATGTATGAATTCTTCAAATTTCCAAGATTGAAATCGAATCTGTGGAAACTTTCGTTTCATGGCGAAATGAAAAAACAATGTTTTTGATCAATTACGAAACATGTTGCTCGGTGTTGATCCCGTCGTCACGTGGCTTTGCTATTGATTTAGCAGCTGTTTTCTGGTAAACATCTTCCTGAATTTATGAAGAAAGCTTTTCTAATAATCTCCCTCTGTGACAAACCTTTTGGATTGATGTCTCAGGGCATCTTTTGTCTGTGGTGTATTAAGGCTGTAGCTAATGTGACATGTCTGTTCCTCCAGTCAGGACCACGTCGCTTGTCAGTCTACTCGCCAGAGCCTGACCCCGATCCAACCCCAGCCGGCGCCATTAGCCAACCATTAAATAAATGTCTATAAATTGTCAGCCTGAAAGATTGAGTGCGCCAAAAAAAAATAGTCAGAGGTTATAACCAAAGCTTTCCAAATTTAACAGAGTGACATTTTGCCATGGCTTCTAGTAGGCGGAGGCACTTTTCCGGCAATTATTAAGTTTGTTTAATAACTTTGTGTTATTCAATAAAAATAATAAGGGTATTTTTTTTGCGTATTGAAGAAACGTTAGAGTTTTCTGAAAGACATGGTAAATATTAATTTCCTACGAAATGAATGTAATCGAGGGGTATATATGTGTGGCCAATCACCACACTGCCTTTGCTGCTGTGGTTTTGCTCTATGTAGATCCATATCCCACCCCCAGTTACGGCGTGACAGGCATGGTGCTCGTTACAAAGAATCACAATATCAGTCTTCTTTGCTTTTTTTATTTGCCAGCCTTGCACGCGGATGCTCAAGAATGGGGCTGAAGAAAATGTTTTCAACCTGTCAACGAAATTCTAGAGAAATTTATTCATCCTAAAAAACAGAATCTTCCAGACGTTCTTTTCTCATCATAGCGTTTGCGGCAAAGTAATTGAACACTCCTGTCATAGCCTTTGATGGATTTGCAAAAAATAACTAGTGCCTTAGTGAATTTACTCTGATTTCTTGTTCTTCTACAAATGATGTATGTTCGAATAACATGTGGAGGTGACATTTAAGCAAAAGCAATTTTTCTGATTTTCCTGATTCTAGATGTATGTTGATGCTGATATACCGAAGTAAGATATCGCGACATAGCCGACAATGAGTCGTTGGCAGTGTAAGTATTCATGAAAACTTTGTGAGTGGAAATTTACTTGTCTTGCTCAAATTAAGCTGATGCATATGACCTGTAGGAGAAAAAGAACTTGTGCGAACTATGTAATGAACTTAGTCATCACATATCTATATCTTAAATGTCGGCACCTCACATCACAGCTGAAGGATAAGTGGGAATTTTGTAGTTTTTTGTTAGAATGGAATCGGAACGTCACGTGGCGCCACATTAGTCATTGTAAATTATCACATAACCGCACAATTCATTTCGACCTTTTTGACTCCATACAAGCTGACATACAGTAAGCCACTCGATGTTTTATACAGCGCAGTCTTTTCATTAGAATGAAATCATCCAGACAAATTTCAGTCAATCATGCATGTGTGCTAACGGCGGCCTAGTCAGAGCTAGGCTCTTTTTAGATGAGCCAAACCTGATTCAGAGTGTGACCAATAGTATAGATACAAGACTGAGATTTAGGTGCCTGGAGTTTCTCTCTGTTTCCTAATATACCCATTGTAATCCGTCTGGAGGACATCGATTTTCCCCAGACGACTAATGCTTACCGCCTGAGGTGGACATGGGCCGCCCGGCTAAATCCTACCCTACGGTCATCGTAGCGATGAGTTGTAATCGATATGACATCACCCCGCCTGTCCATTACACGTGCCACACGAAGAAGAGACCCAATAATCATCTGTCCTGTTTCAAGGAGCCATTGGAAATGTCATGGTAGCACCAAAAGGGGAAATATCACACAACTTCACGTTTACTACATCTTCACGTTTACTATGACTATGCCCCAGGTACGAATTATGTTCCACATGTGTATTGCAGCTAGATATCGTCAGTTGTATAAATTCCATGTGCGGCCATACTCTCTGAGTATCATCGCATGGATATTAAACCTTTGTCCTTGCACTAAAACTAACCTTACGCACCTTGTCTACCCTCGACTAACTAATCAGTCCTGTATCAGCTCTGGATGACGTCAGTGTTAAATGCTGTCTTGCATCAGGAAGTTAAGTGTAATATAGACTTCATCGTCACACAAATCCATCAATCACTGTATATATTTTTCCAATGAGGATTCAATAGATGACATCTATACCCATAGATGGTGACTCACTCGGGAAAAGAGGTTAATGACTACGGAAACCACATGCAATTGACCTCCGACCCCCATTAATTTTCCATAAGCGACAATGTTAACGTCTAGCGCTGTAGCTCAGTCCCAAACATTCCATGGCCAATAAGCCTGTGAGAAACAAGCCATAAAAATCTTGACATAGGTTGACAGTCAAAATCTGGACCTTTCCATGCCGGCAGCTGGGAGGCGTGCCTAGCAACGCCAGGGGAACGTCACTCGCAGCCTCATCACTACCTCACACCTTGTGTTCTCTCACCCAGGATTTCAAACTTTCATCAGTAAAGCTCATACCTCCTCAAAGTTTAGACAGTTTCCAGCATTTTAATACCAAGCATGCACCTGTACACCAAACATGGCCGCCTGGGAGCAAAAAAAGACTTTATACCCTAAAAATACACAGAACTACAACCCTACCGAAAAACGGAAGTTGTAATGGGGGTCTGTGTCCATTTTACTCTTCTCATGTTCTCTGGCAATGGTGGCGTGCTCCTTTGGTTGTATTTCACAGGTTTATAAACCATTTACGACGTTACTGTAAAAACGACACGGCAAAAGTGCTTCCACGATCATGATGCCACGGTCATGTGCGCTTTTCTGTTTTTCATATCCTCTCTATTCTTTAAATATAAAATATAAAACAGACACCTATTCTTTCCAGGTGCCAAGAGATATGAATAATGCAATGGATAAACCGGAACGGTGCTTTATATTTTTCATTGTTACACACGTTTCGTATTTCTTTTCAAGTCATAGTTTGCACTGACGAAAGTATTCGCCAAGTGAAGTCCCCTTTCCTGTAAAATGAATGTTCACGTACAATGGCGAAGGCTACAGTTTCTGTTTAGCAAGGCAAGGAATAAAGTCTGCAGGGTTTTTTTTTCTAATTTTACTGTAAATTGAAAACTGTACTTGCAGATTATAGGCCAGTATTATAAAGCCCCTGCCAATCACAGTATACTACAACGCTGACTGCTAGGTGCCTTATCCATAAACATCAAGCTAAGACATATGACACGTCGAGGGTTTGAACCCCGGTTTCTGCTGAAAAGTACATGGAATCCTGCAGATTGTTCTTATTAATATTTTCCAGATTATCCACCGGTTTACACATTTCGTATCGTCAGTCTAAAGCTATTTGTAAGACAGTGTCTGCTAGCTACTATAATTTAAAGAGATGTTCCCATGCAACAGTACCCAGTAAAGGTTCTCCATACTTACTCTACGTAATCTAATCTTATCTCTCCTTTTGAAGGTGTATCGTGTTAGGATCAGGGCTCCGCCTCGGGTTACCATCAGTGGGAATTTGGCTGGGGCGTTATAAGACACGAATGGAAAAAAGTAGACCATTGGCCTCAAAGCCTGATGTCTAATTCACATCATGTTATTGGCACGACAACGTGACATGGAGACGAATTCCTCAAATCCCTGTAGGGCACGAAGTTTCTGAAGTTTGCACCGAAAATAGCAACTTGATTTCAAAACTTCCCCATTTTTTAATAAAGGGTAAAATATATGGCTTTGGGCATTTTGGTCAGAAAGAAAAACATGGGTATTACTACAAATGCGACATTTGTATTACCCTTCATAGAGGTGACATATCTTTGAGCAACGTGGATACACAAGCCTGTCCCAAAGCCCCATAGCTAGGCTAATATGACATGACTCAGGTTTTCAAATTATCTGAGAAGGCTGGAAAAAACACGGTGACGAAGAACACACAGAATCGACTTTGTTGAATACGGATTTGCTGTCAAAAGATTCGATTCTATGCGTCGAAACGCATACCAGCAAACCAAAATGGACGTTCAAGTTTAATAATCGCAAGGCCATTTCCCAAAATAACGTTTAACATAAACTCACAAAGAACTGAGAAAGTATATAAAGTACGAAAGTGTGACGGAATCATGCACAAAGAAGCAGAGAACATTTTTAAATGATTTTGGAAAGATGGAAAGGATGTTCTAGGCTAGTGAGCGAAATGAGTATTCAAATCGTTTACGTACCTCCCGGTAACATTGTGCTTTTCTTGAGCTCGATGATAGATTTAGTAGATAAAACTATGCATACTTCATAAAACAATAATCCACAGAATACCACATACAACATGACGCATGAGCAATTTTAATACTTAGAAAAGGTAATTTTATATTCCCATCAGGTATTGTCAAGTAAAACTGATTTGATCAAGCATTTGAGCAACACAGTATAACTCTGCTGTATTATGCTTCGTCTGTTTATTCCCAGCAATGAAAACTTGTTGTCCTGACCAGAAGTGGTTGTAAACTCCAGAACCCATGCGAGTGAGGAGTTCAGAGTGATTGCAACCACGAACACTCAATGCCCTGCCCACACACATCTAGTCCACAGACGCAGAATCACATTGGTTTTTCCAATAAGGCTCTCTCTTATCAGTGGGTGTATTTGTGCTTTAGCTGGAATTGATCGCTTATAGGATGAGGAGGAGGTTAGTTCATCACATTGCAGGTCCTCCGCATGCTGGCACACTTTTCCACGTACATGAAATGTGTATTCCAGCCGCAAACAATATCGTCAGCGATGCGGGGATTAAATGCACAGCCCCTTAATATAATTCTGAGAGAAACTGACTTATAAGATTAAGTCCATCGGTTATACCTATTCGGCATTTCATTTCTATACGTTAGCTCTTTGGCCGTGTGTAGTTTTGCGCTCAACTGTTTCCATGGTCATCTCGGATATCTCAGGATATCTGCCTTTGGCCGCATTCTTAGAATTCAGTGAAATGCAACAGACGGTTGGTGTTGTTTGAATGCCCTGGCTGACCTGATTAAGCAGACAGCTATATATTGTTTTGAAGTAGGATCGTTTGGCACCACAGAATGACAGCTTCATTAGCAGCCACGTGAACCTAACACCTAACCAATTTACGTTTGTTTTCGTTAGTCCTTACGGTCAGAGGTTAGGAAAATATAGAATTATGGAAATCCAAACATCTGAACAATTTTAATTGAATGTAATTGACCGCATGCTTGAAAAATGTGCATTTTTCAGAATCCAAAACTTAACCGCACAGCAAAAGTTTCATCACGCGATATACCCAGTCTATCTCACAATCCCTCGTCTTAATAACGGCGAGCTAAAGAGGACCCTGGTTGCCCTCGGTGAATGTTTGCCCCTATGGAAAAGTCAACAGCCCCTCTAGAGCTGTTTGACGCCTGCTGGCTATTAAAATTCTTCATATATCACAGATTCAAATCGAATTTGTAAACTTTTGTTACATGGTGAAATAAAAAAAGTAAAAAGAAAACATTCTGCTCAGTGCTGATCCGTGTGACTCGTGACTTTGGTGTTAATATGGCAGCTGGGTTCTGGTAAACATCTTAAGGAAGTTCTAATAACAATATGCCCCTGTGACAAACCTCTAGGACGGATGTCTCAAGGCATCACTTATACCTGTGGTATATTAGGGCTGTAGCTAATGTGACGTGTCTGTTCATCCAGTCAGGGCCATGTTTTCGCTTGTCACTCTACTCTCCAAGGCCTGACCCCGATCCGACCCCCAGCCGGCGCCATTGGCCAACCATCAAATAAATGTCTGTACATTGTCAGTGCGCAGAGAATTCGTGCGAGGTTATAACCGAAGGTTTCCAAAATTAATAGTGACAGTTTCCACGGGCTTTGTAAATGATACTTCAGATTTCACCGTTACATGGGTTTGTAATTCATGAGCTATGCTCCAAATTTATACCTTCAAGTAAGAGGAGGCACTTTTCTGAATTCATTGGTTCTGTAATATATTAAGGTTGCAATGAGTACCTATTTATTTGATTTTAACGAACAGCTTTTACTGGAACAAGTGGTTTCTAGACAATAAAATTTTGAAGAACTTGTGAATGATACTATAAATGAGGCAAAACGTCATTCTTTGACGTATTGACAAACACGAGAGCCTACTTAGGGACTTTTAAGAAATGGTAAATATTAAATTCCTATAAAATGTGTGTCCTCGAGAGCTATATACGTGTGACATTTTATCACTCCGTCGATGCTGCTCCGGTCTCACTATCTGTACTGTAGCCTTTTATAATGTATAGATTCATATTCAACCTCGATTTACTGTCGATAGTGATTTTCACACTAACTATAGACATGGTTGTAGACTTGGTGGTATTTAAAGAAACACAACATCATTCACTTCTTACCAGGAATTGTCTGGAAACCATCCCGTTCTCCTGATTTGTACGCGGATGTGGCTGATGAAACCATTTCTTGTTTCAATAGCTGTCTTCAATCAATCAACCAAATTCCACAGAAATTTCCCACCATTATGACTGAATTTTCAAGACGTTATTTCCCCACCAGCAAAGTAATTGAACCCTCCTGTAGCAGCCCTTGATGGATTGTCAAAAAATGTCTTACTGAATTTACTCTGATTTCCTATTCTACAAATGATATATGTTAGAATAACTCTTTGAGGTAACATTTCAGCAAAAGTATTTTTCTTGGGATTTTTTAATTAAAGATGTATTTTGATGGTGATTTATTTCTTGCCTAGATTATGTTAATCACCTCATCTGTCAAACTGGCCTTTAGATAAACAGACATATAATCAGTCAGCGTTTTCACCCGTCCTGTCAGTCACACTTGCCCCCTGTGCGTCTTCATCGCCCACCACTTGTCATCATGGAGCTTGCACTTACTTGCCACAGTCTGATCATCCCTGCCGCGGGAATTTGTCGCTTCCCACTCTTACAGTTCGTGGTACTATCAAACAAATTATCTGTCAAATTTAGTAGTGAGTCTGATGTTTAAGCGAGGACAGATTCTATTAATTCAACAGATATATTGTAACAGACTAATACAATATTGTGTTGAATATGACAGTATTATGATACAAAAACAATACATTCTAGCATCAACACATTTTCTGTTAAAATTAACAAACTGGGCCCGGTTTCACGAAACTTCTTAAGTCATCCTGCTTCAGCAAAAGTGTGTTGCTAAAGTAACATAATACTATACTTATGGAACGTTTGACTTAAGTTTTGTCGAGAAACACTCCATCCTGAACTTTGGCAAAAAAAACCAAAAAAGTCCCACTTAAGCAGTTTACTGGACTTAAGAAGTTTCGTGAAACCGGGCCCTGATTTCTGTGTTGGTGGTCGATTTGCACACTAGTTTGTTGAAAACCTCTTCCCATTCACCACTAATGTGCGCATGTCCGTCACAAGTGGGAAAGTGCTTCAGTGACTTGCCAAAGGTAAGAACCATCAATCAAATCAATCATATCATCATGTCTGTCCTGATTTTATAATCAACGTCCTCGATCTCCTGAATCTGGCCAATCTAGCTCATCGCAGGGCAATCTGGTTAGTAACCTTCGACAGGAAGGCATACATATTTACGGGTATAAGTCTACGTAAAGGCACTACGAGCCTATTGTTTTCCTTACAACCGCAGATGTGCATACATATAGGCATATATTACGTACTCTTACCTGTGTGCTTAAGTTTGATAGTTAGGTTGGACATACAAAGGAAGAAGAGACCTGTTAATCACATGTCATGTTTATAGGTCGCATTGGAAAGTTTCCTATAGTTGATAATATCAAGGAAAATATCTTATATGTCATATGTGCCAGTAACACTTTATGTCCGCAAGACGTCGCGTATTCACATTTACTACATATGTCAACATAGGCCTAAGTAACGCGCACGAATAGCGTTCTCCACGCGTCATACAATTAAGACTTTAATACATTTAGTTGTATAAACTCAATGTACAACCACATTTCATGCACGCATGAATTTCGCGTGAGTATAATCTTATGAATTTTTCAGCTTAATACTGAAAATGAACTTGATGCACCTTGTTTGGATAGGTATATTGGGTTAAAACGCACATGCGCAATTTATTTGTAGATCTGCAAAGTAATATCATATGTATCGTGTCAAGTATCAATGCGTGATTTATGTCCATGTTTTCAAAATCAAAGGAAACCAACAATGGTCCGGTAACACATTGTTTTTTCATGGAACATTCTTTTATGTCACTAGAGAGAATTGAGTTCCTGATCATAAGACGATCCTATGAAAAAGACATGATTTATTACATAACCGTGGACAACAGCCAAGGACGAATCGCGTTCTTCCGCCTTTCTCAGTGGTGGCGGTTTTTGCCACACGTATATATTGAGTACCTCGAGTTGAAACCCATGATCTTTAGTCACCAGAGGCCTGTGTTTTCGCACAAGCTGCTGAACAACAGCGGAGGCGGATCTGAGACAGGGTTTTCCGGCATTTCGCAGGAGGTGTAATTTGCGGCTGGTATATGTTACATTCAAAGCTTGGATCGCCTAGAGCTGGAACCCGAGATCCTTGAAGTGTTTATCATTTTCTCATTTAACGCATTTGTAGATTAAGGTGTAGAAAGAAGGGAGAGAAACATTTCTCCCTTTAGGCATTCTTTTTATTCCTTGCAAAGATCTGTAGGGTTTTGTGCTGCTGATGACAGTGTTAAATGTTGTCTTGCATGATAGCTAAATCTAATGGCGTAGACACACATTTATTAATCACTGTGTATTTTTCCATTAAGGATTCAATAGATGATATCTATACCCACAGATGGTGACTCATTCGGGAACAGAGATAAACGACTACGTAAACCAAATGCATTTCACTCGTCTCGTGTTCTCTGCCCTTGATGATGTGCTGCTTTAATTGTATTTCACAGGCCAATGAATCTAGCATAGCACTATATTGAAAGCAACACTGCAAAAGTGACACCATAAGTTACAGACCTGACAAGCGTTTTAGTGGGTTTCACCTTAGTGATGGTGGTTGAGATTTGCTACGAATATGCATAATTTAGAGACCACGATCTTAGGCGTTTTTCTGTTATTCATATGCTTCTTTTTATTTTAAAATAAAAAATGAAAAAGCTTTCTCAGCCTTCCTGGTGATTAGAGATATGTAATACCTCTAATGGACTACCGAAACGCTGCCTTTCGTATACATTTTTTTCACGGAATAGTTTTCCATTGAAAAAAATATATAATACAGGAAACCCGCTGTCCTGTCCAAGGACTTTTTAAGTACTATGGCGGAGGCTTCAGGTCTGTATTGACCAGGCGTCGTTACTACTTAATCGCTTGTTTCGCAAAACGGCGTTGAAGTTAGGAGCTATGATAACATTGCAGAATAAACCGTACAGAGAGCACGCCACTACATACATACATGTATTTTCTTTACACTTGAATTTTTGAAAACGCCCCTTTTATCGCTTTTAATTATTGACTTCTTTCATTAATTTATTGTTTAACGCCAAACTTAATATTTTCTTATACTTACACAATTTCAGCAAGTTTTATCGGTGGAGAAAACCGAAGTGCTCGGAGTAAATTGTTCATTGCACGTCTCTAAAGACTCTCCATACATGTGATTCATAAACACATACATTAAACAAAACTATTAGTGTACTTGTTTGGTTGTCTTCTTTAGCATCTGGATTTCTAGACAAACGCGCTTCAAATCAGCTGCAGTTGCACAAACTTTATAACTCCTAGTCCCTAAATGTCGCCTTTGTTACTCAACAGTGCCATTCAACACTGGATGCGGCGAGGACGTTGTCGTGATACGAGGATTTTGACGAGGAAAGGATGGTTTAATTGTACATCCCTCAATAACGTGACTCTTATGTAAACGTCCCCCCGGGGGAATGGGGATGTGGTCACGAGGGAGATAAAAGCTGTCAACTCCTAAAACCGCTCGAAGCACAGAACCCTGGATCCACTAATACAGGATATTCATCAAATACCCCAGGTACAGCATTTATACTGTCATAGCTTTGCAATTAGTTCTTTTCTTTCTCGGTTGCTTTGCCTGGTAATGAAGCTGTCTGTGATAAAACCCCGCGGTGCGGATTCTGCAATCTGGAGTCTCAATCCAGCAAGAACGCCGAGTAATTTTTCTACAAGACAGTCAGTAATGTTCTTCTTCAAGATGAATGCGGCTTTGCCGAATAGTTCCGTTAGGCTTCAGGCGTCAAATCCATGCACAGTTGTTGCATTTCCGACAAAAATTGAGGGGATTTTTTGCAGGACGGGCGACTAAGGCTCCTGGATGAACCGTTGTTACTCACATCTTCTTGTTTGTTCAAAGGAGATCAGGACAAACATTTGTACCGATACGGTTAAACTATAACCGATACGGTTATACGGTGCGACTGCTGATGTAAAAAGTTCCGACAGCTGATGTTTAAATGTTTGTTCCTGTCTTTTCATAGACACCTGGAAAATATCTGACGTGTCTGAATATACATGTAGTAATACAAAATTTCCCGATGTGTTAATTTCCTTCCAAATTTGTGTAAATAGATACCAAAAACGGCAGTCCATGGATGCGAATGAGTATAGCCATTCAGAACAGACATCCCAGCGTAGTGTGCACACATCAGTCCAGGAGGTTGCAATATAAACTAGTGCAGATTATATTAAACGCATGATTACAGATATCTCTTTTGGATAATTGTTTCAAATGACGTTAGAGCAGAGAATATTTGTAAAGATCAATAAAACGGCTGATCATTGATGGAAACGATCATGACCACATCAACAAGGAAAGTGTGGATCATATGTTACACTACAGTAGTTTAACAACGTCTTCTCTGCTTGTAGTTCAGGTTTGTGAATATAGTTTCAGTTCACCATTTTTGAGCGGTTTCTTTGTTTTATCTTAATTGCGGCGTTCGTAGGACTGTTACCGGCTCCGATAGCACAGTTGGTAGATCGTATGCTTCGGGAGCGGTACATCCTGGGTCGAGTCACACCTAAGACTTAAAAGAGGACCTAAAAGAGGAAGTTGTTACTTTCTCATTTGGCCTTCAGCATGAAAGGAATAGTGCAACGACTGGTTGACCAGTATAAGTATAATGACTCGGGCGGGGCGCCTTACTTGTCTTCGGTAGGTCGTCTCAGTGAAGCAGCACTAGATAAAAGAGCGGTGGAAATCCGTCCTGCAACAAGGTGGCACATAACATGCACAATAAGGATTCCTTCGTCGTCATATGGCCAAAAAAATGGTTAAGTAAGACGTTCAACCCCAAGCACTCACTCACTCACTCTGTTTGTAGGTCAGGTTTGTGAATTTAGTTCCAGTTCACCATTCTTTAACGGTTTGTTTATTTTATCTTAACTACTGCGTTTGTAGGGCTGTTCAAGCTGTCTTACATTCATTAAAAACCATTCCAATGAACTTCGCATTCACACACACTTTAACTCAAAGTCAAAGTTCTTGCGAATGGTACTAAAATAATAAAAAAAAATTCAAATATTTCGTGACAATATACCTTGTCCAGTATTCCATGCCCCGTAATGTGATGTTATAATCCAAGGATTTGTGAGCCCATTGTAAGAATACTGCTACTTTGTGCAGCCCAATAAATGTCAGTGGGTGCGACATGCCAGAATGATACACCATTGTGACGTTGAATCTCAAACATTGAAAGGGTAAATCAACCAAAGATTGATAGGTGGAAAGACGGCGAAATAATACACGGAAACACAGCGTAAGGATAGAGGAATGCGCAGCAGAGAGATTGGGTAAACACCACAGAATGATACCGAGGCAAACATTGCAGGATGATACATTATACAGCGACACAACGCAGAATGCTTTACAAAGTACAGGGAAGCACTGCAGAATGATATATGCTGCAAATATGCAGACATTCTTTTTAATGAAACATTAAATACGGTCACCCTGCCACTTTTTTGGAAGTGATAGCAAATATTTCATGACACATGAACATAATTGTGATGTTTGCCACTGCCCATAAAAATGGTAAGACATCAACAGATTCAATATGCAGTTTAACACTTCAGTTTCTACAAGTTCTAGATCTAGTTCTTTGCACAGTTTTTGCACAACAAATTGTACCTAATATTCCTAAGAGATATCCCGGTATCATTGCCCGATGATATTGTCCTCGATGCCTTGTTCTATAATCACTCGAAAGAAGGGAAGTGCATGTGAAAGTGTAAACAAAATATCCAATTTAGTTTAGATTTGCAACATCAAGAATATTTATAACACCATTAGGAAATAATGATGATGGGTAAATAACAGATTAACATCCTTAAAATTTACGATTATTTATCGATCAATAGCTTGGAAGGATAAGAGAAGTATTAAAACCGGTTCTAACTGGTTTTGGTTTCACTGAGCGTGAAATTCCATGAAAACGTATTGTTTCTAAGCAGCTCTACCGAACTGTTTCGAACCAGATTAACATCACTAAACAGGAAACCGTGGTAATTCCACACTTTAAGAGAGTTGCACACTACTCCTGGAGATAACAGCTATCACAATCCTCGTTACGCGGTGATTCACCGTATCGGTTTCATGACGCGGCTATTTCGCTGCCGATATGTGCAGATCTTTCAGTGTTATATTCTTTGGATATAGTCATTCCTATAAGCTGAGATAAGGCTGGAAGGTTTTTGTGCTAGGGTGAGGGTGGGGGTGGGATGTTCTTTGGGGTTAAGGCTTGGGGGGTGGGGGGCTCTCATAACAACGTATAGAACACATGGATTTGCTGGAAGTTCAACGTGGGCAGTAGAGCTTGTAGTAGGGGATTGAGAAAATCAGCTTCCACTGACACTGCGGCGGAGTAACATTACGGTGTTTATCCCAGCAATCAGCGTATGATTAGGCTTTATAAAGTACACGGCAACATGACCGCTGTCCTGTTCCGTGATCAAGTACTGCGAGACAATTCACAGCTTCACGGCGGTACTCGGATCCCTCCATAACACGTCAATTTCCGCAAACCTTCTCCTTCGTTTTGTTACCCCCTTGGCCAGCAATGATATTTAAAACGCGATCACGTTTTTCTTGTTTCTTTTATTATCACTGATCAACCTCTCTATTCTAGTTTTCGAAGTGAAAATCTCACAGGGACACTCTGATCACAGAGAGAAATAAAAAGACTGATCACAACGGATTTCTCTTTCGCGACTTCGTAAAACCCACATAAATGTTCCCTCGACCTGACAGAGCCGTTACGATATACACATGGAAAAGACGGCCAGTACTCCGTCGATGGACATGTCCTCTCTGCGAGACTACTGATAGTGACAAGAAAACCGATAAATCGATTTGTTTGTCGCATCGGATTTCTTCAGACTGCATTCCTTCCTCGGTGAAGCTTGGTATTCAATATACAACATATATTAACCAGTATTATTCCAGCTTTCGGTCGTTAAATTACCCGATATGCAGGTAACCAGACATGGCGCAGGTTTATTGTCAGCGCTAATGCTCTTGGGACGTGTACTGCGTCCGTTCTCATCATCTAGAATTGCAAAGATGCGATTATGGTTAATGTAGTCGTGTAGTTAAAACAAGGCTAGAACAAAGCATAAAGCACATTTACTCGTCCTCAAATGCGGAGGTAACTGGTGCCGATATAAAACCTGTGCGAGTGAAGCAGTTGAGTTGAATGTCTTGAGAACTTCTGTTCATGTTTTCTTTGAGATGTCGTTTGTTTTCAAGCAATCATTAATGGCATTTTTGTTATCGGTCTGCCGAAGGATTATCGGTTCTTGCTAAGCATTACGTCTGTGGTCGTAAAACAAGGGTATTACATTCCGCAGTGGACAACATAATTTCTCTTAACCTATGCCAACATGAAACTAGACAAAAATAAAGCAAAAAGTAAAATATATTCGAAATTAAAATATGAGCTATCCAAGCTATCATGAAAGCCATTATTTTCATTGGTTGGGCCCAAGCTTTACTTAAACGTGTTGACGCAGAGTGCAAGAGTCATGAACAACTAATTGGTCTCGTTTAGAGGCTAATGACCAAAAAGCAACTCAGAGAAACGGACATGTACATGAAATGATTCAAAAGTAAGTTGAAAAAAATTAGTTTGATAGATTTGGTTCCTTCGTGTGACAGTAACAATCAAACACGTCGTTATTGTGAATTTCTCAAAAAGTAAATTACTTTTTAATAGTGTGATATACTCGCCGAGGTAATCTACTTTGGCTCAGAAAATCCGGTCCTGTGGTTGATGCAGCCCCATTTCTTATCCAAAGATACCAAAAACTCTCCAAAATATCGATTAAAGAAGCTCCCACAATTTGCTGTTGGAATTTTCCGTACTTTACCATTTTCAACTGGTAAGTAAGCAAATCAATCAACAGAACTCATGTACCAATTTTTCTTGGAGTTTTACGACAGCAGCTGCCAGGATTAAAGGAAGCCTTTGCTTGCGATGTCATGGGTAAAAAGTTGTTGATTTCTGTTTGGAAGCTGTTTTCGACAAGAGCTTAACTTGTCGATTATGCACAGCGGACATAATATCTCCCCGAAAATCTTTGAATATAATATCCTTGTGAAATCAAATCGGTATTGAAACAAGAAAACCGTGGCATCTTCCTTCACCATGTTTTTTACTGGCCTCTCATGTAATCTGAAAACGTCAGCCTTGTCAGATAAACCTAGCTATGGGGCTGTGGGACAAACATATCTGTCCAGGCCGCTCAAACATATGTCATTTCTATGAAGCGCATTTGTAGCGATATCCACGCCTTTTTCCTTCAGTGCCCAAAGCCATATTGTATTTTACGGCTTCTTGGAAACTGGAATTTCTCTGAGACAGGCTTTGAAATCTATATGCCATTTTGGGTACGGAACTCAAGAAATTTCGAAGCCTCCAGGGTTCTGTTCGCGTGAGAATTTAAAACTAGGCTGTGAGGCTAGCGATCCACTCTTTCATTCGTGTCTTATAAAGCCCCTGCGACGTTCTCACTGATGGCCAAGTGCCAGAGCTACCATGGTAGAGATTTAATACGGCAAAGAAGATTAGATTTTGTACAGTAAACATGGAGAGTCTTAATTAGATAAAGACTTGGGATCATTGGGTTATAGTAACTAGCAGACACTGTCTTGTAAATGGGTTTAGACAGACCCCATGGAAAGTGTAAAAGTGCATATAACCTGCAAAACATTACCATGTACAATGAATGAAATTGTTAGTACTTTTCAACACAGACGTCTGGTGTATTTTCGTCTCAGTAATAAGACCCAAGACTCGCTATTCCTCTTCGCTTGACAGCCTGGTAGTTACTGTGCTTGGATGGAGCTTTTGGGAGGCCTGGTAGTTACTGTGCTTGGATGGAGCTTTGCGGAGGCCTGGTAGTTACTGTGCTTGGATGGAGCTTTGTGGAGGCCTGGTAGTTACTGTGCTTGGATGGAGCTTTGCGGAGGCCTGGTAGTTACTGTGCTTGGATGGAACTGGCCTTTTATTTCATTTTACCGGAAAAGACAAACAAAAAAAACAAAAAAAGAAAATTTCGTTGTGTGATAGTGGATAATGTTACTTTCTCATTAAAGCTATGTCTTCTTTACAATTGTTACATAGACAATAGGATCGCTCCTGAGATCCAGAATCAAACCCGGGTGGAGCCATACCAAAGACTTTGGTACTTGTTGCTGCCTCGCTTGGTGTTCAGCACTGAGAGGTTAAAGCAAGGAAAAATGACTGGTTGGCCCGGTGTCAGTATAATGTGACTGGGTGGGTTGCCATGTTTGGTTTTTTTCAGCATGCTACTTCAGTGGCAGGAGAGCTTTGGCGGCATGGACTCGCTCTGCCACACCTACTGACTCCTCACCGTCATATGGCCGAAAATTGATAAGTACGACGTTAAACCCCAAGCATTCATTCATTTATTCATTCATTCATTCTCATCGTTTATGCAAATCAACTTCATCTTACAAATAGACTTTATTATCTGTTACACTGCGACTGAATGATATTAGGACTTTGCCTGTTAGTGGGAAACGGCTAAAAATAATTCGCGACTTACCATATGTATAGAAATGAAGCTTAAAAAATATACATACAGTAAATGGTTTAGTATATTTGTGAAATACGGCTATAATTAACTAGGTATCGATCAGACTGTCGAATCACTGTACGGTTTTAATAATAGCAACATCATTAATTTTAGCTTTACTCGAGTCACATTCCTTGATATCCCAAAATTTACACTCGAACAACATATGCCCCTTGGGGTTGAAACATTTCACTAATAACTGTGTTTATTAATATGTATATTAAATCGTCTTCAAAATGCACAACAATTTTAACGAAGACTACATAAAAATTAATGCCAGCAGTATGTTCAGTGCTTTTGATACCTTTATGAGCACTGCTTATATTGAGGGCTTCAGTGTAACACCATGAGGAAGGCAGCTCTGTAGTTGCCTAGTGGTTAGAGCGTGCGCCTTATAATGCCCAAGCCATATTTAAGGCATTAGAATGAACAGTCTTTGTTATTTCTCTGCCATGACAATAGCCGTTTGATATCCAAGGACATGAGTGTAAGCCCATTGTGCCATTACTGCGCCTGCATGCCTGGAGTTTGGTGTCTTGTACATGACGTTCGTGTGAGGCAGCACTATGAATATACAATGGGAAAGCCATGTCACAAGGAGGCAAAATCGTGATATTCAAAGTGACGTTATATTCCAAGCATTCAATCAATATATCAATCAAAGAATGACACGTGAAAGTTATGGTAGAATGGTACAAGAAAACACAGAATAAGGATATAGAGAAACGCAGTATAAAGATCGGAGAAGCATCATAAACTGTTATGCAGGGAAACATCTCAGGGCCCCGCTTTCACAAAAACGTCGTATTCAAGTTTCCGTATTTTTTCTTGTAAATAATGTCGCCTTATGGCACTATAACCTAGACAACGTTTTATACACCTGCCACGTTTTTAAATAACTGGTGAATATTTCATGATACTTAAATACATGTTTGATGTTTGGGCATTGCCCTTTAATTCAAAATGTATTTCAATACTACAACTTTCACAAGTTGCTGTAGTTCTTTGCACAATTTTTATAGTGCAAAAAAGGAGTTTGTTCGTCGCGAAAATCCTTTAGTCATCTGGTCCTTGCTCAGTATACTTATTAATTCATTTGATTGGTGTTTTACGCCGTATTTAAGTATATTTCACTTATTTGACGGCAGCCAGCGTATAGTCGGGGGGGGGGGGGAGGGGACGGAATAGAGAGTGGGGGAAAGCCACGATCATCCTCAGGTTGCTGACAGACCTTCCCAGGTATAGTTGAAGAGCGAGCCAGCTATGAGTTGTTCATCATACTTAAGTTTGCCAACAAATACTCCGTATTATGGCCAAGTAACATTTTCCTTTACGCCGATTTCTATAACCAGTTGGGAGAAGGCAAACGCATGTAAAACTACCCATCAAGAGCTTGGAAGGGAAAACATGAGTATCAAAGCGGGTTTTAACTCAGTTTCGTTTCGCTGACCGTGCAACATGATAGCCTTAAAATATCATTAACTAATTTATCAAATCTGGACAATTTCCAGCTCTTTGGAAGTGCGCCAAAGTTTCCCCTCTTTACAAAGCCAAGAAACTTGGTAATTACAGGCCAATAAGTGTTCTGCCTATATTGTCTAAAATTTTTGAACGTCATGATCATAACTACTTGATGGATCATCTACAAGTCCACGATCTCTTGTAAACAGTCAGGTTACAGGTCATACCACTCATGTTAAACTTCTCTTCTGTCTCTAATAGACTCCTGAAGTGTACAGATCGAAAAGGAAGACCTCACAGGTGTACTTTTTCTTAACCTGAAAATTGTCTTGAACTTGGTGAACCATGAACTACTTCTAAAGAAACTTAAACTGTATGGTATACCATGTAATGCCGCGTGTATATTTAAATTCTTTCTCCGTGAAAGATGACAGGCTGTATGTTTTAATGGCGGTGTGTCAGAGAGTACGCATGTGTCCTTCGAGATGTCGCAAGGCTCTACTCTTGGTCCCCTCTTACTTGTACTGTATGTAAAGGACATGTCTCTTAGTACAATTGATTGTGAAACGGGAATGTTTGCTGACGACACCACACTTTTCTCATCAGCAAAATCTGTAGCAGAGCTATAACAGAAGTTAAATCGCGATATTGACAATATAAATAACTGGTGCACTATAAACAGGATGTGTCCTAACGCAGAAAAAACAAAACGTATGTTAATAACAAGCCGTCTGAAAAGGGCATATTTTGAACAACCTTACTTGAATATTTCACTTGGTCAACACCTACTTGAAAATTGTTAGTGATGAAAAACTACTAAGCGTAATTCTCCGCAACCTTTCTATCTAGGAACTTACGTGTCTCTGGACTCATCCGAAAAGCTGAAAGTAAATTACACCTTCTGGCCATAATTAAGAAGTTTTTACGTTTAACGGCTCGAAAACAATTTTTCCATAGATATGTCCTACCATTTTTGGATTACGGTATTACTGTTTGGGGCAACTGTAGTAAAACAAACTTGTCAAGGCTAGATGGATTGCTAAAAAGATCTATGCACCTTATTTTGGATTGTGATGCCAGTACTCCGTCTTATGATCTGTTTGCAGCATTAAAGTAATATCCACTTTATATCGATATAAATTTAATCTTCTTGTTTTAGTCTTTAAAGAGTTTACATGGTCATGCACCTGTTTATATCTCTAGTATTTGGTAACCAGACTACCAAACTATCTCGAATGGAATTAACATAATCGTAATTCTATATTATACGGGAGATACACACCACTCGTAAAGATAACAGCTAACACAATCCTCATTGTGCCAATGTATGCAGATCTGCGAGTGTTATATTCTTGGGTTAAAGTGGTTACTGAAACCTGAGTTGTTACTCTAACCTGGGTGGTTACTATAACCTGAGTTACTATAACCTGAGATAAGGTTGGATATCGTGTGTGCGAGGATGGAGAGTTTGGGTTGATTGTGGGTGGGTGGAGTTGGGGCTGGTAACGGCGTATAGAAAACAGATTTGGTAAAAGAGACGTTCAGTATGTGGAGGAGAGCATGTAGGAGAACAATCACCAACGATATGGTGGCGGAATAAGATTACGGCGTTAAACTCAACAATCAATATGTGATTAGGCTTCATAAAATGAACAGTTACACGACGACGTCCACCGCTTAATCTCCAATCCCCTCACCCACTCTCGTGTTCCGTGATTAAGTACCGGTAGATTCCTCACGGTTTCATGGCGAAACTCCGTTTCCACCATAACATATCAGTTTCTGCCAACCTTCTTTTGGACAGCGGTGATATTTAGGCCGGCTCATGCGATCACGTTTTTCTGCCCTTCCGTGGCCATAGGTGATATTTGGACCGCAATTATGTTTTGTCGTAAAAGTCCCATGGTGACAAGAGAGAGATAAAACGTTTAGCAGACCATTCAAAACCGAATTTCTCTTTTGCGACTATCTAACACCCACATAAAAATTTTCCCTGACCTGGCAAGAACTGTTAGGATATACACACTCAACAGACAGAGAGATCTCAGTTGAAGGACATGTCCTCTCTGCAGAATTACTGTTACAGTAACAAGAAAACCTATAAATCAGTTCGCTTGTTCGGTCGCCTCAGACCACATTCTGCCCTCAAAGATGCTTGGCATTCAATATACAGCGTAGATTACCCAGTATCATATCGACTTTTGGTGGTTATAGCCATTTGATACACAGAAAAACAGACATGCAGAAAGTTTATTGTCAACGTTAATATTCTCAAGACGTTTGCAGCGTCCGTTCTCTTCATCTGAAATTTCAAAGAAGCGGTTATCATTACTGTAGTCATGTAGTTAAAACAAATCTAAAAGAAAGCATAGAGTATATTTACATTTCAGACTGCAGAGGTAACTTGTGCCAATACAAAACTTATGTTATCCAAACAATTAACTTGAACATTGTATTGAATGGTTTGACAAATTCTGTTCCATTTTTTAAAGACGTCGTTTATTTTTTCAACAATCATCAAAGAATTAATGTCAACGTCATTGCTGTACTGACATATAGTCTACCCTCCTCATCAATTCTTGTTAAGCATTACGTCAGTTGTGACAAAAATTTTAGAGTAAAGTTTTAAATTCTGCAGTGGACAGCGTACTTTGTTTAAAAACCATTGCTAGAATAAAAGAGATGGCAAACCAAGTGATAAAAATCATATGGGTCCGGAATGAAAATATGATGAACGAATTCCAAAATGCTTGTTAGATTCAGTTCCTTGTTCCTTTGTATCTAAGCTATCACCAAAGTTATTACTATTGCTGATTCGGCCCAGGGTTTACTCAAATGGTTTGTTGAGGTAGAGATCAAGACTTATAGACCAACGGCTACATGCGAAATGCTGTTGTTTTAAGGCTGGTGACGAGATATACGTGATAGAAACGTATACGAAATAATGACGTGAGTTGAAGGCGATTAGCCTGATAGATACGGTCCCTTTCTGTGACAGTAACAATTAAATACATCTTTTAAGTCCTCATGCCATACTGATCATTAGTATCAAACAGTTGACAGAAACCAATGAACAATGATTCCATTGATACTCTGTTTTGTGTTTGATGCATCCTCATTCTTCGTCCAAAGATATCAAAAATCCCATAAAATATCGATAAAATAAGCTCCCAGGCTATCGCTGTTTCTAACTTTCTTTACTTTCACCATTTTCAATTGATAAGTAGGTGAAGGAGCCAAAATAACGCAAAGAGGTCCATTCCCTGTATCAAGCCTTGAGAGCAGATAGCCAATTACCAGGATTAAAAGAAGCCTACACATGTGATGCCTTCTACCCCCCCCCCTCCCCCAGAAGATAATTTTTCTGAGATTGCTGATATATTTTGTTATTTAATTATTGAAGAGATTTGAAAGCGTATTTTCCCTGCATAGTTTGCCATTAATAGCAGAGTCTAAGGACTGTACGAAAAGTGTATACAGAAGGGAGGCAGCCAGTAATGGGATAGCTTTGCATTTCATTTATCTATAATTTATTTCTAATTATTTAATTGGCGTTTTACACAGCACTCAAGATAATTTTACTTATACAACGACGGTTTGAAGCATTATGGTTTGAAGAAACCGGGTAGAATCCGGGCGAAACGCACGGCCTTCCCTCGTGTGGCCCGAGCCGAACAGTACCATCCCACTATTTTGTTTGTAACATGACGGAAGTTTCCAAGAAATCGACATTTAATCTTAAGCAAACAAGACGGCAAAACAAAACATTGTCAACAACGGAACCGGACTTGCCCCATCTGGGAAGCATTGTGTATTCCTATAAGACTAATTACCAGATCAAACAAATTGGGCGGATTGTAGATGTTTGCCTACATGTAAGAAAATGCAAAAAGTTGTGCAAATGACAATTTCCTGAAAAGTAAAGAGAATCATTTTATGACATTAGAAAGTAAATTTATTTATTGATATATTTATTTATTTATTTATTTGATTGGTGTTTTACGCCGCACTCAAGAATATTTCATTTATACGACGGCGACCAGCATTTTGATGGGAGGAAACCGGGCAGAGCCGGGGGAAACCCACGACCTTCCGCAGGTTGCCAGGAGACCTTCCCACGTACAGCCGGAGAGAAATGAGCTGGACTTGAACTCACAGCGACTGCATTGATAACTAGGTAAAGGATATTTGACAACGTTACCCCTACTTCTACATGTACCCCCATCCCACTAACACCAAACAACGAGCACGTGGACAAAAAGGTTGGGTATGTACAGATGCAAATCACAACATTACGCTACTGTTGCTAAGGGCATCATGTGTCATCATGACCGATGTAAGAAGAGAAATTGACAAAAAACAAGAACACATGTGAGTCCAGACGTTGTGACTCAGTTTGGAGTCTTGATCATCCCAGGCCTCCAGTCTATCCTAGTGAGCAACAACAGCCCCGTACAGCAGTCGTATCGATTTCGATTTAATGCCAGCGTTTTCTGCCTATAGCGTTTTTTTTTTTGTCATGTTCTGTGATAATTCAATATTTTAGCACTCCCTGGGCATGGTATTATGTCACTTAAGTCTTGTTAATAACCATCGCGGAACTCCACTATTTCTTTACCAGTATTCTTGGGGAAGGTGTTGACCAATGAAATGGCAGACTTGAGTGAGTGAGTGCTTGGGGTTTAACGCCTTACTTAACAATTTTTCAGTCATATGACAACAAAAGAGTCCTTACAGTGCATGTAATGTGCCACCTTGTTGCAGGACGGATTTCCACCGCTCTTTAATCCAGTGCTGCTTCACTGAGACGACTTACCGAAGGCAAGTAAGCCGTCTCGCCCGAGCCATTATACTGATATCAGTCGTTGCACCACCCCCTTCATGCTTAACGTCAAGCGAGTTACAACTTCCTCTTCTAAGGTCTTAAGTGTGACTCGACCCAGGATTGACCCTGGATCCGGAAGCGGAGGCTCTATCAGCTGAGCTATCGATGCCGGTTGGCGGACTTGAATGCGGCTTTATGGCAGATGGAGTGTCAGGTATATCACCAGGTGTGTGGTCCCCTGCGTCACACACACGCCATCGTCGTCTGGGTGAAATACGGACACAGTGGCTCGGGAGCCTTTCACCAAGCAATCGTTGTTAGTCCATGCTGGCTTCTTTTCCTGTCGAACATGGGCAGGTCCACCTGCGGAAGGCCGTGGGGGGGGGGGGGGATCTGCCCTCTTTCCTCCCACCATATAATGGTGGATGCCATCTTATAAGAGAAATTTTCATGAGTACATAGGAAAAAATCTTCATATCTTTATACACGTGAATCCATTTTTACAGTCATTAGGCCATCATTGTATTCACAGGCTCGAATCCAATCCTTGCATAATAGGCTGTAGTTTTAACTCAGGGGAACTAGCAGTTGCTATTGGATCATTCCATTCATAAGTCTTGATGACCTTCATCGTATGAATGAAAATAACCTTGACCACTGCGTTAGAAGATAAAATACATTTCAAAGTATCTAAAACGATGCATTCTACTTCAAGTCTCCAAATTTCTGAATGAGGATGTGAAAAGGGTATGAAATTTCTCGACGGGCTTTAGATAGCTGTTCAAACCAACAAACTAAATTCCAAATTATACCAGAATTTAATTTTGTTTGTTGGTGTACTTTCTTATTTATTTTGATTGTTGTTTACCCTCGTATTCAAAATTTTTGATTTGCATGATGACGGATTCTGGACCTCAAGAATCAAGACTGCTTTTTGTCTCATTCTCTGTTTGTGTACCTCTTAATTTATTTCATTGTTGTTTTACATTATACTCAACAAAATTTCACTGCTACGTGTTAGAATTCTGGGCCTCTGTTAAAATTGTCCACCTTGTACTTCACCCACCTCACTTGTATACCTATTTGAGGAAAAGCTTTTCGCCATTAGCTAAGCTCGTGTTCTCTCCAAGCAAAACTAAATTTCACTTTCACAAATGTCGTCAAACCACTCTTGTATACATTTATCTGAGGTTGATCATTAACGAAGCATGCATTTAGTGTTTAATTAACCTAGCATGTCTCCAGATAAAGTTTGATTGGCTTATATCCAGCCAGTGCCTCTCAGTCGATCATGTAGACCTCGGCTGTAGCAGGAAATCGCCGACAGCGTGTATTAATAATTTAGTCACTTAAGTGTAAAAGTGACAGGGCAAGAAATAAACTAATATGACCACCCTTTCGGAAAGCCATTTCCTACGGTGTAAGAGTCCATTAGTGATGCGTTCAAAGTAAAAACTTGCATCATGGATGCAAACAAACGTCTTTGGCAGAGTGCTACATATAACTAGACGCTCTGTCTTTGCACACTTGCAGTCGATCGTAGAAGATGATCAAAATCACATCGGTAGTAGTGTCTCATCACATCGGTAGTTTTTCATCTATGAGGTCAACACCACATCGGTAGTATTACATCCATTAGGTCAACACCACATCGGTAGTATTACATCAATGAGGTCAACACCACATCGGTAGTATTACATCCGTGAAGTCAATACCACATCAATAGTATTTCATCCATGAGGTCAACACCACATCGGTAGTTTTTCATCTAAGAGGTCAACACCACATCGGTAGTAGTACATCCATTAGGTCAACACCACATCGGTAGTATTACATCAATGAGGTCAACACCACATCGGTAGTATTACATCAATGAGGTCAACACCACATCGGTAGTATTACATAAATGAGGTCAACACCACATCGGTAGTATTACATCAATGAGGTCAACACCACATCGGTAGTATTACATCCGTGAAGTCAACACCACATCGGTAGTATTTCATCCACATCGGTGGGATTACATCCATGTGATCAACATCACATCGGAGGTATTCTACAGTCGTATTTCTTCCATGTAGTCAGCATCACACTGGTAATATCTTTCACATCAGAAATGTATTTAATCCATGCTTGAAACAAGACATTGGAAACATTTCATCCTTGCTGGCATTAACTCATCGGTAGTGTGTCAAAACTTTAGAGACAACACAACATTCCGTCACATTTTTGATATTTCCTCTATTCTGGCAAAAATCACATCAACAGTATTTCTTCAATGCAGGCAACGAAAGATTATATTCACTATTTCATATCAGTAACACTTCATCTACGGCATTATTGTCACCCCGATAGTATTCCTTCAATGCTGGAATAATAAAACACAAATGTTACTCTCGCGGTGTTGAAAAATAAAATCAGCAAACTTCATTGCTGAAAATGTCAACCTGGTGGTATTTCATTAATGCTGGAATCCACACGTCTGTAATGTTTTATTCATCCTGGTAGCATCACTTTGGAAGTATTTGGTAATGCAATATTAAATGGCCTAAATCTATGCTGGCAACATCACATTGCCTATCAGTATTTTCTAGTCATAAAAACCAATGGTCGGGTTAAATCTGCTGCAAAGTGAAATGTTTTTGTTTATGGCGTCAAAATCAGCTGCATGCCTCGTTAACAGTTTCATATAATAACGTGAAAATAAACTATGTCAAGGTTCTGTTTCTGCAGTGTAAACCTGGTTTACTATTCCAAGGCGGTGAGGTATTTTTTTGAACTTCACCACAATTATCTGATTACACAAAGTCAAACAGTCTTTTCCTCTTGGAATACCAAGTGTTGGTGGTTCCTCTACTTACATCGTCGTAACTCAATTTGAACGGATATGATTCACTTCCTGTAATGGCATCATGCAAGCTTTAATCACAGTCGGCCATTTATGTGGGGTTTCCCATGAAGCGACAGGGATTCCCGGCGGGACTTATGTACACATTATCACATTCAGGAAGCCACAGAAGTCGGTGACTTTCTCAGCACAAGAGACAAGTTTACCTGTGAGTGTCACCGGTTATTAGAAAAGGATTGCTAAACACAGCTGAGTCTTCGTTACCGGTCATCTGGGCTATCTGAATGTTAAAAAAAGACCACGTTACATTTACATGCCGTATTATGGAAAAAACCATAAAAGTAAAAACATCAACAAAAAAACATAATTCATTATCTGAAACATAATGGGGGTTTGGATTTAAAAATACCTTCACTGGTTTGAAACTAGAAATGGAGACTTATCACTGTGTTCAGTTTTATGAGGGAAGAAAGCCGGAGTGCCCGGCTTAAACCACCGACTTCTGGCAACTTACAGACGAACTTTGCCACTTATGACGCACACACGTGCACACCATACTGATGGAAGACACGTGATCTTCAACGAACGACAGGCTGCGCAAACGGTTACGTGCGACTACTTCCCAACTATTACTCTGTCGTCACTGTTCTGGTTTTACTCTGTATGGCGTAGCCTTTTACACGTGACCCTAAACAGTCAAAAAAGCACCACGAACGCTGGCATGTGTCTTTAAACAAAACCTTGGGGGGTGGGTTTAGAGAAAAACTGCAATACGCCCTATGTCATCAGTTTGGTCTATTCACAAACATCAACATGAAAAAGATTTATCGCATTGATGTTTCATTCTTGAAAGCACTACCTACATGTAATGACTGTCAATGCTTAAATTAACCGCTTCTCGCCATGAAACCATTGAAAGTGGATATCAAGAAACATTCTATGGAATGCTTTAATATTGGAGCATCTCGCTGTAAAGGTACTTCTAGAACTGCTTCACTCCGTAGCACTCTGCCGGCCCAGAGTTACAGCTATTAGTGCTCGGCTCATAATTTTTTAGCTTCTTTCCCATCTGAGATCAGAAATACAAAGCATGCAATAAATACCATGCCCAAATTGTGGCAAAATTCCAATATCTGGCTCTAAAGATGTGTTGACTACCATTGGACACATAGGCCTATTCCCTTGTCGTTTTTAAATCTGGCATACGACAATATAGCAGGTTATAGGAGTGTTGCTACGGTAATAAAACTACATTCATACTAGACTGGCATTCGCCGACGTTTCTAACATTTTATATATTTTTAAAAATTTTTGAAAAACGTCTTTCAAAATTATAAGGAAACAGATCGGAATATGTTGTAAAAATTGTAATTTCTCTTTTCACCATGAACCCCAGTCGATTTGCATAAAAAGACCTGGAGACAATCATGTCTGACTTTTTAGGAATGCATTCCCAGAATGCGCCAACCTGAAGGGTTTCGATCCATGCGCGCATCCGTTCTACTTCCTCCTCTGCTCTTAGTTTTGCCGTTTTCTGCTTGTTGATCTCTTTTTCTGAGTCCCTTTTAAGGGACAAAATCACTCCTGGAAAAAGTGAATTTGATTCAGTACTCTTGTGTTGTTTATGTCCTGTTTAAATCTAATCAAAGATTTAACACTTATGGAGAGCTAACCTTTATACGGCTATCTGTGCTATTCGCTCTTCCCGGCTTACATTTTTTCAGAATTACAGATATGTACCCTTCCATTCACATAACTGGAACTTGGTCTTTTTGAGTGAGCTACATGCTACAAAATAACGTTTCCTTTAAAGCTGAATTAATTCTGACCTCAGAGACCTTCGTGAATAACAAAGACATAAACGTCACAATTAACACAAAATTAGCTCGCGCATCGACAGCGAGCCAAACTTTGGTAACCACATCGACAACTCGACATCATCCGTAAAAAGATAAACTAATCGAACGTTTAGATTGAAACAAAAGAGAGTTTGGAGTTTATTATTTCCGCAAAGTGAGGCGATATGAATTTATACTTACTTTAAGTCAATACACCCGTTTTTGTGGTGTACAGCTTTGAGGACAGCACAGACAGCGGAGCCGAGCTCCAGGTTTGCGAATGTAACGACTCAGAGTGATTAATGTGAAAGCTAAACTGGGAACACGGCCAACCTATCTCAGAGCTATGTAAGACAACATGAGAAGCAACAGTGCGGCAAGGTAAATCGGATTATTTCGACTTCGATTATTTCGGCCTGTTACAAATTCCGCAGGGCTGTCTGTGTCCATACACAATTTACATTCATTTTCCTTCGTGTGTAGATCCATGCACATTCTGGTCTACAGGAATATGTTGTTCATTTTTGTAAACATCTCAAAACAACAACGATATGTGCAAAATTTGCAATAGTGCTTAAGAGAGACCATTCACAATGCGAGTAACCCTCCACAGCCGTAGCATGACCATAATCACGGTCGCGCCACGAGCTGCTGACGTCACAGTGACTAATGAAAAGGCTATATCCATGAAAAACGAGACCAGCACAATCATGGCGTCAAAAACCTGTTATCGAGAATAACGAGAGAAACGTCATTAGAAACGACGAACAAATCCTTCCTATTTGAAAGTGAAAATAGGACATTTTCATAACTGTGTTGTGGCCAAAGTAACTTTCGTGCAGTCCTGTCCATGCTTGAATATCCACAGGAAAAAAAGCTTTTGTCGTAATGAGAACACATTATTTGATGGAACGTTGATTTGCCGTTGACCAATTACCGCAAGGACATTATTCTGGAATGAGTTAATACTTTCTGGAAATGTATCCAGGCTGGTGAAACATAATTCTCAAGCATGCAGAATTTGGGTTATTTGTGTACTTTGAATGTATCACTTCACCTCGGGGGTCAACTTGCTAGCGCAACGAAACGCCTCATTAGCCTCTTATAAATGCGGTCGCTCAGAGTTCAACTCCAACTCATGTTGGTTTTCTCTCAAGACGTACATGATGAAGGTCTGTCAACAATCACCGGATTACAGTGGATTCCCCTCGCTCCCTGAGTGGATTCCTCCTAATATAATCGTATAAGTGAAATATTATTAAGTATGGGGTAACCACCAATCAAATAAACAAAATAAATCATTTTATTTCCAATTTTTTTTTTCAATTAATTTACAAAACACCTACAAGGATAAGAAAACGTATTAGATGAAGACCAACGTGACGCACACATAACTGCATATTACTGACAAACTTTCACACGCGTAACCAACAGACTTGTACGGCTTAAAGGTGGAGAAAACATAAAAATGACAGATGAAATAAAGTTCAGATGAAAGAGTGCGAAAAGCTATTTCTAAATGTGGTCTTCAATATTCTTTTCCGATTTTTCCTTAAGGAGAAGAAGACGCTTGAAAAAACTTTTTGTTTGGTGGGTATTTGGGTCTTTTTTGGTATTTATAGTCTTTGTTTAATAATGTCATAAATGAGGATGTAACACAGGTTTAATAAATATTTTTGAGCAAGAATTTGCTCTTATCAACTAATAAATGTATTAAACCTCAATTTGGATCATATTTATATTTTTAATATGTTAATAAATATTATCATAATTTAGATTAAATGCATATGTTTCGATATAAATAACAGATTCGCATTCAAATAAATTTATTAGACAAGCATCACCTCCTTATTTAGAACATTATTATGCAACAACGATAAATACCAGAAGATGGTCCCAAATACACACCGTACAAAAATATTTTCAAATACCCTTTTCTCTTGAAAAACAAAATTCCCAAAAATATTAAAGATCATATTAGCAAATAAGTTTTGATGGTCTTTCCTCTGATTTTGGCATCATTTTTATGTTTTCTTCTCAGTTAATGGTGGAAATCAAGTGTTCTTAAAGAACATAAGACAGCACAAACGAACGTTGCCCCACGGAACTCCGTAGATCCTGATTGTCACCAAGGCCTCATTAATTATGGGGAATCTAAAACTGTCCTGTCCAAGGGTGGGGGAGGGGCCTCCGTGGCGCTAGCGCAGCGTAATGACCCAGGAGGCTCTCACCAATGCGGTCGCTGTGAGTTTAAGTCCAGCTCATGCTGGCTTCCTCTCCGACCGTAAGTGGAAGGTCTGCCAGCAACCTGCGGATGGTCGTGGGTTTCCCCCGGGCTGTGCCCGGTTTCCACCCACCATAATGCTGGCCGCCGTCGTATAAGTGAAATATTCTTGAGTACGGCGTAAAACACCAATCAAATAAATAAATAAATAAATCCAAGGGTGGGATTGAACCCTTCACCAGTGAGCGACATTACGTTCACAGAAAAGCTGGTAAAACGGCCATTTTAAGAATGGATTATTTCTTATTACCTTTCTAAACCAAAAGCATTACTTTCTCAACAGGAGGAAAAGAAATCTATCAGGTTGGTCCCAAATATCAAACAAAAGATTAAATGGAATTAGATTACGAAACTATAAAGATGGCCAATATTGTTAAACTACTATAACGTAATATATGTTCCACAGTTTTCTTGTTGCTGTGGCATTACCACTTCCGTGGTAGACACTGTGATCGTCATGGTGATCCGATGAGTTGTAATGGTCGCTATGATTGGATAATCCATAGTCATGTTGAGGTGAATGGACGTCATGATGAATCTCTTGATTTGATTGGTCGTGTTCGGCTTTCAGAGAATGGGGTTCCATACGATAAGCGCTGTTGTTGAAATAACTGCTGGACCCAGTCACAGAAAGTGACGTGTCTTCACTTCTGGAACTGAAAAAAGGAAAATATTATTTTTATTTTATAATTACATGCAGCGGAAAATGTACATTACACTTTGAGCATTTCTTCACTCATGTCTCTTTGTAAGAAGTCGGTATCAGAGCCGATGTCGTTTTAGTGCTGCCACACTGGAACGAAATGCCGTAAGACACCAATAATGCAGTTACTTAGTCAAAGCTTTTTCCCTTCTCTTATGTGCCCATCTCCACATTTGAGCTAATATCATGGTTGGTACTATGGTTTGGCATTGTTGTACAGTAGATTTAGACAACTTACTGACAATCATCTCAACGTCGATGAGTATCTCTAGAATGACTATAACCACGTCGATGATGACCAGGGCCAATATGTTATACTGTACCGGGATATTTTGCAGGATAACACCCAACTTCTCCATGAAGGAAATCCACTTACACCAACGCGATTTCATTGATATTGCTACCATGAACACTCTTGCGTTGCTCTATCCAGGTATGTCTATGCTGTGGTCTTTTATATTCCATATGTACAGTGTGTTGCAGCGGATCCATCGTGATTCTCAAACACCGTGTGAAGGGTACTGCAAAACACACCGATAGACTTGTCAGGTCTATGATTTACTTAACCATTTCCAATCGCATTTGCCATCGAGTATTCGTGCAAGGTTTTGCAGACATAAAGTGTTCCTTGAAATACATTGTTTGCCTGATGCCTCCTTTTTACGTTCAATTACAAGGAACAGACCAATGGGCCTTAGAAGTAGGATATATGTCACGTGTTCCTGACAGGATGGGTGATATGATATCGATTACAGCTCATCACTCTCAGTACCGTAGGGTAGGATTTAGACGAGCAGTTCTCAGCTGACGAGCATTAGTGGCCTTGGGAAATCGATGTTTTCCAGACTGATTACAGCGGATATATCAGGAATAGAGGCACATCCTCGGCTCCACAATCAGGTAGGTCTGAACTATTGCTCTGACCATGAATCCGTTTTGGCTCATCGACAGTTAGCATATCTATATACGTGTGACAAAGCTTCGATCGAAATACACATGCTTGAAAGACTCACATTGGTCCTGGATGATGTCATCTTGAGGAAACGAAAAAGCTATACAAAAGAAAAAAAAAGACTACAGCGATCACACCGATTGATTACTGCTATTTCTATTTACCTACAAGCCAGCTTAGCAGATGAGGTGATTAGGATAATCCACGCAAGGGGATTAGTGACTAGGTGGAAATGAATTGACACTATACGTTGATGAGATACATACCAATCGTTCATTTACAGAGTATTGGCGCCAGAAGACGTCCTGAATCCGGTTTGGTAGAAAAAGCACAAAATTGCCCGTTCAACCATCTCTCGTCTAACGTGCCTACACTTAATACAAATATGATGTCCATAACATTGTTTCGTACAAGTTCTGTGTTTGATGTAATTCATATGTATGTATCATAATGCATCCCTATCTATACACATACTAGAACATGACATGACAGAGAGAAAGTTCCACCCAAGACGTTTTCATCCGTGTTCACGCTGACACCGAACCATTGTTGCTATTGACAGCATACGATTTGATTGCAACTATCCATATATCCAGACGTTGATAATATAATTCCACACGATGTATATACGAGGAATGGTAATAACCCCGAGGTAAGCGGAATTATAGTGCCGTCCCCGTCAATATTTACTTACAAGAGAAATGTACTCATGGTAAAACTTAAAAAAAATTAGAGTGATGGCTCTTCAGTACATATATATGTCAGAGGAATTTAACATGTAACCCTGTTACCACGGTCACTGCCCTACAAATTAAAATTGCTTCATTCAAAAAAGCCCTTTGTTATTTAGATAACCCGTTATTGCTTGAATAGCAATTTATTTACACCTAAAAAAATACTTCATGCAAGTTTGATATGTTAGAACAAATACTTGCAGAAAAAATCTCTCTTCCCTACTCGAAGCCATAAATTTGAAATAATGCTCATGAATTACAAATACATGTAACGTTGAAATCCGAGGTGTAATTTATAACGAACTTTGGAGCAATGTAAAGGCTTGGAAAAAATATCACTGTATTAATTTTGGAAAGCTTTGGTTATAACCTCAGATGACTTTTTCCTACGCACTCAATCCATCAGGCTGACAATATACAGACATTTATTTAATGGTTGGCCAATGGCTCCGGCTGGGGTTGGGTAGGGATCAGGCCTTGGAGAACAGAGTGACAAGTGATAACATGGATACATAACCTCCTGACTGGAGGAACAGACATGTCAGATTAGGTGCAGCTCTAATATACCAAAGACACGGGACGCCCTGAGAAAATCCATCCAAAAGGTTTTGTCACAGGTTGTCATTATCAGAAGAGCTTTCTTGTGGACTTTTCACAAACTCACGAAGATGTTTGCCAGAAAAGAGCAACCAAATCAATGGCAAAGCCACGTGACGACGGGATCAATACTGACCAATATGTTTCCTAATTGATCAAAAATATTGTTGTTTTTATTTTCACCATTGAAACGACATTTTCCACAAATTCGATGATTTCAATCTTCATTGAGAATTCATAAAATGAACGACCGTCAAACAACTCTGGAGTGTTGCTAACCTGTTTCATAAGGCAAAATTTCACCAACGGATAAGCAGAATTAAAATACTAAGTGGACTGACGTACATTGAGCAGAAATGGAGAGTGGGGAGAGCATGTGGGAGGGAGAGAGGGAATGCGACGAAGATGGCACATTGCTTATTTTTTTCACGGATGCACAGATAAATTGGTACGCATTTATATACATGTAGAGAAAATGTCAGGATACAAATAACAAATAGAATATTGCACAGTGAAGGTTGAATACCATAAATATTGTTCTTGTGGAAGGTAGAAATGATAGCCCACAAGACGCGAAGCTCGAACCATGTTTATGGTATTCAACCTTCTGAGTGCAATACCCTCTATTTCTTGTTTGTGTGGTGCATTTGCAAAAATGAGCATGTTGTCGAGGCTAGTAAACACTTATGGGTCACTTCTCCTCTTTAGTTTAGGTTTGAGGACTGATACCATGACAATAGTACTGAGGACTTTTATGAAATGACAACTCAAATTGATTGCTAAAGTTAAACCTGGCAGATTTCTTCTGTGGAAATTTTGTATTCTGAGAGATTCATATTTTCCCCACATTCGGCTAGTTGGGGTTATTGTAAAAAATGCTTTCATATTCCCGTGATTTGTCCAACATCTGACTACAAAGACTAAGGATGACAAATGCAAATTGCTTAGGTGTTGGGTTCACATGGCTTCCGATGAAGCTGTCATTCTTCGGTATGGTGTTATATGACCCGTCTTGAAAAGCGATACATAGCTATAAATCAGGTCACCCAGGGCCCTCAAACAACACCCACCAACCAGTTGAGATTACTGAATTATCAGAATACCTGATTAGCTGTCAGAGCCAGATATCCTGAGTTCTTATAGATGACCACGCAAACTACATGCCAAGTTGACCACAAAACCACCTAGTGCCCAAAGTTGAGGTATGGAAATGAAATACCGAATAAGTATAACCCTCGACCTTAATCTTATAAACCATCTCCTGTCTGAACCATATTAAGTGGCTTTGCAATTAATCCCCGCATCGCTGACGTTATTGTTTGCGGCTGGAATACCCACTTCATATAAGTGCATGAGTGCCCCAGTATGCGGAGGAACTACTTCTCCGCTTTACCGATATGATTAACTACCCTCCTCCGCCACTGCAACCGATAAAATCCAGTTAAAACACAAATAAAGCCGCTGATAGGAGAGAACTTAATTGGAAAAGCCCATGCAATTCTGCGTCCGTCGGGTAGATCTGTGTGTGTGTGTAGAGTATCGTGTGATACCGGTCGTAAATTCTGCAAGGTAACAGTGGAAAACGTCGTTTTTGTACAATTTGAGAACATCTTTTTCTATGGTCTCCATAGAAACATATTTTCTTTTTTGTCAAAGCCAACAGCGGACAGCATTACTGGCAGTCATATCAACCATTTGTTTTTGTGTAAATCTGCACCTTTTCATTTTGACATCTATTTTGAAACCAAACGGTGGTAACATTAAGGTGATGTAAATTCGCATTAGATGATAGCAAGCACACAAATTAACCAAAGAAAATACATTCATACACAAATCTTTTCTATACCATTTCCTTTTGAAGTCGACCCCCATCGTCTTGATCACTGCATTTTTTTTCTTCCGTTCTAAGGTGATTGGAAAACATATAATTTACAATAAAAATTACTGTATTTTCCTTACGTAAATCTGCCTAAACCATAGTGCTAGGGGCCTTGTATGTCACATCTGTATAACCATTTAACACATGAACAGTTAGAAGAAAACCTTAACAGCGGGGAACTGGCAAGAGGTCGTATTTCACAAGGTACTTGTGATCATTTGAAAACTATCACACTGTCGTCGCTACTCTGGTTTTACTCTCTATACTGGGGCATTGAAACAGCAGAAAATGCAGATGTATGATTTTTGCTAATGTATAAGGATGCCCATCTCAGAATCTCTTTCCGATCCACTGCCCAAAACTATATATTCTATGGAAACTATTTTCTGAGAAAGGCTATGAAATCTTGACGCCATTTCTGTCCAGTACCTTAAAAAGAAACTTCTTAGCCTACAGGGATTTGACGACTTCCTGTCCACGGTACCGTGCCGTGCCAAAAACACATGAAATGGATTAGATAGCAGGCTGTGAACAGAACTGGCCAGTTTTTCCATTCGGATCTCATAACCCTCCTGCCACGTTCCCACTCATGGTAACCAGGGGCGATGTCGTGGTTCCAACACCATACACCTTTTAGAAGGGAAAAAAATTAGATCAAGTACAGTGAGCATGGTGGGTCTTAGCTAGGTAAAGACTACTTGCCCATTAAATTAGCAGCTAACCGACACTGCCTCGTCAGTGGGTATAGACAGACCGGATGAAAAGCGCAACCCGGTATAATCTAGAAAACATTACCATGTATGTATTCATATTTTCCCCACATGCGGCTAGTTCAAGTTATTGTAAAAATGCTTTCACATTCCCATGATTTGTCCAACATCTAACCACAAAAATTAAAGATGACAAATGCAAATTGCTTAGTTGTTGGGTTCACATGGCTTCCGATGAAGCTGTCATTCTGCAGCATTGTGTTAGATGACCCGTCTTTAAAACTTTACATAACTATAAATCAGGTCACCCCGGGCCCTCAAACAACACCCACCAACCAGTTGAGATTACTGAATTATCAGAATACCTGATTAGCTGTCAGAGATAGATATCGGCACTTTTTCCTGTGGACTTAAATTTATAGTGGACTTTTTGTTTTTCCTTATGAACCCGATATTCTGACGATCGAGTGGTTAGTGTGCCATAGGCCGGGGTTCAACCCCCAGTCTGATCACATATGCAGTTAGGTGCTGGACATTCTTGGTATTTCGTCACTTGTGGCAAATTCCACGAACCCAGTTTTGACTTAAGTCAAAAATTTGAAATATGATCGTAGAACTTATTTTGGAATCCTGTAAATTAAAATTTTGGCCACCTCACCAATGTTATCTATACACAAATGTGTCAAAATTTCAATTCCCATTACCAACAATTAAACATTGTGACAGCGTTTTAAATTTTGACTTGAGTCACAAATGTCTTTGTTGAATCGTTCCCAGATGATTGGCACAAAGAGGTACGCTAAGTGCTAGTCAACTAGTTGTATACTCCGATCGGATGTGGATTAATGGAACTGGACTTCACCAGTAAGCACAATCTTGATATAATGATATTAATACAAACCCTTTCTTTTGTCATCGTATATCCCCAACTAACCACAAAGTTTTGCTTTACACAAATGAAAGCAACCATGATCCAAAAGAGACTAAAATTGTATTTTCAGTGAAGCTCCCATGCTTAATATAAATATGGTAAACGAACATCATTGTAGACTTCTTTACAAAAGGCTATTCTTTTCTTGCCATGACCAAAATACTAATCCTAACTAAATTATCTTCAAGGCCATTCTAGGAATCCTTTACAGACACATCAAGGTAGGTATGTAACAGCCTGTGGCTGTGAGATAAAGCCATTATAGAGCCTTGGCTAGTTCAAATTACCTAGACCGTAATGGTCACTCCAGAAGCGTCAATTAATCCCAGTCTGACAGTTCCAATATAACCTATGTCATCAACAGCCTGGGATGAGCGTCTATAGGAATTACCACACTGATATGACTGAACTGATAGAAGGTGACAAATGACATTGGAACTTTACCTCTATGGGCGGTACGGCTAAAAACAAATCGTAATTTACCATGTATAGATGTGTTTATCAAAAAATATACACACAGGTATATATGGAGTACTATATTTGGGAAATATATCTATAGCTAACAACAAGACGTCGATTAGACCTTGGAAAGCACTTTGTGGCTTCAAAGCCAACGTTTTTTTTTTTTTTTTAGCTTTTAGCTTTATTCCAATCACATTTCTTGATGTTTTAAAATCAATCCATAACAACACCGTGGTGCTTCAAACATTTCATTAATATAAGTATTTTCAGTACAAAGATCAAAAGATGAGATTTCTGTGACTTTTAATTTAACGCAATGGTTAAAATACAGAGGGTGGTTTCATTTAATTGTTCATCGTGATAATGTAATGTGCTGCGATGTCGCCTTTCGGCAAAACGTTGAAAAATTGCTACAAAAACTACATTATATTTAATGCGAGCAATATGTTCAGTCCTTTTGATAGAAGGGTGAGGACACCTTACATTCAGTGACAAAAGGATCGCCGCTCTGTATGGGCAGAGTGATTACGGCTCCACCTCGTACGTGGTTGTCCCGAATCCCGAATTAAGCCATATCTATAGCTTTAAGATCGGCATTCTTGGTACTTCAGTGTCTTTGAACTCGGTAAAGGAGGATAGACCCACAACGTAAGCTCACTACCAACATATACAGTGATTGGAAGGGTTATCTCCATACAACGGGTTAGTGGCACTGCGAATATTTTGACATTAGAACTGACCTCATAGAAAGGGACATTGTTGAGATATGACCAAAATGCCGTCGAAAGCAGCGTTAATCCACTAACATTCAATCAATCCATCTGCATTCATCTAAAACAAAGTAAGTTCTCCAAATAGCTATGCAGGTACCACGAACTATAAGCTGTACATATTCCTGTTGTTATTTGTCTGACGTTATGTTTTCTGACATATCCTTTATGAATTCGTCAATGAATCAACATTTACCCCAGTCCAGCGCATTCTTATTACCCTGGCTGCGGTATGCTGTAGTATGAGACAATAGCCTGGACTAGATCTGGATCGCCAAAGATATTCTGGCTTAATCCAGAGACTTGTACAGAGAAAATTTTATACCGTCTTTTCTAAAGCATATGTATAGCTTTTTTCAAAAACATGTTAACAATTGAACAAAAAAAAGCCAGCTGGCTCAGAAAAATAACTTACTTATAGCTGCCTTGATATCAAAAGCAGTCATATTTCCCATCTGTATGCATAGGCTTCTGTTAATCCTGGCTATTGGCTAATCGGCTTCATAGCGGATGTCCTTTATCTTCCGTTATTCATGCTTTTTATCCATACTCACCAGATGAAAATGGTAAAGATGCAGAACATTCCAACGGGAACACTCAAGCAGCTTCTTTAATCGATATTCTGGAGAGCCTTTGATATATTTGGCAAAAGGAATTGGAATACATATACCACGCGACCGGATGTTCTCGTCCAAAGGCGAATACCTGAGACAGCATCTGTGGAATTACTGTTTATTGGATACTTTTCACGTATATGCTATTAAAGATAAGTACGACCTTACAAAGAAAGTAACAAGGGCGTCATCAACAATACAGTCATACAAAGAAAATTGTTCTATCAAATTAGTTTCTTGCAAATCGCGAATTTTTTTACGAATATGCCGCTCTACGTTTTCAAAAGTTTGTTTTTAACTCAGTGTCCTGACAGTAAATGTGGAAGTGATATTGAGCAATTACAGATGATGACAATATACGTCAACACAGCAGTTACGATGACAATATACCCTGCGCGAAAGCAATAACCTTAATGGCTTTGACAATTGCTTGGAAATAAAGAGCGTCTTTAAACCATGGAAGCGAGGCTATCAAAACATTTCCCTTCATGTATTTTTACAACTAATATATTCTTCTTCTTTTGTCTTGTCATTACTTTATTGTTGGCGCCAGTTTCAGATAAAAGCTGTCCACTGCAGAAGGTAACACGTCTATGCCCAGATTGACAGGGAAGAAAGAAGAATATATGTCAAAAATAACTATTATGTTGAAAATAAACTTTGGGCTGATTGAAAATAAGAAGGCGTTTGAAGACTGCTTGGAAATTAACGTTTTAAAGACAAAAATGAATCCAAATGAATTACACCATTCATTCAGCTTTGTTTTAACTGCATGGCTAGAGTAACAATCGTTTCTGTGTTGCAATGCTAGATGAAGATAATGAACTCAGTACGCGTCCCAAAAGCGTTGACAGTCACAATGAACTTTTTGCATGTCTGGTTATCTGCATATGAGATGGTTTAATGACCTGAAGCTGGTAAAATACTGTACACTGTATATTGAATGCCTAGCTGCTTTTAGGAGTGAATGTGGTCTGAAGCCAATCAAACTGATCGATTTATAGGTTTTCTTGTTACTATCAGTAGTTTTGCAGAGAGAATACGTTCATCGACTGAAGATTCTCCGTCTGTTGAGTGTCTATATCCTTCTATATACTTCTCACACTGAACGTCTCATCCAGCAAATCCGTGCGTTCTATAGGCCTTTACAAGAGCTCCCATCGCAATCCTCAAGTTATGCTGTAATATGCTGTAATATTACCGGTTGTTTTATCGGTAATTAGATATTTTAGATAATCAATTATAATTACATAATTTAAGGCTGTCATATCATCAAACAAAGGTTTTGACCATAGTATCTGGTATTTTGTGCATAGCGTTTTAGTGAGACAGCATTATGTATTGAAGAAATAATAGTTGTTTATTACTCATTTTAGTTTTTCTATTCTATTATACCTGCTTTAAACATTTGCATTTCATTTGAGGCGAAAATGACGCAAACGCAGGACAAATTACAAAACCTTCCTGTCCTTATCGCTGAAGATTCTCGTCCGCTGTCAGCAACTGCTCGAGAGCGTCTTGGAAAGGATCGTACACATTCAAAGGAGGGAATGAAGCATGTTAGTAGCAAATTAGTTTTTAATTAATTTTATTATATCAATCAAAAGGTGACACATAAATTCGAAATCATCAATCGACTCATATTTTTTGGGATATACATTAGTGACAGTAGATAGTTCATATCTAAAAGCTCTTTCTTGTCTGCCGACTGAATTTATCTATTAGTAGCATTCTTGAGTGGTTAACGCCCGGTAAACACTAATAACATTAAACTTCTCTCCCTCAAAATAAACTTCGGTTCCAACAGTATGCGCCATGTTTTTTTATTTCTGAAGTAGCCTGAATTTGCTGTCATCTGATTAACAGAATTTAGCTACTTGAACACCTGTGATAACCACCTACTTTGAAATAATGTCGTCTAAGGACGAGTATTGTGACGTGATTGTCTGAATTTAGACCCGCTGACGTTCAGCGTTACATGTCAAGGTAATAGGAAAACCCAAAGTATAATACAACAGGGGCTAATGTATGGATGAGTTACCACTCTGACCTGAGGGAAAAATCTGGAAATCAACATTTAACCTTAAGAAAACTAGAAAGCGAAACAAAACAATGTCGACAACAGACAATAGGCCCCCTATAGTGTAAATCGGACATGCTCAATCTTATGACGCGGTGTACGAATTACCAAATGAAATAATTTAACCAGATTATAAATGTAGAAATGTTTACCTCAGATAAAACGTCATGCAAGCAACAGCAAAGTAAGAAAGGTGAACAGTTCGTGATACGCAACAGTTGCAACCTGAGACTGAGGTGTTTAAGCTAGATGATCACCCAGTCAAGGTCGCCTTTTAACACAGAGGCCGCAATTTCAAATCTCAGTGAGTGAAGCAGCCAGTTTTTAAATGGAATCTTTGAAATTAGTATGTCACTTGAACACCGGGTATGCATCACTTGAACACCATGCACGCATCACTTGAACACACACTAAGTCACTTGAACACAAGAAACAGGTTACTTGAACACATGTGGTCCGCTGACAAACTGGTGGATACGTAGCATGAATAACTCGAGGCAAACAATGGAACCAGTGTGTAATGCAGGTAAAGCAAATTTGACAACCTTTACCCCCATTCCCATGGGCACCCTCAAACCCACTAACATCAATACAGGTGTACAATAAGCTAGGATTTACACAGACGCAAATAACAACATCACGCTACTGTTGCCAAGCGTCGCAGATACTGACAGGTCAGCGGGGAACTGAGACACGCCCGTCATAAGATAAGCTAACAAAAGAAGATGCAAAAGCACATCAGCAATAATAAATCGCGTGTCACACACGAGGCCTGAGTCTAGACGCGTAAGTCAGTTAAGGAGTCCCGCTCATCCTAGATCTCCAGACTGCCTTGATGAGAAATTACAGCTTAAGTAAAGCAATCGTATCGATTTGGGAATAATATTCTACGTCAACATGCAGGTAAAATGAAAAAGTGTCCAAAATTATGTTGTAAATCGTTAGTTTTACGAGTGGTCACTTGGCGTGCAGAACCCCTGTCTGACATAGACACAAATATTTCGATGTAATTAATTTTTCAGTTGGAAAACACAGCTGGAAGCTCATGGCGTTTATATCATGCTCTTTAATTAATGCAACACAGTAGCAAATAATATGCGTTATATTTTTGCCGTCTTAATCTTGAGTCTTGCTGAGAACAAATATGGAACTCTTCCTGCTAGAACCATCTGGTGTTCTCGTTGGCCAGTGAGATGGCAGACTTGTAGGCGAGTTTACGTCAGTTGGTGTGTCAGGTATGTCACTAGGGGCTGTGGTTTCCCGCAGGATCGGCTTAGGTTTCACCTCCCTGTGCGACACACAGAGACGTAAATTTGAAATATTGTTACACATACCACCATCGTAAATGTGAAAAACGTCTTCGTAACTCACGTAAAGGATAAATCGCGTGTTACAAAGGAATATTCCCGATAGCGAGGGGATCATAACCAATTGTGTCTACAGGCTCGAATGCATCCCCCACCTATTAGACTGTGGTTTTTAGTCAGGAGAATGGGAAACACTACCCATTATTAGCCCATGACCGACTTAGGCATAGCGCCATCTGGATGTTGTGTAAGGGAATTGATAACTCGGTGGTGTATTCAGTCATCTAGCTCATTTACCCACTGAATTATACGAGTCACCTCCCCATTGAACACATCCAGATGACGCTATGCCAATGTTGGCCATGGGACATAACAACCTGTTGTTTCTCACTGGCAGATTACCTGGTGATGGTTGATGGATTAATCCGGGTCCCGAATTGTCCACCCATAATCCTCCATGTTCTTCCTTGTATAACTGATTATGACCTTAAACAGCGGATAAAACAACATACAAATAGATAAATACATTTCAAAGTGTCTAAAACGATGAAGTTTACCCTACAGCTCCGACTTGCTGAATGGGGAAATGAAAAGTGTATGAAAGATGTTATTTCTCGACTGTCTCTAGTCAGTCACAACGTATAACAGCACACTAAATTCCGACTTATACCAGACCACGAGTCTAGTCCTTTCATAATTGTTTGATTGTAGTAAATTTTCACTTATACGACGACAGACTTCTCTACACCGTCAGTCAAATTATTGTCACAATTGGCTCAGTTCGTGTTCTCCCCAAGTTAAATTGAACTTTCTAGTTAGTTCAAACATCGTTAAGCCTCGCCTGTAGATATTTTTCTGAAGTTGATCATTAGCGAAGCATGCATTTAGTGTTTGATTAACCTAGCAATGTCTCCAAATAACGTTTGATTCCTTATACCCAACCAGTGCCTTTCAACCGATCGTGTGGACCTCGTGGGTGACCGGAAATCGTCGAAACGGTCGATTAGTAAGGAACTAAAGCGTGAAAATGACGGAGTCCAGCCATAAACTAACAGGACCACCCTTTGGAAAGTGCATTTCCTCTGGTGTAGGAGAATCCGTCAGAGATACATGCAGTCATGGATGCAGAGAAACGTCTTTGGCAAATTGGTACATATGTCCAGAGATTTTTGCACACTTGCATCTGCCATCGATGCAGAGAATCGTCCTTGGCAAAGTGGTACATACGACTAGACATTTTTGCACACTTGCATCTGCAATGGATGCAGAGAAACGTCTTTGGCAAAGTGGTACTTACGTCTAGACATTTTTGAACACTTACACAATGCTTCTGGCATGGATGCAGAGAAACGGCTTTGGCAAAGTGGTACATACGTCTAGACATTCTTTGCACACTTGCAAAAAGCCGTGAAAAATGTGCCGCCTTATTGGAAACCTCACGAATGCTGGAGGATTCATGGGGATCATTTTTCATATATAGGTGGAATTCCTACATTTAATCATTCACGTACTGTTAAACTGTATTTGGACAATGCTCCCACCTCACATAGGCGGTGATTTCTCCATACTGGCAAATCGCACAACGAATAGTTCATTGTCCCTACATTGCACATCACATTTAGTAGTATTCCATTACATCAACATCGTGCCAGTAGTATTTCATATGTGCTACCAGCACCACATTGGTAGTATTTCAACTATACTGGTACATCACATCGGTATGTCCCACCACATAAGTAGTATTTCAACCATACTGGTACATCACATCGGTATGTCCCACCACATAAGTAGTATTTCAACCATACTGGTACATCACATCGTTATGTCTCACCACATAAGTAGGATTTCAACCATACTGGTACATCATATCGGCATGTTTCACCGCATAAGCAGTATTTCAACCATATTGGTACATCATATCGGCATAACCCACCGCATAGATAGTATTTGATCCAAATTTGTACATCACATCAGCATATCCCATTACAACTGTAGCAGTTCATCAATACTGTCATCATTACAGCAGCAGCATTTAATGGTTAGGGTCAACATCACATCGGCAGCATTTAATCCAAAGGGTCAATATCCCGTTGGCTGTGTAGTATTCCATCGGTAGTATATCCTCCATATTGCCATCCCCTCATCGGCAATACCATACCCACGTGGTCAACATCGCATATGCAGTACCCAATCCCATCGGTAATATATAATCCATGTGGTCAACATCACATCGGCAATATTTCATCCATATGATGAACATGACATCGGTTATATTCTATAATAAATGTATTGGTAGTATTTTCTATATCCGGCTATCATCAGATTAGATGTATCCTATCACATCATAAATTAGTAAAATATGCAATCCCTACAAGAGAAAACACATCGGAAACATTTCATCCATGATGGAAGCAACTCTTTGTTAGCATTTCATCCATGTAGGCAACACATAAGCAGTTTTCTGTCCCAACTTCAGTATTTCCACTATTCTGGCAAAATCACATCAGCAATATATCATCAACAGAGGCATAAACAGATTGGAAGCACTGTATCGCATCAATAGCTTTTCACCTATGTCGTTATATATTCTGCCAGTATAACACAAACTGTATTTTCGCCTTTCTGACAAAATAATATCGGTAATATTTCATCACTAATATGTCACACTGGCGGTACTTCATCCATCCCGGCAACATCACCTTGGTAGTATTACATCCATGTAGGCAATATCACATCGGTAGTATTCCGTACATCCTGCTATAACATTGGCAAGATCTATGTCGGGAACATCCCATTGGCTATCTTCTAATATCCCATATCTATCCCATATCTTCTAATACTATAAGAGACGTGCAACATAGAGAGTTGCGACGATGGTGTAATAGTCGGCAAATGGTCACACAGTGAAACACGGTCTTGTCAATTTACCTCAGTTAGGGTTTTATTCTAACTGTTCATGTAAATGCATAAATAGTCGAAAATTACACGCCACCTAGCACTATGGCTTAAACAGAATTAAGTAATAAATGCAATAATGTTAACTGTAATTTATTAACCGTCACTGGTCTATTCACACTAACCAAAGGTGAGTGATAAACCTTCTGCACGTGAGAATTTTTTCAATATGGCGTAAAAAATCAATCGAATAAATAAACAAACAAATAAATAAATTCTCTGCATCCATTGGTAACATGTTCACGTTTTCATTTTCCGTCATTGACCTGATTATAAGTTCAAAAAGTAACAGTGTGCAAAGGTTTCTATTCAGGAAAGCGTTTTAGGCATGTACACCTATGCTCAGGCAGCTTCAGGTATTTCTGAACATGAAGTCACACGTGGTCCATTGATAACATGGTAAAGATCCTGTATTATGTGTAAGGTACGATGATTATATCCTGAGGATGGCTTTGTGTCGCCAGATCACATGGCTGCTAAGCCAGTAGATTGGACATTTAAAGCCTATTAATTTCAATCGCCAGTATTAAGCCCCGTTTCATTGGTGGCCAGATTTATTGGTGGAGGAAACCGGCAAAACTACCAGATAAGAGTATCAAGCAAGTTCCCTCATCGGGTCGAGAGTGACAAATCATCTGATATCGCTACACATAAGCCAGATCAGAATTTCATCAACCACTCAGAACAACAGATAGAAAAGGGACCAAAACATAAAAATTTTTCGGAATGTGTCAGTCCATTTTGTCTATGTGCCCACTTAAAAGTAAAACTATATTGTAGTCCAGTAGAGGCTCTGATTTAAAACGCTCGCTTTTTTGATCCTCGATATTCCCTGTTACTGATCAGAAGTCAAATACTGTTAAAGTTGGCCACATTAAAATGAGAAACTACTGACGTAAAATTTCTTTACTGGCATCATATGCATTTTAGTTGCTAAAAAGTATAACAAAGGCGATACCAGAATTGAATTTAACTGTATTAAAGTAAGCTTATTCAAACAGATATTGCGATGTCCCAGTACAGCTTTAAGACTCGGCTCTAGTCATTAATTATACATTATAGCATTATATGTCATAATAACACAAGCCATACCATCGGTATTTTACTACTTTGCTGCATGTCTGAACCTACAGTATACACTTGTTTACCCAAGCTCACAGCTACAAAAACGACCTACTCTCTAACCCACAACAGGGAGTACTCCTTTCGTCATTATGCTTTGCTACCTCTGAAAAAGCTAGGACACTTACCAAAAGAGTGTCCAGATGTCCTGGGGTTCTAGGTATACTCATTCCACTCAAACTACTCTGGGTTATTTACCCCTGTTTCCCGACTGTTTTGGGACATCATAGCTTTGTGAATGGGCATGTACTAGATGCCTTATTGTAAATGGAATGGAAACCATTTATCTTATTTATTTATTTGATCGGAGTTTTACGCCGTACTCAAGAATATTTCACTTATATGACAGCGGCCAGTACTATGGTGGGAAGAAACCAAACAGAGCCCGGGGGAAACCCACGACGATCCGCAGGCTGCTGACAGACTTGCCCCCTTTTATATTAACGAATGACACATTATAATGTATATGCCTCTGTGTAAGTGAGATAGTCATTACGGAAATTTCATTATTTTAATTTGTCGTCAAATGTCTGAATTTGACAAGTTTTTTTTAACGCTAGGTAGGCCTTGAAAGAAAACCACGTCGTAGACTACTAAATCAACATGCACGGTAATAAAAGAAAAAAAAAAAACAACCGTCATAAAATCAGTTCAGTTCAGTCAAACGATCCGAAATAATTTAGTATCAAGAAATTTCAGTCTAAATCAGAGAGCTTTTCAGACAACAGATAAAACAAGAATTGTGCGTTACGGAATGGAAAAGTTTTCCGGTACAGTAGGAATAGACACCTCACACTGTACTAGCTTCTCTGTTTTACCAAAAGTTCGCTTCCGCTCTGACCAATGCTCACTACTGTGGTAGTAACCACTAAAGCCTAAATCATTAGGTTTATTGGAGAAAAAAGCGAGAATGCTGAGAGTATTTCACCGCCTTTCGTCAGGCAACTAACAATCAGTTGACTTAAAGCCACAATCCTTTCAGCAAGAGCTGGATTCGAACCTGTAACTCACTGTCACGTGACAATCGCCTGTGGAAAAAACAACTTAAGCCGACTAAGGCAGCGAGGGCAATGAAAGCACAACATGTGAGTATATGGGGATGAGGAGAGACGATATTTATATGCCCTTTCCGTTAAGATTCGTCCTTGCTTATTTCTTGGATGGAAACACATTCTATGTCACAGTTGATCATTTATACATCATCTTAATTACACAGACAGCCTATAAAGCTGATGTAAAGTACTAACCCCATGAGAAAAGTATCCCAAGCTCCTATCATAATATTTGCTTTGGTAATCAAGTGTCCTTGAATTTGTTACAGATGATGAACGTCAAAAAAGATACAAAGACAATGTTTTTGGTCGTCATCTTTCCTTAGTAATGGAATGTTGTCAACAATAAATACTGCTGTAATCCGGTGTGGTCTCTTTCATAATTCGTATTAAACATAGCGAGTTATGATATTTATACACGAAACTTAGTATAACCTGCCTCACGACAATAGTGGACAGGGAGCGCCTTTCAGCCAAAGCAGCAGGTATATCTGAGAGTGTTAAGAGAAAACTCAACCCTCAGTCGTTGCTCTGCTTTCATAACACAGTGAAGCAGAAATTCTATGTCAAGGTTCTGTGTCTAAATTATGTACCTGATTCCAGGCCACACACCAGAATGAAACGCACCACACTATCCCAAGGCGTTGTGTTATTTTAAGACTTCACCACAATTAGCTGATTAGTCATTGCCAAACAGTTTTTTCTTTTGGAATAGAAACAGTGTTGCTGGTTCAGCTGCTTACATCGTCGTTAACTCACTTTGAACGGATATGAATCATTTCCACCACAGAAATGGCATCATCCAAGTTTTAATCACAGTCTGCCATTTCTGTGGGGTTTCCCACGCAGGGACAGGGCTTCCCAGTGGAACTTGTGTACACACTATCACATTCAGGAAGCCACAGAAGTCGGTGACTTTCTCAGCACGAGAGGCAAATCCACCGGTGAATGTCGCCGATTATTAGAAAAGGATTGCTAAACACAGCTGAGTCTTCGTTACCGGTCATCTGGGCTATCTGAATGTTAAAAAAAGACCACGTTACATTTACATGCCGTATTATGGAAAAAACCATAAAAGTAAAAACATCAACAAAAAAGCATGATTCATTTTCCGACACACACTGGGTGTCTGGATTTAAAAATACCTTCACTGGTTTGAAACTAGAAATGGAGACTTATCACTGTGTTCAGTTTTATGAGGGAAGAAAGCCGGAGTGCCCGGCTTAAACCACCGACTTCTGGCAACTTACAGACGAACTTTGTCACTTATGACGCACACACGTGCACACCATACTGATGGAAGACACGTGATCTTCAAGGAACGACAGGCTGCGCGAACGGTTACGTGCGACTACTTCCAACTATTACTCTGTCGTCACTGTTCTGGTTTTAATCTGTATGGCGTAGCCTTTTACATATGAACCTCAACAGTCAAAAAAGCACCACGAACGCTGACATGTGCCTTTAAACAAAACCTTGGGGGTGGGCTTAGAGAAAAAATGCTTTGACGTTTCATTCATAAAAGCACTACCTCCATGTAATGACTGTCAATGCTTAAATTAACCGCTTCTAACTATGAAACCAAGAAAAATGGATATCAAGAAACATTCTTTGGAATGCTTTAATATTTGAACATCTCGCCGTAAACGTACCTCTAGAACTGTTACACTCCCTGTCGTTAGTAGACCCGGCCGACCCAGGGTTACAGCTATTAGTACTCGGCTCATGATTTTTTAGCTTCTTTTTTAAAGTGTTAACCTCTTTCTGGAATCAGAAATACACAGCATTCAACTCATACCAAGCCCAAATTGCAGCAAAATCCCAATACCTGGCTCCAAAGATGTGTGTAATTCCACTGGACACATAAGCCTAGGCCTTGTCTTCTTTAAATCTGGCATACGAGATAGCAGATTATAAGAATGTTGCTACCGTAATAAAACTACTTTCATACTAGACTGCCATTTGCCAACGTTGCTAAGATTTTACATTTGTCATCTTTGAAAAAATACAGAGAAACAGATCGGAACATATTGTAGAAATTGCACTTTCTCTTCTCACCACGAACGCCAGTCGATTGCCTAAATAGACCTGGAGACATTCCTGTTAGTGTAGTCTGACTTTCTCGGAATCCCGTGACATTTTTATTTATCTTGCCATTTCAGATTCATCCAGTTCCCTTTATTGCTCGAAAATATATCGTTCATGGCTGCGAATGGCTAAAACGTGTAATGGAAAAATCAATTTGACGACTAGAAATTAGGGTAGAGATTTTGTGACATTGGTCAAAACCAGCCACCCACTTATGGCGTTATTTCTTTACTCAGCCCTTTGGGATTTCCCAGAATGCACCAACCTGAAGCGTTTCGATCCGTCCACGCATACGTTCTACTTCCTCCTCTGCTTTTACTCTTGCCGCTTTCTGCTCGTTGATCTTTTTGTCTGCGTCCTTTTTAACGGACATAATCACTCCTGAAAAAGAGCGGAGCGAATTGGATTCAGGGTTTTTGTGTTGCTTTTTTAATTTCTAATCAAGGGTAATTTATTGGTTAACACGTATGGAGAGGTAACCTTTAGACGGCTATCTGGGTGAGAGAACATGAGCAAAACATTCGGTACTCTATAAGAATATGTACCGTCAAACATAGATCTGAGATTTGTTTCATCCTTTCTAGTATAGAGTTTTCATAAATATAGATCTGTACTTTTCCATTCACTAACCTAACGAGTGAGCTGTCCTCAATATGTGAACGCTCAACGCTACAAAAAAACACGTTTGCTCTGATCCTGAAGTATTTCTCACTTCATATTAAACCTAGTCCTTCGTAAATATTAAAGACCATAACTGGCGCATCGAGCTGAACATTTTCAAACTCATCGGCCAAATTCGGTATCATCCGATGAGATAGAAAACAAGACCAAAAATGGTGTTGCAAACTTGTTTAAGACTCAGTTTTAATTTTTGTTTTAATAATGAATAGAAGTAACTATATATGGGTAACTATTGTGGAAAATAAGATGATCTTAGGTTTGGGAAGAGCAGCTTAGTACACCCTAGTAATGGTATCACGAAATTCTAAAATGGCGGTTTGTGGAGTTAAATGTTGTCCGAGTGGATACTTCGGATACATTTGCGTTCACTGATATAGTATCATCTTTATCATTTCCGCAAAGGACATGAATTTAGATTTTTATGAGACACCCGTTTTTGTGATGTACACCTATTATGACAGCGCAGACAGTGTGTTCGAGTTCCAGGATAGAGAATGTAACGCTTCAGAGGGATTAATGTGGAAGTTAAGCAGGTAGCACGACCAAACGATCTCATAGCTATGTTAGACAACTTGAGATGTAACATTGCGGCAGAGTAAATTGGATTACTCCAGCGAAACATTCGGCCTCCAACAAATTCTGCAGGGCTCTCATGATTTATGGTTATTTCCTTTCGCCTGTAGAGGCATGAACGTCCTTGTTCATACTATTGAATACTCAAAAACAAAACCGGCTTGTACAAAATTTCCATTATTGTTTGAGAAAGGCATTAATAGGCGCTTACCATTTATGATGCGAGTAACCCTCCACAGCCGTAATACGACCATGAGCCCGGTGGCATCACGAGCTGCTGACGTCACAGTGACGAATGAAAAAGCTATATCCATGGAAAACGAGACAAGCACAATCGTGGCGTCAAAAACCTGTCATCAAGAGTAACGAGAGAAACACAATGAGAAACGACGAACGAGCCCTTCCTATTTGAAGGGGAAAATAGGACATTTTCGTAACTGTGTTGTAGCCAAAGTCACTTTCGTGCAGTAATGTCCATGCTTGAATCTCCATGGGAAAAGGCTTTGGTCGTAATGAGTACACCCTGTCTGGTGGAACGTGGACTTGCCATTGGCCAGTTATTACATGGACCTTAATTCCGGAAATAATTAATACTTTCTGGGAAAGTCCATATCTTGTTTCATGTCCAGACTGGGGAAATATATAATTCTAAAGAATGCAAAATTTATTTATATTTGTATCCTTTGAATGTATCACTTTTCAAAGCGAGTCAAGGTGCTTGCGCAGGACGCCTTCTGAATAGCCTCTTACCAATGTGATCGATGTGAGTTCAAGTCCAACTCATGCTGTCTTCCTCTCCAGTCGACCTGCGGATTAACATGGGTTTTCGTCGTGCCCTGAGCAATTTCATCCCACCACAATGCAGGCCGCCTTTGTATAAGTGAAATATTCTTAAGTAGGTCTATAGCGCAAACCATCATTGAAATAAACAAAATAAATCCCTTTATTTCCGATAAACATTCCACCATTGGTTATTAAACAAACAACAGTGTTAACTCACCTCGGCTTTATGTTTGAAAAAATGCAGACCTTCTGCAATTAATTTACAAAACACCTGCAAGAAGAACAAAACGCACTGGGTCAAGGAAAACGTCCTTGATCAAAGAAAACGCACATAATACTAAACAACGTCATATGGTGACACACAAGCGGAGTGATTTTATATAGTTGATCCATATTTTCTTTAATACAGCTTTGTAACACAGCTAATCCTGCAATGAAATGTCCTTCGAATGGACCGCCATGTTGGATTCTGACGTCATATTTGAAATAACGGAATTGTCTCTCGTTTTCGAATACCGGTACCAAGATACAATCTGTCTCTTGAGTGTTATTGTTCGTCCGATATGTACATGCATTTTCAGTTTAACTTATTTGGCAGCATGGGCGTTTCAACGGTGACCACATCCACTTCCCACCCCCCACAAGGGTGAAGAAGACCTCACACTTCAGTACGTTTAAGGTAAGTCTTCATTTATACGATAGCGGTCATTATTACGGGAGGCATATTCATAACAATGCTTCATTTCAATCAAATTTATCAAGTTGCTCACAAACAACAAACAAAAGATGAAAGGGAATTAGATTACTAACCTCAACTACAAAGATGGCCAATATTGTTAAACTACTGTAGTGTAATATATGTTCCACAGTTTCCTTATTGCTGTGGTGATGACCGCTTCCATGGTGGCCACCGTGATCGTCATGGTGATCCGATGAGTTGTAATGGTCGCTATGATTGGATAATCCATAGTCATGTTGAGGTGAATGGACGTCATGATGAATCTCGTGATTTGATTGGTCGTGTTCGGCTTTCAGAGCATGGGGTTCCATATGATAAGCGGAAGTCGTAACGTGGTAAGCGTCAAATACAGTGCTGTTGTTGAAATAACTGCTGGACCCAGTCACAGAAAGTGACGTGTCTTCATTTTCTGGAACTGAAAAAGGAAAACATGTTATGTTTTATTTCATTTTTATTTACAGAAGAAAATATGTATTACAATGTGATTTATATTATTTAAACATTATGTCGCAGCGACATCTTGTAGCAAGGCAGTATGTCGCTCTTATCACGATAGTGTCATCTTGTAGCAAGCCAGTATGTCGCTCTTATCACGACAGTGTCATCTTGTGGCAAGCCGGTATGTCTCTCTTATCACGACAGCGTCATCTTGTAGCAAGCCAGTATGTCGCTCTTGTCACGACAGTGTCATCTGGTAGCAAGCCAGTTTGTCACTCTTATCACGACAGTGTCAACTTGTAGCAAGCCAGTATGTCGCTCTTGTCACGACAGTGTCATCTTGTAGCAAGCCGGTATCAGAACCAACACGCCAGACACTAAACCCACTAAGTCACCTATAGTCACAGTTATTTTACATCACTTTCATTTTAAGCTATTGTAGGTTCTACCCCTACCAGTTTATAATATATATAGAGAACTTACTGACAATCATCTCAAAGTCGATGAGTATCTCCAGAATGACTATAACCACGTCGATGATGACAAGGGCCAATATGCCATACTGTACCGGGTTACTCTGCAGGAAAACCCCCAGCTTTTCCCGGCGTCTGCAAAAACAGTAATGAAGGAAAACTATATACATCAATGCAATGACGATTTCAATTATATTGCCACCATGAACATTTACGTTGCTACATTACGTTTGCTACATATGTCTGTGCTGTAGGTTTACTATGCTGTATGTTCCAAATGTACAGTGTGTTGCAGCGGAATACGAAAAAGACAAAATTACGTGAAAAAAGGTATTCTAAAATTCTTTGAAATAACTGCTTTACTGTAAAGGAAAACTAAAGATACAAAATACAGAAAAACGCACATCACTGTGGTCTCTAAATTATAGATATCCGTCCTAATTCTCCAACACCATGTGAAGGCTAATGCAAAACACACTGAAAGGCTGGTCAGGTCTTTAATTTAAGGAACCACTTGTGCTGTGTTTTTTTCATACCAGCGTCATGATGGACTTAATAGCCGGTGAAATACAAACAAACCAGCACGCCACCTAGGGCCAAAAATCCGAAGAGAATTAAATGCATCTGGTCTCTGAAGTTAAGTTAACTCCTTTTCTGAAAAAGTCGCCATCTGTGGATATATTTATTTATTTACTTGATACCTGTTTTATGCCATACTGAAGAATATTTCACTTATAGATCAAACACAAAATGATTGATCCATATATCCGATGATTGTTTTAACTTCGCATATTACATCATATGTTATAGCTTCTGAAGCAAGACAACATTAAACACTTGTGGCTTCCATCGCAGATTTAGTTACAACGCACCAAAAGGAAAAAAATATTTACCTATCCTTTGATAGTCTTCTAGCTATCAATTAGAACATATACAAGCTGCGGAGAACACCCATGTAAGATGTCAGAAAGTCTTATCTTAAATGCCCCCCCCCCCCGATTTCTTTCTGTCATGTTTTAATAAAACACATCTCCGCTAGCTTCAGGGATGTCACGGCCCTTTCCGAGGTATTCCATACAGTATATGGCGGGAGCGATTCACTCATGCTGTTGTCCACCATACAGTATATGGCGGGAGCGATTCACTCATGCTGTTGTCCACCATACAGTATATGGCGGGAGCGATTCACTCATGCTGTTGTCCATCATACAGTATATGGCGGGAGCGATTCACTCATGCTGTTGTCCATCATACAGTATATGGCGGGAGCGATTCACTCATGCTGTTGTCCACCATACAGTATATGGCGGGAGCGATTCACTCATGCTGTTGTCCATCATACAGTATATGGCGGGAGCGATTCACTCATGCTGTTGTCCACCATACAGTGAGTCACGTCTCGCTGGCTTCATATTTTAATCTTCTACATAAGATCGTGTTTAGATCCCTCTGCATTGTTTAATGTGATTGTACGTTAAATGTGATGACAACACAGCATATTTTGTAATTCTATGCCAGTCACGTCAAATAAATTGCAGTCAACATCGCTGCATTTTGTTAATCTAATTCTGCTTAAGCCATAGCGCTTAAACCATCGTAATTTGCTACTATTTATGCATTTACATGAACAGTTAGAATAAAACCCTGGCTGAGGTAAATTGACAAGAAGCTTTATTTTATCGGTTACGTGTGACGATTTGCCAGCTATCACATCGTCGTCCCTGCTGCGATCTTACTTCCTGTGCTGTGCGTCTTTAATTATGGGAAAAGCTTTCACAGCGAGACAGAAAAAATGTTGCGTGTAAAATAATAGGAAACCAGATTGTTGAGTGCAGCCTTTTGTTATGTCATTTCACCTCTGAAAATATTGAGACATACTGAAACATTGGTCTTGACATGACATCCAGGATATTTGATTGCAGATCCAGCAGTTGATTTCACATAAAGTTCCCATATGTATAGTAGTGATCTTTTTTGCAGAAAGGTATTTAGCAGCAAATTTTCCATTGCACTTTGCAAGGTGATGTAATATCGATTACAGCTCATCACTGTCAGCACCGTAGGGGAGGATTTAGCCAGGTTGTCCTCGCCCACATCAAGCTGTAAGCATTAGTAGCCTTAGGAAATCAATGTCCTCCAGGCTGATTACAGCGGATATATCAGGAATAGAGGCACATCCCCGGATCCACAATCAGGTAGGTCTGAACTATTTCTCAGACCATGAGTCAGTTTTGGCTCATCGACAATTAGCATAGCTGTATACGTGGAACTAAGCTTCGATCGACACTCACACGCATGAAAGACTCACATTTGTCTGGATGGTGTCATTATGAGGAAACGAAAAAGCTATACAAAAGAAAAAATGGAAAAGACTACAGCATAGAGAGTAAAACAAGATCAACCACGACACTGCGATAGCAAATGGTCACACCGATTGATTATCGCTATTTCTTTTTACCTACAGATGAGTTGATAAAGATAATCCACGCAAGGGGATTAGTAACTAGGTGGAAATGAATTGACAATGTGCGTAGATGTGAATTATACCAATCGAGTTTTTGGGCCAGGTGACGTCCCGAACCCGGTTTTGTAAACTTGCCCAGTGAATCACATCTGGTCAGTGGTCCATATTTAACACATAGATGATGTCATCGATGACATTGTTTCGTGCAAGTTCTACGATGTACGTTCCACTTCAATAATCACAAGGCCAATTAACACAAAAGGACTATGAAAGTTTATAAAGCAGTAAAATATGACAGAATCGTACGAAGATAAGTAGTCTACAGTTTTCAATGATTTTCGAAAGACTTCGGTTGTAAGCATGTGAGTCTGGATGCTGTCATTATGAGCATATAAGTGAAATCATTATTCAAATTGTGTACTATGCTAGTATATGATTGACTTATCGATAATAAAATATGTACCTCAGATGTCCTTTGATGTGTAACTTTTCATATATCCAACGTGGCGGTCTAATTCCACAGGATGAACATACGAGCCCTAGCCCTGGCGTATGCGGAATTGGACACAATCATGAATCAGAGTGCCAGAGATTCTCGATGATCCGTCCATATTTACTTACCAGGGATTAATACTCACTGAAACTTAGAGTGAATGTAGTTCAATTGAAGACGTACAGCATAGAGAGCAAAACCAGAACAGCGACGACAGTGTGATACCTGGCAAATGGTTACACGTGACCGATGCAATACGACTTTCGAGTACATATATATGCCAGAGTAATTTAACATTTATCCCTGTTACTACGTTCACTACACTATAAATATAACCGGTTGCCTCAAGCATTGTCTCACTCACAACTTTTTCAACCCCTTGTTATTTAGATAACCCGTTTTTGCGGGAAAAGCAATTAATCTAAACCTAAGAAAGATACTCCATGCAAGTTTGATATATTAGAACAAATACTTGCAGGAAAAATGCCCCCTGCTACTCGAAGCCATAAATTTGGAATAATGTTCATGAATTGCAAATACATGTAACCTTGGAATCTGAGGTGTAATTTATAACGATTTTTGGAGCCATGTAAAGGCTTGAGAAAATATCAGTGTATTAATTTTAGAAAACTTTGGTTATAACCTGAGATGACTTTTTCCTACACACTCAATCCTTCAGGCTGACAATATACAGACATTTATTTGGTGGTTGGCCGATGGCGCCGGCTGGTGGTCGGATCGGGGTCGGGCCCTGGAGAGTAGAGTGACAAGCGATAACACGGTCCTAACCGGAGGAACAGACATGTCAAATTAGCTGCAACCCGAATACACCACAGACACGGGATGGCCTGAGACATCAATCCAAAAGGTTTGTCACAGAAGCAGATTATTAGAAGAGCTTTTTTGAGGACTTTCGACAAACTCGCGAAGATGCTTACCAAAAAACAGCCGCAAAGTTAATAGCAAAGTCATGTGACGACGGGATCAACACCGAGCAACATGTTTCGTAATTGATCAAAAACATTTTTTCTTTCATTTCGCCATGAAACGAAAGTTTCCACAAATTCGATTTCAGTCCGGGAATTTTGAAGAATTCTTAAAGTCAACGACCGTCAAACAGTTCTAGAGGGGTTGTTAACTTTTCCATAGGGACAAACCTTCAGCGAGAGATAACCAGGGTCCTGTTTAGCTCGCCGCCATTAAGACAAGGGATTGTAAGAGAAACTGTTAGTATAGGCTGATGAAAATTTTGGATTCTCAAAGATGCATACTTTCCAAGCTTGCGGCCAATTACATTCTCTTAAAAATGTTTAGATGCTTGGAATTCCATAGCCCTAGACCGTAAGGACTAACGAAGTCAAATGTAGATTAGTTAGGTGTTAGGTCCACATGACTGTTAATGAAGCTGTCATTCTGTGGTGCGCTGTCAAATGACCCTACTTCATAAACGATATACTAAATCAGATCATCCAGTATGCTCAAACAATAACCACCCGCCTGTTGCATACACTGAATTCTTAGAATACCTAATTAGTTGTCAGAGGCAGATACCCTGAGATATCTGAGATGACCATGGAAACTGCATGGTAACTTGGGCGCAAAACTACACAGGGCCCCAGAACTATAACGTATACAAATAAAACCCCAAATAAATATAACCCATGACCTTAATCTTATAAGTCAGCATCTGTTCGAATCATATTACGTGGCTTTGCAAATAATCCCCGCATCGCTGACGATATTGTTTGCGGCTGGAATACCCACTTCATATAAGTGCACGCGTGCCCCAGCATGCGGAGGAACTACTTCTCGGCTTTACCGATATGAGCAACACCGCCATTACAAGCAATAAAAATGTTAAAACACAGCAAATCTCCCAGCAAATCCAACAGCGGACAGCATTACTGGCTGTCATATCAACCATTTATTTTTGTGTAAATCTGCACCATTTTAGATTGATAACTATTTTGAAACCAAACGGTGGTAACATTAAGGCGATGTAAATTTGCATTGGATGATAGCAAGTACACAAATTAACCAAAGAAAATATATTCATGTACAAGAATCTTTTGTATTTCATGTCCTTTTGAAGTCGACCCAGCGTTTCGATCGTCACCACATGTTTTTAGTCTTGCGTATTAATTACATTAAAAATTAAAATAATTAATGTAGCCTTAATTAATAACCTTTGCCAAATCTCCTTAAGTCATTGTACTGGAATGCTTGTACGTTGTATCTATTAAACCATTTAATACATGAACACTGTCGTCGTTACTCTGGTCTTACTGTCTAAGCTAGGACACTAAGACAATGGCCCTTGCAGATATATGGATTCTATGAATCTGGAAAAAAAATGTGGCATGTGTATAACGATACCTATCTCTTTGTCTTACTGATCCACTGCTCCAAAACTATATATTTCACGGCTTCATGGAAACTATTTTCTGAGAAAGGCTATGAAATCTTGACGCCATTTCGGAAACTTCTTAGCCTACTGGGATCTGACGACTTTCTGTCCACGGAACTGTGCCGTGCCAAGAATAGATGAAACGAATTAGATATCAGGCTGTGAAGCTGGTGGTCCACGTTTTCCATTCGTTTCTTATAAAGCCCCCGCAACGTTCACAACGATGGCAACTCGAAGCGCAGCCCTTGTGCTGACACGATACGCCTTTAACACGACAGAGAGGATTAAACTACATACAGTAAGCATGGTGGGTCGTAACTAGGTAAAGAATACTTGTACACATCTCGTTAAATTAGCAGCTAACAGGCACTGCCTTGTTAGTTGGTTTAGACAGACGGGATGAAAGTGCAAAGTGGTGTAACCTGGAGAACATTACCATGTGTGGTGATATGTACTTTTTCCTGTGGGCATAAATTTATAGTGGAATTTTTGTATTTCCTTCTGAGCCTGACTCGGGGGTGTCCATGGCTCAGTTGTTAGCGCGATGGCGCAGGGTAGTGACCCAGGACCCTCTCACCAATTCGGTCGCTGTGAGCTCAAGTCCAGTTCATGCTGGCTTCCTCTCTGACCGTACGTAGGAAGGTCTGTTAGCAACTTGCGGATGGTCGTGCCTTTCCCTCGGGTTCCCACCGGTTTCCTCCCACCATACTACTGACCGCCGTTGTATATGTGAAATATTTCCTTGCGTACGGCGTTAATCACCAGTCAAATAAATAAATAAATGAATATGAGCCTGACTGACGATTGAGTGGTTAGTGTGCCATAGGCCGGGGTTCAACCCCCAGTCTGATCACACATGTAGTTAGGTGCTGGACATTCTTGGTATTTCGTCACTTGGGGCCGATTCCACATAGCCAGTTTTGACTTAAGTCAAAAATTTGAAATATGACTGTGGAGTTTGTTTTGAATCCTGTAAATTAAAATTTTGACCGCCTCGTCAATGTTATCTATACACAAATGTTTCAAAAGTTCAACTTCCATTACCAACAATTAAAAGTTGTGACAACGTTTTAAATTTTGGGTCACAAATGTCTTTGTTGAATCGCTCCCAGATGATTGGCACAAAGAGGTAAGCTAAGCATTAGTCAACTAGTTGTATACTGCGATCGGATGGAGATTCATGGGTTTGGTCTGTTACCAGTAAGCACAATCTTGATATAATAATATTAATGCAAACCCTTCCTTTTGTCATAGGATATCCCCAACTAACCACAAAGCTTTGTTTTACACAAATGAAAGCAATCATGATCTAAAAGAGGCTAAAACTGTATTTTCAGTAAAGCTCACATACTTAATATAAATATGGTAAACGAACATCATTGTAGACTTCTTTACAAAAGGCTATTCTTTTCTTGCCATGACAAAAATACTAATCCTAACTAAATTATGTTCAAGGCCATTCTAGGAATCCTTTACAGACACATCAAGGTATGTATGTAACAGCCTGTGGCTGTGAGATAAAGCCATTACAGACCCTTGGCTTGGTTCAAATTAGCTAGACCGTAATGGTCGCTCCAGAAGCGTCAATTAATCCCAGTCTGACAGTTCCGGTATAACACACCACCAGCCTGGGATGAGCGTCTATAGGAATAACCACACTGAGCTGACAGAAGGTTTATACAACCACAGTTACATACAGCCTTGGAAGTACGACGTTAAACCTCTCGCTGACTCACTCACAAAAATAACGCCTTGGTATTGAAAAAAGAATTCCTTATGTTTTCGATGTACTGTGACTGTAAGTGGTATTCGAACTTTATCACTTAGTGGGAAACAGCTGAAAATAATTCGAGACTTACCAGATGTGTACAAATGTATTTTTTTTAAAAATATACATACACAGAACGGCTTGCTATATTTGTGAAATTCGGTTATAATTAACAAGATAATGATTGCATTGTTGAAGGACTGTACGGCTCGAACAGCAATGTGATTAATTTTACCATTACTTTATTAACATTTGTTGATGTTCAAAAACTTATTGGGCGTTACACAGAGAAGTGAAACAGTCAGATAACTCAGAGTTTGCCCCCTTTTCTCCCTTTTCTCTTAGGATTATATTGCCATAAGGTGGAGCCACAATCGACAGGTTTTTACAGATGCCTCAAAGTGTCCGGATACTGACAAAACAGGCTGTACATTTTGTGTCTCAGAAATTCACCATGGTGAGGCGTTTAGACTTACGGATGCAGTATCGGTATTTACGGCTGGGTTGACTGGGATTCTGTGTGCGTTGCAGTTTTTATCGGATTTTAAGCCAGCAAGAGCCGTTATCTTCACAGATTCTTAAAGTGCGATACTTGCTTTAAAGAATTTTACGCCAAGGAAAGGCACTTCAATCATTTTTGATATACTTCATTTATGTACCTGTTTATTCTACCAAGGTATGAAAATCTGTTTTGAGTGGGTCCCAGGTCATTCTAGTATTGCAGGTAATGAATGGGCGGACAAGCTAGCGAAACAAGAGCTTTCTCATTTACATATTGCTCAACATGTGTCTGCGTCTGTTTCAGAAGCAATGTATATATTTAAGCGGATTCTTTTTCAGTTTGGCAGGAAGACTGGGACACCTTCATTATAAAGGGAGATATTTTTATAATTTTAATGACATTGTTTCATAATTCTCATCTTGTTAGTCTTTCTTCCAGGTGAGCAGAAACCCTATGCAACAGATTGAGGGCTGGGCACATTCAAACAAATTCTTATTTAAACAGATTTCATTTAGATGATACGGGTGTTTGTAATCATTGCCAGATTGAGGAAACAATTGAGCATATGCTGTTCCGATGCCCACAATATACTCTCTAGAGACATCGCTATTATGTGGAACTACTGTGTGCTGGCATTACAGGCCCTCGCCCAGACAATGTTTTAAGGCCTGGCAAAAAGTCTGGTAGAGTCTTCGAAGCTACATTAAGGTTCTTGCTTCCAGGTGCTAGGAGGAAATTTAGAGTATAGTTCATTTTCACCTCTAAGTTATACTGCATTAATGTGAACACTTCTTGGTTTTAGCACTAATCATGGCGTACATCATTCATTTGAATGGAAACGCCATTCAACAAACTTATTGGGAAAATGCAAAAAACAAGCGAGTGATCACATATAAATATATTTATCAAAATATACATACAAAAAGGACGTACTACATTTGTGAAATATCGCTGCAGTTAACAAGATAGCGATTAGATCTTGAAAAGTAAAAAAAAATATGTATTTCACTCACGCTGTTCACACATCCAAAGTGGCGATCTAATTCAACACGATTAATATAAAGCCCCTGGCCCGTGTTAAGCAGAATTAGACACAGTCATGAAGCAGGGATTCTGGAGGCTAAGTCCATATTTACTTACAAAAGAATTATACTCATTGTAAACTTAAGAAACATTGGAATAACCTTGACACACTAGTTTTTACAGTAATAACCTGTGACATTGATTGAAATCGCCACACACGCTACAAGGCGAGATATGCACACGCCATATGTAGGACCCTTCCGTATACCGCTGTCCACGTAAGGATAATTTACAATGTCAAAATTGAAATTATCCTTCTTGTCGTAAAGACACTGACATTTTAAACGTTTCACAAATAAAGGTGTTTACATCAAGCTGGAGGCTTAGGGCCATGTTTGGCGCCAGTGCAAAAGTTAGAACTACAAATATTTCGGTGTTTGGACTGGCCGCTGCGAAACACCGCATAGATCGATGTGACCCAAATAATGTCGAAAGCAACGTCAAGCTCCAAGCATTCAATGAAACAATATGCGTCCATCTCAGCCAGGGGATGTGTCACATGACCGCTGGGGCAACATGCTCAGAGTTTCAAACCAACACCAGAGTGATGCCATTAGCAGCTGAATGTACTCAAGAATACTGTTCACATGTTTGTGTTAGTGTATTTTGGGGAGTAAGGTCTCAAACTGTACCACAAACTATAAGCTTTATATATTCCTAATGTTATTTGTTTAACGTTGTTTTGTCAGACATATGATATATTCATCAATCAATCTTCATTTGCCACAGTCCAGCGCATTCTTATTACCCGATGCCTGGTGCAGAATGGGAAAATAATCAGGACTAGATCTGGCTCAGCAAAGACGTTCTGACTTAGTCCAGTGTCTTACACAACCTGCATAGAGCAGTTTTTAAACCATCTTTTCGAACAACATGTACAGTTTTTAATCGTGATGGTTATCGTACAGTTTTTAATCCTGATTGTTATCTGCTTGTTCCAAAGACCACAAAGTTATCACATTAACCACTGCTTCCATTATATATTGCTTGTAACAAAGACCCCAAACTATCACATTGCCGACGGCTGCCATTATATATCTGCTTGTTACAAAGACCCCAAACTTGTTCCGTTACCGAATGTTTTCACTATATATCTGCTTGTTACAAAGACCCCAAACTTATTACATTACCGACTGCTTCCATTATATATCTGTTTGTTACAAAGGCCCCAAAGCTATCACATTGCCGACTGATTCCAATATGTATGCATTTTTCTAACACCGTAATTAATGGTAAGCCAAGTTTAAAATCTCAAAACCTAAAACAAGATAAACAGAAAAAACTTACTTACAGCTGTCTAGAGCTTTATATCAGAGGCAGTCCAATTTCTCATTTGCATGTATAGGCTTCTCGTTTTCCTGGCTATTAGCTAATTGGCATCAAGGCTTGATACAGCGGTTGTACCTTATTCGCCGTCCCTTATTCGTGGTTACTATACATATCCATCTGACGAAAATTATAAAGATGCAAAAACCTGCTAGAGCAATAGTATGGCAGCTTCTTAATCGATATGTTGAAGAGCTTTTAAAATTTTTGAATAAAGAATGGAATACATCGAGCACGAGACCAGATGTTCTGATGAAAAGGAGAATACAGACAGTATCTGTGGAATCGTTGTTCACTGGATACCTTTCATGTATATGATATTAAAGATAAATACGACCGTATAAAGGGTGTCATCAACAATACAGTCACAGTTACCATCAAACTAATTTCTTTTAAATCACGAGATTATTCCAGATACTCTGCTCTTATTTTATTAAGCTCAGTTTTTTTGCTTAATTTTGATCCGATACATTCCGGATCAAAGTCATCCAACTTTGTCGTGTCATCAGCTTTTACATACACCAAATAAGAGGTAATTGCCCTCCGCAGTAAATACAAAGTGCTTGTATTCCATGCTTTGTTTAGCATCGCTAAACACAGCTAAAAAAAAAAACAGCACAGCTGAAGTAACAACTGCTTCTTTGCAATTTTAAATGAAAGAATGGACGCAATTTACGTCCCAAGAGCATTACGTTGACAATAAATCTTTGGCATGTCTGGTTATCTGCATATTAGATGGTTTAATGACCTGAAGCTGGTAAACTACTGTACACTGTATATTGAATGCCAAGCTTCTTTGAGGAGTGATTGCAGTCTGAGGCGAATCGATCCAGCCAACTGATCGATTTGTATGTTTTCTTGTTACTATCGGTAGTTTTGCAGAGAGAATACGTCCATCGACTGAGGACTCTCCGTCTGTTGAGTGTCTATATCCTCACACCTCTTGTCAGGTCAAGAAGAACTATTATGAGGTGTCGATAAAGCTGCGCAATAGAAATGTGGTTCTGGGTGCACTGGTAAAACTTTTTATCTCTCTCTGTGATCAAAGTATCCTTTTGAGACATTCACTTCGAAAACTGAAATTGCGACTTCCCTCGAGGCATTAGTTGATGACCTGCATGAAAATAAGCCAATAACCATTGACTGCGGTCCAAATAATACCACTGGCCACGAGAATGTTGGCAGGAACTGACGTGTTATGGTGGAATCAGAGTTCCACCGTAAAGCTGTGAAGAATCTCGCGGTGCTTGATCACACAACACGAGAGGATGGACAACAGGTCGTCGTCGTCATGTTACCGTGTGCTTTATTGATTGCTGAGATAAACACTCTAATCTTATTCCTCCGGCATATAGTTCACACACTTAACGTCACATTCATCAAATCCGTGCGTTCTATACGCTGACTGTTACAAGAGCTCCCACCCCAGCCCCTAAGCGCCCCCCCCCCCCCCCCCGACCTCCTCCCTCAACTGTTCCCTGCCTTATCTCAGGCAATAGCTACCACTATAACCCAAGCATATAACACTCACATATCCGCGAATCTGCGACGAAATAGCCGCGTTATGAAACTGATAAGATGAATCACCGCATAACGAGGATTGTGATAGCTGTTATCTTTCCGAATGGTATGCAACTCTTGTAGAATGTGTAGTTACGACGGCTTCCTGTTTAATTATGTTAATTTCATTCGAATCAGTTTTCAGAGAATTGCTTAGGAACAACAGGTTAGTCACATCACACGTACTGCTATAGGTTAGTCACATCACACGTACCGCTGTAGGTTAGTAACATCACACGTACTGCTGTAGGTTAGTCACATCACACGTACTGCTGTAGGTTAGTCACATCACACGTACTGCTATAGGTTAGTCACATCACACGTACTGCTAATAGGTTAGTCACATCACACGTACTGCTATAGGTTAGTCACATCACACGTACTGCTGTAGGTTAGTCCACATCACACGTACTGCTGTAGGTTAGTCACATCACACGTACTGCTGTAGTTAGTCACATCACACGTACTGCTGTAGGTTAGTCACATCACACGTACTGCTGTAGGTTAGTCACATCACACGTACTGCTATGGCACTACACAAGTGGTATGTAGTCCTACGGTATTTGCCTTAAAGTAATAAAGCTACTAAAATATTACATTTCCAGTAGGATATCCCGCTACCTAAGGCACAATCCTAACAAAATTTGTCAAATTAGCAGATGCGTCTAGTAGAACGGTGCTGAAAGCTTATCGGTTATTACTCTGAGAGCTGCACTGTTCCAGATAAGATCCTTTGAGGCTACCATGTTGCACGGTCGGTAAAACCAAAACGAATTAGAACCGGTTATAATGTTCCTGATTTCATTTCAAACTCTTAATCAAGCAATAATTATACATTTTAAGTCTTAGTATCCGTAATTTATCCATTATTGTCATCTCCCGAGGCTGTTATAAATATTGTCGATATTGCAAATCCTAGTCTAGGTGGATGTTGTTGTTTACCGTTTCACATGCGTTTGGTTTCGTATGAGTAATTATACAAAAACTGGCGTTAACGAAACTTATTACCGAACAAAATATGGAGTATCTGTTGGCAAAGTCAAGCTCTGTTTCCATGTATCATTCTTCATATATTTTAGAATAAAAAACACCGATCCAATCACTAGGTCCCCGCTAGTCTTCAATCCCCTTCCCCATGTCATTTCTCTTTTTTGGTGCCAGTGTTGTCTGCCTCTGGCGTTTTTGCTTTATCATATATCCTCTATGTTTCATGGAATATCTCATAAGAAACCCTGCGCATTATGTTTTTTCACAATCTCGCAATTCTTCCGACTCAAGCCATCCAATGGGGTCTCGCGAAAGACGGCTATATCCGTTGAACAATAAGACCTCTACAGCTTTGCGGTGTCCTCCGAATGCCCCCAACCCTCCCACACACACACCTTCCCCAACCCCCAATACCCATTCCAACCATCCATCTCTACCCACCAACTTCGGCCGTAGTCTTAAAAGTGAACTATTGTTGAACAGGGCAAACAGAGGCAAATAGATAATTTAAACTGGAATTGTTTTTCAGCCGTTTCGAATTGATGCGGTTGTCCCACAAGAAGATATATGATATTCGTCACAATAGTAAAATTTCACTGGGAAATTCCATAACAACATCATCTTCAAAACTGATATACAAATAAATGATATTTTGAGAAGAAATATTCCCGATCGTCATTTGTATGAGTTTTTTAGCCATTGTCTCTAAATCAGAAATTGATTTCTCTTACAAGACGTCCCAATGAGATGCTCTATTTCAAAGTTTCGATCACTTGCCACGTAAGCGTTCCCTTCTGAGGACATCATCATGAACTCACAGTCGTTGAGATTTGTCGAATTCATTCATCGAATGCGACTAATCGACTGAATATAGGACCAACTCAATCTCATATCACTTGTGCTATCTCTCTTAAATTAAATGACACACTTAACCTTACACCTTTGATTTTGTCGAATTCTGCAAGTCGGTATACAAGGACAGTGTTACCCGGGTTTAACAATGTAAGCGCATGCCGACATCCAAAATACTAAATACAAGATACTAATTTTCACGGCACACCACACACTAACAAAGAACTACGCGTAGTCTTCTTATCTAGTAACCATCTTGTAGCAAATAGGAAAGAGCATAACTGTTTCAGATAAGACAATAACTAGTACGAATTTATGTGGAGTTACATTACAGAGTACTCAAGAAAGATTATCATCGGAATAACCCAAAAATAGATGACATTCAGCATCCACAATCGAATTTTAATCAATTACGTAAATGCGCTCAATGAACTCATGAGTATTAGTCACATTCGATGGATCGAGTTACATTGTTCTGTATCTAGTCTCTGTCAGAGTTGCCAGTATATAGACACATGTATATTTTATTGGTGTTTCACGCTGCACGACAATAAGTGACTTTTTTCATAATAGGACGGCCGTCAGGTTGGTGGCTGGGGTAAACAGAGCGCTAAGGTCGCCGTGAGTTCAAGGCCAGGTCATGCTGGCTTCCTCTCATGCCGTACGTGGGAAGGTCTTCCCTCAACTTGCGGATGGTCGTGGGTTTCCCTCGGACTCTGCCCGGTTTTCTCCCACCATAATGCTGGCCGCCGTCGTATAAGTGAAATATTCTTGAGTACGGCGTAAAACACCAATCGAACAAATAAATAAATAACCAGAGCGCCCAGATTTTATCGGTGGCCCTTACAGAAAAATCTGCAGTCAAAGCTTGTACCGGAAAATGGATTCAAACCTATGACCTCAGTGGTCAGTTGCTGATCGGTTGTAGCGAGAGAAAAAGGCTCAGTCGACTGTTTCAGCGAGGGCCGCTGCTTATCTTCGTCATTTTTGGACAGTAAACAGGCATGGTTGTTAAGCTGTTAATCTGTAAATGACTTGACCAACTAACAAAGATCAGTCGGGCTTCACAAACGACCAGATCTAGATCCACTCTCAGAAATAGATTAATCCCTGTCCTGCAGGTAAAGTTTGATTTTTGGAGCGGAAAGTCTTTTCCATATGTGAACACTGATGTATTCTGGATGCCGTTAAAACCAGCCTACAAATCCTCTTGGGGATTATTCTGACAACCGCACCAAATGGCAAGTTGTAGGATTTAGTAGTTACACCCCGCTGCCCCTTGGTGTCTCACCACGATCACCATCGGCGGGCTAGCTCGGTAGACGGAAAACCCCTGAATTATTCAATCCGTTCACCATGAACATTTATGAGGGCCGGTGAGTAAGAACCGATTAGCATCACACGGACCCTAAGATTCACATGGAAATCTCTTCAACCCGCCAAAGACAAACAAGTCTCGGTCCACACTTTACAGCCAAGATGACATAACTGACGTGGTTATGCATTCAAACCACAATCATAATGACCGAGCCGTGTGGACTGCCTCAGTACAAAGAATTACCTATCACCAACGAGGTAGCATGTTCGAATCAAACTCTGCCCAGCGTGGCTGCGGTCTTAAGGTTTTTTTTAAGGTACACATTGCGAAGCGCTCTGATTTCTTCCGAGTTTTCTACCTAAGAAAATTTTCCTGACTGACGAGTGATGGGCAAAAAAAATGAACAGTACGTCAGTGACCGACACCCAAGCAGCAATATGTTCAGCACGTATTCAAATAAGTTTCTGTATACATAATCGATGGTTTCGACAATGTCCATTTTCATATTTACACTCCACTCTGCATGTCTGGAAATACAGTGAAATTATCCAGCCACATAATGCAAACCATTTTAAAGCATACTTTTAGTGTAAATACCTGAAACAGTAGGCTCATTCCATAAACAAACGAATCAAGAAACATTAAGGATTTTTTAAAAAGGTGCATATATAAAAGGTAAGAATAGGTGGATGTCAAATATATAAATAGTTCTGTTATTTATGACTACGCTTTACTTGTTTGTTTGATCGTTATCTTAATCCCACTCAAAAGTACTTCAGTCAGATTTGTTTGATTGGCATAAAGCGCGTACAGCCCGCAAAAAAACACCTTAACGGACAAGAAAGCTTGACCGCCCTACTTAAAGCCACAGCCACACCAAAGTGAACTGACAGCAAACACGCGTCTCCATTGGTCAATATCTAGTTGTCTTCCAGGATAATGAATAACTCGTCCACAGGAAGCCCTTCGGGTGTAATAAAAAAAGTTGGTATACGTCATTAGATAAATCCGGAGCCTTTGACTCGAATGTCACCAGATAAACCACTATATTTCGCATGCCATATTCAGCTTTCAGATGGAAGATTCTGAGCGGAACTGACTTTAATTCCATTATCATTCGATTGTGAGTCGTGAAAGTCTATTTCCGCTGTTGCATCGTTTTGGTGGCTTATAGGCCATTAGAAGCGTGGGCAAGCTTCAATCGGCATCTTCCGGCTATCAGACGTAATGAGGATGACATAAACTAGCGATAAAGCAAATCGAATCAATGCAGAACATTGTGAAGCTTGTAACGACTGGTGATTCGTGTTTGGTGAATGGATCATATTGATCTGTGTGGTCAGGACGTTTGACAGGTTAGTTTGATCAGAGAACCGTCTCACGCATTCGCAACATCCCCAACTCCAGAAATATAATGGTCCTACAACCTTCAGACAAAACAAACGTGTGAATCCATTCCTAGAACAACACAGGCCATATGCACCAGAAAGTCAGGTGTGTTTTAACAGCAGCATGACAATGAGATGTACTTCCATGGTCTTTTGTCCGAGACAAGAGTTACTGCAGTCAAGATGTCTGCTTTCTTTTCGCCAATTTTTGACCTTGAAAAGGGCCTTGAACCAAAGCTCGTGATTATCAAGAACCTCTCACAAACGTAAGCTGTAAACCATAAATCCAGACAAAGTAAACTGATACTTAAAGTGTCAGTTTTCCTAAGCTGTCACAGGGCAGCGTCAAGCGCATTTAACATGGAGAGTTATACAGGGTGTCCCACCATCCTGATTTTTAATTGTTTTTCTGTGTTTCCAATTTATTACTGATTTTAATTTTTTCTCTCTCTCTCTTTCAGAGTTAATTATGGCTAATAAACTAACAGTACCAGAAAGGGTTGAATTGGTTTTTTCATGTTTGGAAGAGATGGGGCAACACACCGCTCTGTAGCTCAAGCATTCAACCTCAACCTGGATGGTGCGCGATTTCTGGGACACCCTGTATATTCGCCATATATGTGTTGTCATGGATGTTACGCAAGGTGCGAGTTATGACTGATTTATAAAACGGGTTATTGAACCGTCAATTTCCTTTGACATTCCCAACATGTGTATATATGCAACTGACTAATTTTCCTAGTGAATAAAACTATTGTTTAATTCTCAAAAAATGCCTAAAGTCTTACACGCTGTTTTCTTGTTCCATTTATTTGTGTACGTATCCACGAGATATTTTTAATAAAAACAAGACCGGCTAAACTTTTTGTCTTTATTCAGATTCATTTAAACGTCTCAATGAAATAAATATTTATGCACAAAATGTTTAGTTTCCGTTCATACAATATAAATTTCCTGGTAATTGCACCAAGGGACTGTACTAATTATTTTTTCAGTCCCGATTACAGTGAACTTTCATCCCCGATTTGATGATTAATAGAATAAAGGCGATCAACATGATTAGCAGGAGAAAAGACGCCTCAATCTGCATTGCATACGTGTAACGCAACATCTTGTGCAGTCGATCAGTTGGTCTTAGGGGAACATCATCTTGTTTCGTGCTTCCTGAGGGTCCAGCGGACAGTCTGGCAACGCTATCACGGACGTGTTTCAAATACAGTAACACCACCCACTGCTTCAAGGCTATGACGTCATGCAATCCTGCTCGGTTTATTGCTTTTCTGACATGGGTCAGTTTACGCCACAATGCAGACAGATGTGTAGGCTCAGGTCACGTGACCGAAGGTCAAGAATAACATAAAGTTTTGTTTGATGGACTAAAATCACGCATGCTTGGGTTCGCTAACGCTAATATTGCTAATAACTGACGGAAGTGCTCTTTTTTGAGATGTCGTATACTGAATGGTGTGGATTATTTAAATGTCAAATAAATCAGCGCAACTGATTTCGAATATTTGTACTATTCACTTGTGAAACGTGCTAATGCCTCCAATTTTCAGTGTAGTCAATTTTATAACTAGCACAGCGGATGCTTTCATCGGCACAAACTGATTTGCTTGACTCCGCCATATCACAACCACTCTGTAGTAACCGAATGGCATTTTTCATGTAACCTGCATCAATACCCAGCAAACATTTAACATTTCTGACCAGATTTATTTTATCAATTCTTTCAGAGGTGCTTGTTTTTCTAAGTAGCCAGTTCTATAGAAGGCGGTGACACGCAAAGGGAATATATACATAACAGCAGTTGGTCGAACGTCCATGTTATTCATTGACCCGGCAGAAGGGATGGGATTCCCAGAAGCAATTTTAGGAAAATCCTGGAATATGAGATTGGCCAGAACTCTGCTGAACGCAATAAGTCATGGGTTTTAACAACGGGATTTTGTAACTCAGCGTAAATGGACGGTTTTAACAAAGGAGCTGGTTTTTAAGGCATTGATCATTTACTTGTGTTTGTTTTGATTCACTCTACTACAGAGCGCCAAGATACAACGCTAATCTCTCTGTTATCCGCCTGGTAACAAAGCTGTGCCTTCTTAATGCACCTTGTGAGGACGAGAGTATTATTCCCCATTGATCGCACTGATTGAATGTACATGACGTCAACAAAGTTCTTGCTTTACATATTGACATTTCCGTCTTTCTGATATCCACAGGACATGGGAATAATTTGACACAGTTTATTTAGTGCTACCTAAAACGGCGGGTATATCGGAAGTAACAATACAGGACGTGATATTAATTCTAAATATTTACGGTCATTGTGGTTATTAGAGTTATGAGACAAAAATATCGATAAGAGCTTCTTAGCTGCTTTTGATCTTTGCGGAAATATATTTCAGTGCACATCTTGAGTGGGTGTAATCTAGAGTAGGCATAAACCATAGCGTAATGACACGCAATAACACATCACTTGACGTTACTTCAAAGATTCGCTAAAAAAAGTACATGTTTTTATTGCAACTGAAAAACACAATATGCTTTTAAAAAACCTCACCCCTACTGAGAAATCAAATTTCACTGAAAAGACAAAATGGGTACCTTCTTCATTAAAATATTTACGCAGCTGGTTTCGAAGATATTACAAGATAAAAGCGCTTCTTACGCATGCCAAAATGTCTGCAACTGAGCTACGACGTCGTCGAAGGAAAATGACACTTCTTTTCCTATAAATAGCTCCGTTAAATCAACTAACTTATCTAAGAAACTCCTTTTCTATAGTATGATGCAGAAATAAACAATTTTGATAAAGCTGGTGAAAGTAACAGTTGCCATGGCAACTGCTCAGTAGTAGTTCATTCGTATGTACCTGTGAGGTAGCTCTTTACATAGAGCACGACATTGAGCTGAGAAATTCCCCAAAATTGCCACTGATCGAAATTAATGTTGAAATTCACAAGTATTCAAGCTTAATCCAGCAGTTAATCCATCAGCAGCATATAGCCAAAATTAATAACGGGACGTTGATCACATGCATCCAGCTAACACACGAGAAGGACACGAGGTGACTGTGAAACATGTGCACCAAGTAGGTGGAGAATCAAGACTAGTGTGTTTCCCATTTTAAGATATCCAACATTTTAAAAAAAAAATTTGAAAAGAAATTTATTTATTTATTTATTCATTCAATTATTTATTTCATTGTTGTTTAACTCAAAACCTTACTTCATTTATACGATGTCTTCATTTTGTCGGTGGTGGCAACCTAAAGAAAACAAATACCGATAAAATACCATCCTTTGGTACGTAACTGACGTTCCTTAGGTGTGACACACGAACATCCGCTCATTAGCACAAGTACAGACCAACTCAAGTATTCACGCTACAATTTCGACGGCCTCATCTTCATTCCTTAGGAGATTGCCGGCCTCAAAGATCATTGTCGCGTGTTAAAACAAAACCAACCTGTAATGGCGACGGCGACCTGCCGTAGGCAATGTGTTAGCAATGACTAGTGACTTTCGTAGCATTTGGCCCCTTTAAAATTTTGCAGACCTGAATTAGTGACCACACAGGTGTCAGTGAAATATTGCAGCAGTTGGAGGCTTCAAAATGAACTAGCTGAAGGCGACTTCGGTGGGAACTCTCCACACACAGGAGGCGACATTGTTTACACTCAGAACGGCCATCATGACGTGCAGGCCTTGTTTTATCACGGGGTGGTGATCTTCGAGGCCGTCAATCTCCTAAGGAATGAAGGTGAGGCCGCCGAAATTGTAGCGCGCATATTTGCCTTGGTCTGTACTTACGCAGGAGGCATGAGAAAAGTGCCTGAGGTGCGAGTTTGCAGAACTCTAGCACTACTCCACTTAAAATCAAACAGAACGTTGTGTAGCTGTACCTCGTAGTGTTAGCGAAGGTGCAGAGGTTCGTGGAGCTACAAATAACCTACATCCCATGAAGTAGCCATGTTATATAATTTACAACACTGCTATATCAGATTAACCTATGTTTTATTCCTTATAAAAAAAATATATTCACACTTCTAGAACCTGCGGGGTCACCACACAGGATGCCTTTTTACTGCATTTTACGGATCATATGTCGAATTGTCAACAGCTGGTAATTTGCCTTTATCAAGATATATACATTATACAGACAGTGCATATCCCTATCAGGAACTGTAAGTTCAAGAGAATATATCACTTGTCGAGATCTGGGCATTGCTGTTTTCCCATCCCCAAGCATGCACTATGTGTTTTATTATACAGAAACGGCATAATTGCTCCGTTGACACATTAAGTCACTGAGTTTGGACGTTCGGAGCTAGCAACCATCCGGTTGTTCACTTTACAAACAAGTAGCCGTCGGTGAGCACACGAAGGGAGGTAACTGTAGTGGAATAAACGCACGTGATCGTTGGATATTACTGAGCGCGAGATCGATGGATCTTGCCACGCAAACGTTAGACGTCTTGTGCGCCTGACGTTGCTTTGCTTGAGCGCGTTATCGTTGTACATCCTGCGTTATCTTTGAATATCATGTGACCGTGTATTGACCAATGAAAACCAAGAACCACTCTTCGAGATACAATATTGTTGTACTGCCCAAATATGGCCTTAATACACGTTCCATAATACATGGCCTTTCTATTGGTCAGTACCAAACACCAGGCACGAGTCAAATGCCAGCGTCTTGAATGGCACAGAACCTGTGCCTGCACAAGGCTTCCCATAATTTAGTCCGCCTGGCAAGACTTATTCATTTACAGGCGGTCAATGAGATCCTTTGTTCAGTCCAGTACAGCGGAATGCCGTAACCTGGCGATGGTCATCTGGTCAGACAGTCTGGAACCAAGAACCTTTTGGGTGTTGACTATCCCTATAGATTGGTATAGTAGACACAAGCTGAGTGTGGACATTGTCTGAAGTTGGAGGCACAGAAGAGCTAACAGGAAGGTCAGCAGAAAGGATGGTTTCTTTTCAGGTCAGTGCGTAAATTAGTTTTGATGACAGCGATGTAAATACCAAACAAGACTTGGCCACTTTCTGTGAGATTATGGAGCCTGGTGAACGTATCACTAATTCAGAGTACACTTTGGTATTGATAAGCTTTTTGTCCAGCTGCTGAATCGAACTTTTTCAGCCACCTCCTCCTTCCAGCTTTATAAGAAAGTTGAATTAAAAATACTTTACGTGCCAATTGATCACTGCTTGAGGAAAAAGATATTTATAACATGTTTGACACTGAACATCGAACAAGACATCGGCTTAAGTCCCCATATTTTTTTCAGTTTGACTGGAAATAGCCCATTGGAGCAACTTCTAAGTGTTTAGAAGCACTAAATGATCGGGTTTACTTGTAAAATATTGAACAGCCCTCGCAAAGGTACGACTCTTCCGAGTCTGATTAACGACTGCATCTGAAGTGCGTAAACTGCTGCGGTTTTTCCCAGCAGTATTCTAAGTTCAAAATTTTACTTCAGCCGTTGGTCGATGTGAAATGTTTGACCTGGTAAACGTTCGCCTAGCAAATAATGTTTCCCTAGAGTCGTTGTCTGATGCGGAATTGGTCGTGAAAAGCGATAATACGATGGGGCAGTTCGGTTGATGCTAATTTACAACGGTACTTGTACTGAATACGGAAAAGGACCACAACAGCAGATTTAGCTCGGCACCGAAAAGGCTTTAAGAATTAACGACATCCTTTGCGAGCCGCTAAGTATCTGGACAATTGTTTCGTGTAGTGTTTTATTACACCAAACGTTTCACTTTATTACAGACTTTCTGGCAGAAGATAATGGTAATGTAAGCTAAAAAACTTGATTAAAGATGCAGAGTAACTTTTGTGTAAATCTTAATCTGGGGTCTTAGGCAAGGAAAATGTCACACTGGAGAGTACACAAAGGTAGTCTGGATGGCCACGCTAAACATCTCACCATGCAATAAAAAAGACTACAGCATAATAGTGAGTAAGCCAAGACGAGCGATGACAGTTGAGAAATTTATTTATTTATTTATTTATTTGATTTTTTACGGTATACTCAAGAATATTTCACTTATACGACGGCGGCCAGCATTATGGCGAAAGGAAACCGGGCAGAGCCCGGGGGAAACCCACGACCATCCGCATGTTGCTGTCAGACCTTCCCACTTACGGCCGGAGAGGCAGCCAGCATGAGCTGGACTTGAACTCACAGCGACCGCACTGGAGAGAGGCTCCTGTGTCATTACGCTGCGCTAGCGCGGTAACCAACTGAACCACGGAGCCCCCCCCCCCCCAGTTTACAAATGCTCTCGCGTAAGCACTGAAATCCAGTCTTTTCAGTTTAGCCCCATTAGGGTTTTGTTCTAACTGTTCATGTAAATGCATACTGCGTAGCAACTTACACGTCCCTTAGCACCACAGCTTAAGGAAAATTAGGTAAAAAAATACAGAGGCACTAATTGAAATTTATTTGACGTCATCGGTCTAGAAAAGCTCCAAATGCTGTGTTGTCATCACATTTAACTAACAATCACATTTAACTAACAATCACATGAAAACCATGCAAAGGAACCAATAAGCAAAGCAAAATCCACAGCTCAAGTATTGCATGCATCAGATACACAATGATGATACGGATCTCACTCTTCTGTGGATCTGAGATCATGTGTTCCGCGATACCAATCAGAAAGGACTGCATATACCACAACATATTGGGGAGAAGAGTTAACATTTGTCATGTCCTGATAAACCAAGTGCATAGCCAGTCACATCATATGTCTTTAAAAATAGCTGCTATGTAACATGAGATCCGTGGACGGGGCAAAGCAAATCTGATTCCTAATGAAGTCTGGTAGCACGACAGCATCGCTCTGACTACCCTGATTGATATTAATATACGCCCCCGCCTTCACGAGTGCCTGATGGAAAGCTAGAAAGAAGGGGAAATGCTCGACCACTTGGCTTCGTAATTAACATTACCACGATCAACACGTCGGCATCAAAATGAAATATTCAAACAGTCATCAAAACAATGCTATTTCAGCGATACTGACAGTAAACTTACCTAAACATCAACATCGACACCATCATTACTTTAGTATCATCCCTGTCAAAATAGTTATCACCACTTCCAAATGTCAACAGTACTAAAAGTATAGCTGATCAACATTGTCCTAAGTATAACTATCATCACATAATTACTTCTCTGAATGTCAGCCATGTGGAATGCGCCCGAACATTTCATCATCAGCATCATCCCCATCAACAAATCAGCATTATCCGAATTTAAATAAATGTAATATCAGTACCCTTCCGAATGTCAACAACATTGAAAGTGTCTAGACACTTCACTACCAATGCCATTATCATCATCACTATTATCATTCCTTCACCATTATCCAAAAGACAACGATTAAGAAAGTTGCAGAACACTGGGCCATTACTATTGTCATCTTCACTGCAACAGAATCATCAAAATCATCATCTCACAAAACAGGTATAGATAGGTCATGGTGTGATGTCATCTCAATCATATTAAACTCCTGTGGAGAAAATGCCCAGGCCAACTGCATGACATTTACCACTAGCATGGCTAATGTTTCACGCCAACAATATATGTATGATGGTTCATATTCTGGTTATGGGAATAGCGTTCAGGAGTCATATTTAACTGCTTATATACATGTACATCGACTGATACAACGGGTAAGGACCATTGCACTGGCATTTGTGATTATGGGAATAGCGTTCAGGAGTCATATTTAACTGCTTATATACATGTACATCGACTGATACAACGGGTAAGGACCATTGCACTGGCATTTGTGATTATGGGAATAGCGTTCAGGAGTCATATTTAACTGCTTATATACATGTACATCGACTGATACAACGGGTAAGGACCATTGCACTGGCATTTGTGATTATGGGAATAGCGTTCAGGAGTCATATTTAACTGCTTATATACATGTACATCGACTGATACAACGGGTAAGGACCATTACACTGGCATTTGTGATTATGGGAATAGCGTTCAGGAGTCATATTTAACTGCTTATATACATGTACATCGACCGATACAACAGGTAAGGACCATTACAATGGCATTTGTGATTATGGGAATAGCGTTCAGGAGTCGTATTTAACTGCTTATATACATGTACATCGACCGATACAACGGGTAAGGACCATTACACTGGCATTTGTGATTATGGGAATAGCGTTCAGGAGTCATATTTAACTGCTTATATACATGTACATCGACTGATACAACGGGTAAGGACCATTGCACTGGCATTTGTGATTATGGGAATAGCGTTCAGGAGTCATATTTAACTGCTTATATACATGTACATCGACTGATACAACGGGTAAGGGCCATTGCACTGGCATTTGTGGTTATGGGAATAGCGTTCAGGAGTCATATTTAACTGCTTATATACATGTACATCGACTGATACAACGGGCAAGGACCATTACACTGGCATTTGTGGTTATGGGAATAGCGTTCAGGGGTCATATTTAACTGCTTATATACATGTACATCGACTGATACAACGGGTAAGGACCATTGCACTGGCATTTGTGATTATGGGAATAGCGTTCAGGAGTCATATTTAACTGCTTATATACATGTACATCGACTGATACAACGGGTAAGGACCATTACACTGGCATTTGTGATTATGGGAATAGCGTCCAGGAGTCATATTTAACTGCTTATATACATGTACATCGACTGATACAACGGGTAAGGACCATTGCACTGGCATTTGTGATTATGGGAATAGCGTTCAGGAGCCATATTTAACTGCTTATATACATGTACATCGACTGATACAACGGGCAAGGACCATTACACTGGCATTTGTGGTTATGGGAATAGCGTTCAGGGGTCATATTTAACTGCTTATATACATGTACATCGACTGATACAACGGGCAAGGACCATTACACTGGCATTTGTGGTTATGGGAATAGCGTTCAGGGGTCATATTTAACTGCTTATATACATGTACATCGACTGATACAACGGGCAAGGACCATTACACTGGCATTTGTGGTTATGGGAATAGCGTTCAGGGGTCATATTTAACTGCTTATATACATGTACATCGATTGATACAACGGGCAAGGACCATTACACTGGCATTTGTGATTATGGGAATAGCGTTCAGGAGTCATATTTAACTGCTTATATACATGTACATCGACTGATACAACGGGTAAGGACCATTGCACTGGCATTTGTGATTATGGGAATAGCGTTCAGGAGTCATATTTAACTGCTTATATACATGTACATCGACTGATACAACGGGTAAGGACCATTGCACTGGCATTTGTGGTTATGGGAATAGCGTTCAGGAGTCATATTTAACTGCTTATATACATGTACATCGACTGATACAACGGGTAAGGACCATTACACTGGCATTTGTGGTTATGGGAATAGCGTTCAGGAGTCATATTTAACTGCTTATATATATGTACATCGACTGATACAACGGGTAAGGACCATTACACTGGCATTTGTGATTATGGGAATAGCGTTCAGGGGTCATATTTAACTGCTTATATACATGTACATCGACTGATACAACGGGTAAGGACCATTACAATGGCATTTGTGATTATGGGAATAGCGTTCAGGAGTCATATTTAACTGCTTATATACATGTACATCGACTGATACAACGGGTAAGGACCATTACACTGGCATTTGTGATTATGGGAATAGCGTTCAGGAGTCATATTTAACTGCTTATATACATGTACATCGACTGATACAACGGGTAAGGACCATTACACTGGCATTTGTGATTATGGGAATAGCGTTCAGGAGTCATATTTAACTGCTTATATACATGTACATCGACTGATACAACGGGTAAGGACCATTGCACTGGCATTTGTGGTTATGGGAATAGCGTTCAGGAGTCATATTTAACTGCTTATATACATGTACATCGACTGATACAACGGGTAAGGACCATTACACTGGCATTTGTGATTATGGGAATAGCGTTCAGGAGTCATATTTAACTGCTTATATACATGTACATCGACTGATACAACGGGTAAGGACCATTGCACTGGCATTTGTAGTTATGGGAATAGCGTTCAGGAGTCATATTTAACTGCTTATATACATGTACATCGACTGATACAACGGGTAAGGACCATTACACTGGCATTTGTGATTATGGGAATAGCGTTCAGGGGTCATATTTAACTGCTTATATACATGTACATCGACTGATACAACGGGTAAGGACCATTACAATGGCATTTGTGATTATGGGAATAGCGTTCAGGAGTCATATTTAACTGCTTATATACATGTACATCGACCGATACAACAGGTAAGGACCATTACACTGGCATTTGTGATTATGGGAATAGCGTTCAGGAGTCATATTTAACTGCTTATATACATGTACATCGACTGATACAACGGGTAAGGACCATTACACTGGCATTTGTGATTATGGGAATAGCGTTCAGGAGTCATATTTAACTGCTTATATACATGTACATCGACTGATACAACGGGTAAGGACCATTGCACTGGCATTTGTGATTATGGGAATAGCGTTTAGGGGTCATATTTAACTGCTTATATACATGTACATCGACTGATACAACGGGTAAGGACCATTGCACTGGCATTTGTGATTATGGGAATAGCGTTCAGGAGCCATATTTAACTGCTTATATACATGTACATCGACTGATACAACGGGCAAGGACCATTACACTGGCATTTGTGGTTATGGGAATAGCGTTCAGGGGTCATATTTAACTGCTTATATACATGTACATCGACTGATACAACGGGCAAGGACCATTACACTGGCATTTGTGGTTATGGGAATAGCGTTCAGGGGTCATATTTAACTGCTTATATACATGTACATCGATTGATACAACGGGCAAGGACCATTACACTGGCATTTGTGATTATGGGAATAGCGTTCAGGAGTCATATTTAACTGCTTATATACATGTACATCGACTGATACAACGGGTAAGGACCATTGCACTGGCATTTGTGGTTATGGGAATAGCGTTCAGGAGTCATATTTAACTGCTTATATACATGTACATCGACTGATACAACGGGTAAGGACCATTGCACTGGCATTTGTGGTTATGGGAATAGCGTTCAGGAGTCATATTTAACTGCTTATATACATGTACATCGACTGATACAACGGGTAAGGACCATTGCACTGGCATTTGTGGTTATGGGAATAGCGTTCAGGAGTCATATTTAACTGCTTATATATATGTACATCGACTGATACAACGGGTAAGGACCATTACACTGGCATTTGTGATTATGGGAATAGCGTTCAGGGGTCATATTTAACTGCTTCTATACATGTACATCGACTGATACAACGGGTAAGGACCATTACAATGGCATTTGTGATTATGGGAATAGCGTTCAGGAGTCATATTTAACTGCTTATATACATGTACATCGACTGATACAACGGGTAAGGACCATTGCACTGGCATTTGTGATTATGGGAATAGCGTTCAGGAGTCATATTTAACTGCTTATATACATGTATATCGACTGATACAACAGGTAAGGACCATTACACTGGCATTTGTGATTATGGGAATAGCGTTCAGGAGTCATATTTAACTGCTTATATACATGTACATCGACTGATACAACGGGTAAGGACCATTACACTGGCATTTGTGATTATGGGAATAGCGTTCAGGAGTCATATTTAACTGCTTATATACATGTACATCGACTGATACAACGGGTAAGGACCATTGCACTGGCATTTGTGGTTATGGGAATAGCGTTCAGGAGTCATATTTAACTGCTTATATACATGTACATCGACTGATACAACGGGTAAGGACCATTACACTGGCATTTGTGATTATGGGAATAGCGTTCAGGAGTCATATTTAACTGCTTATATACATGTACATCGACTGATACAACGGGTAAGGACCATTGCACTGGCATTTGTGGTTATGGGAATAGCGTTCAGGAGTCATATTTAACTGCTTATATACATGTACATCGACTGATACAACGGGTAAGGACCATTACACTGGCATTTGTGATTATGGGAATAGCGTTCAGGAGTCATATTTAACTGCTTATATACATGTACATCGACCGATACAACAGGTAAGGACCATTACACTGGCATTTGTGATTATGGGAATAGCGTTCAGGAGTCATATTTAACTGCTTATATACATGTACATCGACTGATACAACGGGTAAGGACCATTACACTGGCATTTGTGATTATGGGAATAGCGTTCAGGAGTCATATTTAACTGCTTATATACATGTACATCGACTGATACAACGGGTAAGGACCATTGCACTGGCATTTGTGATTATGGGAATAGCGTTTAGGGGTCATATTTAACTGCTTATATACATGTACATCGACTGATACAACGGGCAAGGACCATTACACTGGCATTTGTGGTTATGGGAATAGCGTTCAGGAGTCATATTTAACTGCTTATATACATGTACATCGACTGATACAACGGGTAAGGACCATTACACTGGCATTTGTGATTATGGGAATAGCGTTCAGGAGTCATATTTAACTGCTTATATACATGTACATCGACTGATACAACGGGCAAGGACCATTACACTGGCATTTGTGGTTATGGGAATAGCGTTCAGGAGTCATATTTAACTGCTTATATACATGTACATCGACTGATACAACGGGTAAGGACCATTGCACTGGCATTTGTGGTTATGGGAATAGCGTTCAGGAGTCATATTTAACTGCTTATATACATGTACATCGACTGATACAACGGGCAAGGACCATTACACTGGCATTTGTGATTATGGGAATAGCGTTCAGGAGTCCTATTTAACTGCTTATATACATGTACATCGACTGATACAACGGGTAAGGACCATTACACTGGCATTTGTGATTATGGGAATAGCGTTCAGGAGTCACATTTAACTGCTTATATACATGTACATCGACTGATACAACGGGTAAGGACCATTGCACTGGCATTTGTGATTATGGGAATAGCGTTCAGGAGTCATATTTAACTGCTTATATACATGTACATCGACTGATACAACGGGTAAGGACCATTGCACTGGCATTTGTGATTATGGGAATAGCGTTCAGGAGTCATATTTAACTGCTTATATACATGTACATCGACTGATACAACGGGTAAGGACCATTGCACTGGCATTTGTGATTATGGGAATAGCGTTCAGGAGTCATATTTAACTGCTTATATACATGTACATCGACTGATACAACGGGTAAGGACCATTGCACTGGCATTTGTGATTATGGGAATAGCGTTCAGGAGTCATATTTAACTGCTTATATACATGTACATCGACCGATACAACGGGTAAGGACCATTACACTGGCATTTGTGATTATGGGAATAGCGTTCAGGAGTCATATTTAACTGCTTATATACATGTACATCGACTGATACAACGGGCAAAGACCATTACACTGGCATTTGTGATTATGGGAATAGCGTTCAGGGGTCATATTTTGCCCAACACTACACAACTATACATATGCCATTATTGTAAGGGGAACTAGATAAATGTACACCATCGGTAACGTTTTTCATACCACACACAGATTTCTTTTCAACTGATGCATGACAACTAGTTGCATGATGGCATTCGTTCGTGAGAGAGAGTGAGAATGGCAATCTATATAGGGCAGGTGGTGAGATAATTCTACAACTTCATTATTTACCACGCCCTAATCACTTCTATACGCGCTCAAGAACACGACATTCATACCAGAGACCAGCAAAAGGACATTAAAATTCTATGCTGAATACACAGAATTGGTTCGTTTAATGTTTGTATACATTTACGCAGACAAGGAAAGTCTGTACGCAGTTATAGCATGTCGATGTCAGCTTACCCTCCATAACGTTTTTCATTCCAGCCGACATTCATTGTCTGATCGAGGGCACTGCTCATCAGCCAATCTTCGACCCTCAGAGCAATAGAAGATTGATGTATTCAAGAATCTCGCGGTAGCCTCTGTGCCTACATGTGTAGGTCTTTTTGGACAACATCGAAGACTTCAAATTCAAATGTACCCGTACAGATAGGCCATGCAGTAATGTATAGATAGGTCATCGCATAATGTATAGATAGGTCATGCCATTATGTATAGATGGGTCATCGCATAATGTATAGATAGCTCTGCAATCAACGTTGTTATTATCCACGATGGCGTGGGGTATATTCACTTCTACGATAGCGTTAACATTTATGGGTGGAGAAAGCCTGGGGTAAACCATCTGCCTTTCGGAATTTACTGACGATTTTGCCCACATGTTACATGCAGGTATGCTCGTCATACTGGCGGAAGGCAAGCGGCCGGGAACGAAGTCCGCGTGGTTGTTTGCCCGTTTATCGTTCGCTAGTGAGATTATCGTCCCGAAGACCACAGAGAGTAGAGGTAAACTACAATTCCAAGTCCCCAGCCAAGAAACAGATTCCATGTTAGCTCATAATGTGTGAGGCAGTGATCTTGGAAATCGATAACTGAACGAAACAGTAATTTAGGTTCCATTTTGGTTTCTAACAAACCAACGTCATTAAAATTTGTTTCCATCCGATTGAATGAAGAATTGCGGTCCTCACAAATTATCAGCCTCAAACCTGCGATGTCGTGACAATTTTACTTTTGATTATGTCAGCTAAGATCATGGTGTTGGATGTGTAGATGGTACTGAGAAAAACCAAGCGTTTCAAATCAATTTATTTTCAGTGAAATCGGCACGAATAAGATTAAAAGATTTGGATAATTCTTTTGTCGCCGGCCAAGTTATTCATTTTGATACTGTAGATCTCTTAACTACTCAATAAAGCACTGAACTGGATGCGACCATTCGTCATGTTGCTGTAAGACACCTGGTCAAGGTGCTGTCGTTTCTTTCAGCTCTGTCCGGTTCCTCCACCCATAAACCTGATTGGGAGCGGATGGTGACATAGCACACACACATCATTTGTGCTGTATGAACACAATATTGTGTTCTTTCCAACAAAAGCTTTGTGTCATATTTATAAAGGCAAAGAAAACACCAACAAAGTATATATTAGATTGACCACTGTCCGGGAAAACGGCTTGATTTTTTTTAATGAATTGTTCCAACCGAGTAAAGTGGTTTTCCATTGTGGCCTGTAGTGGCCTTACACAACTCTATCTTGTACTGAATTAAAACAACGTTTTTTGTTGAAAGAATTTAACACAAGATGTGTTGGATGTTATACACAATAAATTTAACATAATACTGGTTTTGGTTCGCATTTTTGGTGTGTGTTTTATTATTTTGTAACACAAACAAGTGTACTTCACATTTATTTAACAGATGTTTGTTTTGGGTGACACCTGTGTTGAATGAAAACAGCACAACGTGTTGTGTTAGATTTTTACACAAGTGTTTTTTGTGTGAGTGATTAGAGGTGCTTGTCTTTCAATCGCAAGGACACTTGGAGTGCGGGTTCTAACGCAGTCTTGGGCAAGGAACCTGTAGATCCACTCGGCGAAGCTGCTTGGTATGGCCGCATGCGCAGCCTGGCTGATTTATAAGATTTGTCTTCCGCAGATGTGATGTGCAAATCTGTTCTTTACATGAGAGAAAGCATGTAGTTTACTTGCAAAACATCAGGACTTTGGAGAACTGAATTGGCTGCTGGACTTTGCTAAAAAGGACCTTATACGGTAAGGCGGAGAATCGGCCCCTGAGAGGTAGGATTAAAAAAAGTGAAAATTTCAAATTCCCAGCACAATTCTGTAAATTTCCGAATCAGAAGTATAAAACTAGTTTGAAGCACTGATGAAAGTTATAATGCCTTAAATTTATTTATTTATTTGATTGGTGTTTTACGCCGTACTCAAGAATATTTCACTTATACGACGGCGGCCAGCATTATGGTGGGTGGAAACCGGGCACAGCCCGGGGGAAATCCACGACCATCCGCAGGTTGCTGAAAGACCTTCCCACGTACGGCCGGAGAGGAAGCCAGCATGAGCTGGACTTGAACTCACAGCGACCGCATTGGTGAGAGGCTCCTGGGTCATTACGCTGCGCTAGCGCGCTAACCGACTGAGCCACGGAGGCCCCGCTAATGCCTTAAAGACATGGTTGCTTAGTAATAACCCTCCAAAAATGCACCCAAAGAGGCACAGTGTTTTTTATTTAACGTAAGATCAACGTTAATCGGAAAATATCTTTACTAAAACTTTCCCGTGAATTGTTCTACATGCTGTTAAAGTTTCGTTTTCGTTAACCTCTTCATATGTAGAAAATAAACTTTATAATGTGATCTGTTTTGTCATACTTTGGCAACATTAAAATCTGTATAGTCTGTCAGGCATCCTTCATAGTACAGTGAATTTACGAAGTGACTTTGGAGAACAGGTTTTTCTTTGGCAACATACTTTTTGTGTGAGTAAAGATATAGGCTGTGCATTAAATAAGTGTTATCATGAACTAGAATGGATAATTGTTAAGCCACGGCATTACGTAAGGTGTGGCAAATATAGCAAATCGTACGTGAATCCTGTATGAGACTATGGGGTACTCTAGCTATCATTAACATTAACATGTTATGAGTAGCGGATAAGGCTGAACATTTGTTGCATACGTATTTAATTGATTGGTGCATAACTGCGTGCTCAAGAATTTTTCAGAATGTTACATTTGTGGTGCAGTGATTGTCCTCATTCTACAGTGTCTAATGCAAAAAAAAGACATTTCAGTGTGACTGGTGCCAATTTTTTGCAAAAATACTTTTATGAACTATACATTGCTTGAATGCATTCTTGCCATATTACAGGAAAAGAAAAGTAAAACAGAACTGAAAAAAGAAATAGCTTTACGAGTGTGTCAGCAGTTGCCACTCACAGCTATAGTCAGTTTCGATTCCTGGGGAGCACAGTTTCTTGCACTGGGCCCATTCCCCGCTTTACCATACCAGTCCCTTTAAATATAAAATATGACTTAATACGAGTATTAGCTAAAACACATTGGAACAACTAGGCCCTGTGGTTTACCCGGGAAATCCCACCCATAAACTTGAGTTTCTCCCACCCATAAACTTCAGCGTAATCGATACATGTAAGTGAAACATTTGTGAGTAAGGCTTTATTAATAAGCATTTATCAAATATAGATATACACTACCTGACAGCATTCTCACAAGTTGAATATTACAGAGGTTGGGGGGGGGGGAGAGAAAAACACAAACCAAACAGCCGAAAATACTAGACGTATTCTAATGAATTACACCCATACTCAGGAATATAGCACACGCTGGCATCTAAATATTTAAAACCTACTGTTGAAAGGTGAAAAGAACGGGGAATTGATGTGAATCGGGTGGGTTGCTGCCTCATTGAAATTCAATGATCGACTGATACTGGAGAAAGTAATGTGAAATGCAGACAGAAATTGAGACACGAGATAGCAGTATTTAGGAAATTAACTCGGGAGCTATACCCTATACCCTACTTTGGCAAATTTACCAAAGCCATCTCATCCCAGGGCATGCGGGTACAGCCGTACAGGATAAATGGCGACTTTCCCTCTATATCCATAAGATAGGACCATCAAAACTAGTGGATTCATCTCTCCCCGAGGAAAGAACCCAGACACTGGCTAACCTTCACTTGCGTATCAAGGACAGATACTTTGAACCCCGCAACCGTTCCTAAAGTACCCGAGTGACAAGGTACACCTGGCCGTATAAACATCAAAGACACAGCTAGAATATACGTGTCGAAATGTTGTGGTCTATAAAATTACAAATGATGGGATACACTAAAAGCAACAATTGCTTGGTTATAAAAGGATGGCTAGACATATAATTACCGGTATAGGCAGAAATAAATATGATATGTACAAAAGTCTTCGGCATAAAGTACACGCGGTAGGGACACACCGTCGGTTCTGTATCAATCATTTGCCAGCCAGACCGTGGGTCAGATAAAGCCTGAACCACACAGTTTCGTTGCCATCACCTGTCCCTCAGACAGGGTTGTGGTGCGATGCGAGAAATACCACCAGGCAATGGCAGGCCCCCAAATCAAGGTTCCCATCGATTTTTTTTACAGCGAATCGTTCCTAATCAATGTCGAAAAGGTTAGCACTAAACCCAGCTTTCTCAATACACTGGCCTCGCGGTGTGTCAATAACATACACAGGACGAACTTCAGCCCTGGACTTTTTAAGCTAACAAGATGTCCACACTGAAATGAGTGCCTAGGCCTCGAATTACTGCTCGGACCAACGGATTAAAGCCCGGCTGACTCAACAGTATGTTATTTCGTAGAAGACTGGATTATTACTGTTATCGCGTCGTGTAAGTGTTTCAAACGAGATCATCCTCCGTACAGGCAAGATGGAGGCTATTCAATTTTACGTAGAGACTACAAAACGTAACACATTTAATAGCTCGTGTTTATTCACTTTGTTTTGTCCATTAATGCAATAAATAATACTTCTACAGAATCTAAATAATACCAGTACAGATATTATACTTCGATGACTTTACTACATGGCAACACAATTAACATAACACATTAAATAGCTTTACAGTATTCACCTTACTTCGATGCTGCACAACGTAATACAATAAATAGTTCTGCTGTATTCTCTTAACCCCAATAATTTATTTACACTCCGTTCAGTTACCGTAAAGTTAAGGACAACCTAGCAAACGTAAGAAATACGAGCGCGCAAATACAGGTATACGTTAATGTTAAAATACATTTGTAGTAAAAAACTCAACGACATTATACATGTGTTTTGTCCAAAGTTTAAAACGTTCATTGTGCGTATAAGATGAAATAATGGACCTTCAGACATTATAGTAACCGTTATATAACGTATTTGACCTTGACCCTTACAAAAAGTGACCTTGGGAAGTCTTCGCCAATGGAAACAGATTTCAAGACGGAAGTACCGGCAAGAAACTGATATTTGATCCTTTGAAATTTTCTGTCCAAAAAAGAAAATGGCAAAAGGAGGATGCAAAGTAAGCGAATGTCAATTTAATAAACTGTTTCCGATCGATACCACACCAATTCAAATTGTTGCCATGGAAATGGTGAAGTCTGCAAAAACGGCAACACGTGAGCAAAAGAAAATTATAGTTAATGGGCGGGCAATCCGGCAATCCCATCTAGTTTTCCTTAAAACCGGTGTAGTGAATGTCAAAAGAAATGCCTTAAGTGTAAATAACAAAGCTGGAAGCCATGTGGTAAAGCTAAACTTGATAAGAACGAAAAGTGTAATGTATAGAAGATTTGTTGTATAAATCTTGTTATACATTTGTTATATCCGTCCCAGGGAACAAAACAGAAACCACGTGGAAAACCGGACTGGCCTGTTTGCAAATACTTTATGCGATAAAACGTCCTTCATGCATGGAACAAAAACAAAATCGCAACAGTCATCAACATCAGTTGCCCCACTGGAAACTGTATCTATTAGTGCATATAATTATTATGGTTTTAAATATTTCTTGAATATTATTATAAGCATGCTTTTTAATATTTTCATTCTACGGTGAGCTTCATAATCAAGCTGAAAATGTTGGACGCCATCCATGTCATGGCTGTCTCTATACAACTTTCAACATCTCTTTATATTTTTGACAATAATAGAATTTACGTCACAAGAATTTTGTAAATATCCAAATATAAAATAATGAAAGTTCTTGTGACATCATTCATGTTCAACAATACAAACATGGTGTAGAAAGCCAACCGTAAGATGCAAGGGATGAAATACATTTCGTTTTGTTAAAAGAGGTTGAATAAGATGAACGTTGAATCAAGTTAAGGTCTTACTTGAGACAGTTTTCTACTGGTCACGATATGTTTTGTTTTGTTTTTCGAAGTAAAACAATATATTCTGGAAAAGTAAATATGAATTTATTAAAATGAAGAGGAAAACAAACAAAAAAGAAAACAAAAAACAAAAAAACAGCTATATCTTTACTGGTATTCTCGGCGAAAAATAACCAAGTGTGTTGTATCATTTAAAAATTTTACGGGTCCAAAAACGACTATTCTGCAATTAAACTATTGTTTTAAAACGTAATTGGTGCAGTGCTTTAATGCGCCACATGTACTGAGATTGAGATCCGAGTCACTTCTGCAGATATATCAAGGTCATCAAAACTTCTCGGCCAGACTTCGTGTCTCTCCGGTGACAGCCGGAAACAAGGAACACAGCGTGGACAAGCCCTTAGTCCGGTTATCAAGCCATCATAGTTACATGCAGTCCAATTGGCTGCCATCACGCAAACACCAGTAACCACGTTAACTGCGTGACGCGGGATCAGCAAGTGTATGGTGGTCCGGACGTAGAGAACAATTTCAATCCGAGAAAATGAGAGAAAGAGCCAGGCGCTTCGGGTAGTGGCGGAAGGGCCCGCGGACAGGACAAATAAAGCTCCCTGTGAATCCGACAAATAACGGTACATGAAGGTCCAGAGGCTCTGTAGGCTTGTCACATAAGTTCTTGTGGAAACACACCGTTAGTCGTCGCGATGGAATATCGAACTTTGCCAACTTTGTCATCAACTCGTACCGTTAACCATTCTCGTGGCAAACAAGCCTGCGTGTGGAGTCATTCACTGGTTTGGCTGCTTGTTTAATGATTCAGAAAATTTCTTCAGCTTTAGCAATTAACAGTTTTACGATATGTTTCTTGTGTTGACCAAAGACACTGTCATCATTCATAGGTTTGCCTGCAGCCACCAATGACGTATACTAAATTGACGTATACTAAATCAACGTCACTGCATTTTTTTCACCTAACTCTGCTGTAAATTGCTACTATTTATACATTTATATTAACAGTCAGATTAACACCTTGATTGACAAGAGACCGTATTTCACCGGCTACGTGTAACCATTTGCCAGCTATAACACTGTAGTCGCTGCTCTGATCTCTCTGTGCTGTACGTCTTCAGTTTTACAGCTTACAATCTTGTATGGGATTTGCCCCTGTAGATTAGATGGTGCTTAAACTTCGCATACAGCTTGAACCCGCAGACTCACCATCTACAACTTGGATTTCCATCTACAACTTGGCATTTCCTCTTCATTTTTATCTTGAATTTTCTATTATTTTTCAACCACTAAAAGTTTGGATGGTGCTTTCACTTCACTTGGAACTTCAACACCTCCATCCCCCCCGAGACCCCCACCCCCTCTCGGTTTTCTCACTTACAATTTGGCTAGTGCTCCGCTTCACTTACAGTTTGAGTCACCTGTCAATTTCTTCACCCACCTCTTGGGTTGTACTTCCACACACTTACGGCTTGAAGACGTACTTACAAGTATCACCAACTACAATTTGTTGTTTCGTCTTCGCACACACAGTATGAACCAATTTCATCTTCATCATTAAAGTTTCAACTGTATTGAATAACGCTTTCAGTTTTCCACCTAATTTAATCACTTTTTGCGATCATATCTATATCTGTTGGAAAAAACACAGACCAACTTAGACCAATCTGCTGCAAATTGGATATTGAAACCAAAGGCCAACAAAAAATAAATTTTAATCAACTCTTCCTTGACACACATCAGTTGTTCAAGCTTACGCTCTTCGTCTAGGGATGGATGTAACATTTACTCTACTGCGTCTGTGCTTAATGAATACAGCGTTTTTTCTCGTGATGATGCAAAGCATCGCGGAACCATAACCATCAACGCACTGTTGGAGTAAAAGCCTAACAAAAGTGAAATATCAATACATCGTTCACCCCAGGTCACCTTATACCAGCCATCCAGTATGTCTTGTCTTCTCTGATTCCATGTATCTTGCAATACCTGGTCACCTTTGCTTCTTACGTATATATCTTTGTACATGGGCTTTTACTTTGTATGTACCTGGCTTTACTTGATACAGGTTTGGTTACACATGGTACACGTTTTCATTGGTTTTACTTCGTGGATGATTGGTTTCCCTTACAATACGCGTGGTTTTACCAGACAGACGTTTGGGTTTGCTTAAAGGGATAAAGAATCGATTCTGATTGGGTGCTGTGAGAGATAGACAAGTCCAGAATATGCCTAGCCTAAGCTGACTTTCAGGTATGGAGGATTTATTCAAGCGTGACCAAGGTTGTAGGGTTTAACCCAGGGAATTCAAACTCCATTGTCAGCCAATCAGCGTCGATTCTGTATCCCTTTAATATAGGCGTAGTTGTACAAGGAACACGTTTTCAATGGTTTTGCGCTGTAGTGCGTGTGGTTTTACTTGACATACATTTGGTTTAATTTGATATAGGTTTGGTGCAACATGATATTCGATTGGCTCTGCTTCATGATCGTTCGGTTTACATGATATACGTTTGCTTGCTGTATAATATCAGTTCATCCTGCCTTAAGCTTAGCACGGATTTAGTCTTAACTTTTGGCCATATTCCTGATTTTAAGTACTAAGTTTCATCTTTGTCGTAACCGTTTTCACCTACAACTTATGCCAAAGCAATCAGTTCAATGATTACTCACAAATTTAGAACAACAAACAGTTCTGTACCTAAGTCTGTTACCTAAATATTGTCCCTTGACATTCCTTAGTGGAGCTACAATAACCAGGTTAGTGGGGCCAACATAACCACAATCACCCGGTACGTTGGTAAGAGATAATTAATGCAATGTTAGCGTTTAAGCTCCCGTCCATTTCGTCGTACATTGTCCTCGGAGTAATGAAAATCGCCCCAAAAGAGAATGATTAAAAGAAATATTGCTTTGCAGGCCAAATATATCCCTTGTGAAAATGGACTTTTACTATCTATTTCTACAAATACTGTACAACACTAAGTTGAATTGAAAAGGGTTCAGCGATTTCCACAGACGAAAAATTCAGCCACAGACAGACACATGGATTTCACACATAATAATGCTTACATTTTTAACTGGGTTAAAACAGTTCAGGCTTGATCAATATCGAAATATGGCCCAGAATATAAATACGACATAAAGGTTTCATTTTCGTTTGATTGCACGCTCAGACAAAAAGATCATCACCAAAGCTTGACCATGATATATGTATACATTAAGTAAGCTTAAGTGTAATAGATACAGTTCCTCTCTACGCTACTACATGGTAGGCTGTAGGTATCAAAGACTTCGACCTATTGACAAATCACACATTATGCAATCCGCTCTCTGGGTTAGCCCACTAGTTTAAAACAAATGGCATGTATTTGGACTTGCAGAGATAGAGAAGGGAAAAAACACATGGTGTTGGCAGTTTGTTGGTAACAATTTCCTGAAAGCTTTTAAAGAGAATGAAAAACAGTTAGCATCAAAAGTAAAAGCTAATCACTTACGTTTTTGGTTCCGGGGTTTCTTCCTCCGTGTCTGGGTCAATCTGTAAAGATGTCTGTTCGGTGGAGTCCTCGTCGGCCATATTCCTAGCGCTTCCTCACAGAACTGTTTCTCGGTGCAAGCCTGCGCACCTATGGCCTGCTCTGGCTCCCAAGACGGTCGTCTGCGCCAATGAATTTCCCCGCAGTCTCGGGCCGCTGCTTTTGGTCTTTATTACCGCCTAGACTTCCATGATCACAACGATCGGACAGAGAGAGCACAACTGCAAACAGGATAGTGAATAATAGTACACATTGCAAACTATTGTCTTTTCTCTCTCACTCTCTCTCTCTCTCTCTCTCTCTCTCTCTCTCTCTCTCTCTCTCTCTCTCTCTCTCTCTCTCTCTCTCTCTCTCTCTCTCTCTCTCTCTCTCTTTGCTGTGACTGTTTCACGGCTTCTCCAAAGCCATCTGCTAATGTCCACAGGTATCGATATAAGACAAGATTGCACTGGGTATAAACCTAGAAGGGACAAACTTCCCTTATTCGATCCCAAATACACCGCCACCAACCTGGAGTCGACTGCTTTACCGGCCGTGCTTATGCAATCCACAAGAGCTTTCCCTGAGCTCCAACCTCAATTGGTATCGCGAAATAGTCATATCGATACAACACCTCGTCCGAGTCAGTAGCCTTGAATCTACCGATCTTCTATAAGGGCTATTTGCTCTTTCTAACCGACCTGATGGCTTTAGCAGTCAGCATTTACCAACACGTCCAGGTCTCAGTGGAATTAAGTCAGACTAGCAAACCGGCTAAAGGCGTCTGTCCCTACAACGACAATCAAACGCTCTGAGATGTCAAGGTGACTTCAACAGCGCCTGCCATATGGCTTTGCATACCACCAAATCACTGCAACTGAGAGATGCTAACAGATCATTCATTAACATCAGGCTGATAGGCATAGTCACTTATCAGATGTAATCGCGGTTGACAAGGGTTTCATGCTTGACGTCATTGAGATAAGTTTCCCCAGCTTTCTTCTGCATGAATAAAGCTTAGCGATGCCACCGCGGCTAGTGCTGGACATGCCGTGCTTGGGAAAACGAGCTAGTGGATGCCCAGAGATGAAAGGGTTATAGACACTGGACCACTTCCGTTTTGAGAAGGCGTTAAATACAAACTCATGATTTTAATCATGGCTTCTGTTTAGAACTAGTGAAGATTGATACTTACCCCAAACAATAAGACGATGGCTATGACCCTGTATCCATCCAAACCAGATTTTACATACACCCTTTGGTCCTTAGAGTTACACCATAAATTATAACTACAATATTTGAGACTGGGAACGCCTTTAATCAACGGTATAATTTAGATTCAAGGATAGCTGGCAATATGACAATACAACGAGGCAACCATATGCTCGATGTCTCTTGCAGGTGGCGTTTCTCGGGTCTGAAATAAGTAATAAACCGGAAATTAGTGATATACACGTGTTATTTACTTGGTGTAATAGAAATAGGCTTGTTTAAGACGTTTATGGGCGTTGAGAAAACTGGCCACAAGTAAGGCATAAACGTTAGCACCTCAGAAAGTTGCGAATAAGCACGTGGCTTGATAAGTCCATATCAATACACCCCCTCTTCCCCTCCAAACAAGAGTCTGTGTGTTGGGTTTGGGGGAAGGAAATCTTGCACACAGCGAATCCATGTGACATAAGGTTGTCAATACCATACCACACGCTCTACCCTGACCCTGTGTCTTTTGATGTTTAACCCTTCGCTTAAGAATTTTTTACGGATACAGTGGCACCCAGTGTTATTGTGGAGAAAACCAGAATAACCGGATAAAAATACCACACTTTAGGAAGTTACTGATTAACCTTCTCACAAATATGTACACCACACCGATGGAAGACGAGCGCCCTTCACCCAACGTTTGACGGCGCAAGCACTCCTCACCCATTTGTAATCTCCAATGCCTGACAAGTGGCGAGAGCCAAGGAATCTGCAAATTCTCTGTCTAAGGCCGGTGTTGAACCTGCACTCGACGTGTGTCCTATAGCGACTGAAAGCATCCACCTGTAACCAATAGGCCACGGAACGCTCTCATAAGCAAACAAGTACATGCTGTCATTGATGTGATTATAGGCACACATACTAATCTGCAGCTACGTAAAATCGAACCCTGGGGTTCTCTTTTTCATGGAAACCATAACTTGTGTCTGATAAATGTACATTACAACAGTCAGTGAAGACTTACTTCACCATGACAAATGTGCTCGGCGCGGCGTGACCATTGCCCTGCTCCAGGGGTGGGCGTTACGGGCGGGGGAGGGGTATAGTCCGAGAGAAGGAAGAAAGTGTGGAATACAATCACGGAAATTCCACCAGTCCTTAAATGTGCTTCGGTCAGGATATCGATCTCCAGGCATCTCCGACAGGACGCCAACCTCATCAGTTTTCATTCTGCGCCATGCCGCAAACAAGGTAGGCTATTTAACCAATGGCAGGAAAATCGGCCTCATTTTGATGACCGTGATCTTAATACAAACGTGAGTCCAGGCGAATACTGCGTGTCCACTGTAGACAACACGTAGTTTTGTTCCAAAGATTAACACTTCGATGTGAAATAATGGGTGCAATTTGACACGTTCACCAGCGTGGTTTTAATCTCTATATTTCATATCCTCCAGTGTCGGTCTTAATTAATTGTTCTGATATGATCAACAACAAATGGGCTTTCCGATTACAGTGCCCTGTTGTTCAAACATGTCTTAAGACTTCATACCAGATTTAACATCGCCAAGTCTTTATTACTGAACTTGGCCCAAAAATCATTCTGTATTAGAATATGAAATATGAATTGTACTATAAATATGAATTCTGCAGCTATGATACATGTCATCTGGACAACGACCTTGGCTGCTGGGTTGTGTTCGAATCTTTAAAGAATAGAAAACAGATAATATAACTATCAGGAAGTGGGGTAAAACAGACATAAATGGTCTGGTCTTGCTCTCTATACAGTACGTCTTTAATTATATTGTACATCTTTAATTATATTATAAACGACCACACCCATTTTGTTCAGACGTGCTCGCTAACTCTAAAAATCAACTCTTAATCTGGAATTCTTACGAGGTCATGAGATACTGAGTCATGTTAGAGAAACCAGAAACACTAGGTCGTATTACTGCCGCAAACTCATATGGGTAAAAGGCAAAACGCTGTCCACGTGACGTAAACGGAAACAGGTGTGCTGTCGGGTTACACACATAACTTACACCTGATAGGTTAAAATTGATAGCATGGCGCCGCTTCCGATATTCTCAATCTGCTCGATTTTGCTCACTTTGAACTGCAAAAGTTGCAATATTTCGATTTAAGCTTTATTTGAGATGCTTTATCGATGAATGCGTACATGTTGTCTGGTGTTGTCTTTCCATTTAAGCCAACTTTTCAATTTAGATACTTAGATAACAAAAATATTGCCTTTTCAATGCATTAAATATATATATGTTACTTGTGGTATGGACAACTGCATTGACGAAATATTCCGAGAGGGCATCAAAAAAAAAATTAATAAATAGTTAAATAAATAAATGGTAGAAGATCGATAATATTAACCATGATAATAAACAAGTGCTACATCTGGAGTCACATTGTTCCATTATATACATTATAACAACTCTCTCTCTTGACGCTTAGCACTAGGAGCACTTTGGCGACATTGACACAGTGTATATATATATATATGTATATATATATATATATATATATATATATATATATATATATATATATATATATATATATACAAGAAGATTTACTACCTAGAGAGTAAAACTAGAGCATCGAGGACAGTGTAAAAATGCAGTGATGTTACTTACAACACTGGTCCAGAATTACTCGAAATGCTGTGTTGTCATCACAATTAGCACACAAACACAATTAAAATGTTTATGCAAGTTACTGGGAAATTATTTAATCCAAATATCTTCCAGGGGTTGGCTAAAGCAGTGAGTATAACACATATCTTTCCATTCCTTGCATTTGGACTGATTGGCTAAAGCAGTGAGTATAACACATATCTTTCCATTCCTTGCATTTGGACTGATACCGCTTGGGTCCACGACGGGAAACCGACCTATTTACGTCATAAAATGTAATGCTTTCTTTCACACAACCGAATCTGGTAATTATGTTATTCTGACTGTTTACGTGCTAGAAGCGATAATAAGCTGTTCTCAACTTTCTTGGACAGTTAATTCTATTACGGAATTACTTGTGTTATTGATGCTCAACGTCATTTGCAAGGAGGGGCCATGTTAAAGAAACTCAGCACTCACTCACAAGGCATCAACCAATTCAACATTCGTAGGAATCTAGGCGTCGAAATAATACTTTCGTCAACCAAACTGGACGTTCCGGGCCATTAATGGTAAGACCAATTTCCAAAACAACGTTCAACACAAGCCATCAGAGAATTAAGGCCGTATATAAAGTTAGAAATCAGGACGGATTCAAGCAAAAAGAAGCATATACATCTTAGTTGGGGTGGGGGGGTTGGGGGGGGGGGCTTCCGAGGCATGGTGGTCAGCGTTCTGGTATAGCACATTGACACCAGCTCATGATGGCCGTAAAATACCAATTATGACAATATAAAAAGTATCTTGTTTTTCATTGCAACTATTCATACCGGTATAGCCAACCTGGTGATCAGATTCAACACGATGAATGATGTACGGCCTCAAACTCTGGATTAAGCGGAATTAGACAAAATTATGAAACGGAGTGTCAGAGATTCTGGATAACCTGTCCATATTTGTTTACAAGAGAATAGTAGTCTTTCTACCAGTTTTACATCAATAACTTGTGACGCTGATTAAACCCCTCACTAAACACACAGTCTAACAAATGCTAGCAAGCCGAGATATGTACCCACAACATGAATGCGGAACGTTGTTGTCAAAGTAAGGGTAAGTTCATTTAAGATGCATCAGGAAGGTCTGTTGTTTCCTTTAAAGGTGGATATATATCTTTCACAACATTAGCTATATATGGGATGTTTAAAGCTAGCAAATCTTCAATATGCCATTTAGTGAATGAGAAAGTTCGAGCCGGATGAAGAATACTCTTGATCAAAAATAATAAAGCGTGACATCAGGCTATTGTCTGCGCAGTTGATTATTTTTCGGGAATCCACACTTGCGAGTTAGTCGTTTGAGTGGTGAAAGGTAAGGGCTTGTATAACATGAGTGCCCCTTCGAGTAGTGTATGGCAGAGTGGGATTCGAACCCACGAACACAAAGCTTTAAAACATTCCAATATCCCACTGAGTTATCCGGGAACAAACACCACACAACTTTCTCCCTTTAGATGACTTTAAACGTTTGCTATGAGGTCAATCCTTTGTCTAACCGATCATAGAATGTTATATATGAAGGGTCCATTCCTTTCTGATCAATGTGAAATTTATTTTCTATGAAAATACAGAAATTGTGACAGAAATTGTATAATCTATTATCAGACTTCCCCGGATTACATGTAAGCTTCAATCAATTCAGAGTTACTTTCCAGCATAATTAATCATAGACCGAGTCACTCAGTGTATGCCATGTATCGAATGAAGCGTCTCATTCGCTCGGCTTATATACAGCGGTACCTTATTCGCATCGCCATGCATTATCCCAGCACTTCAAGTGAATGGAAGTCGGTGTGCCTGAAGATGTTCTTTATATAAAGCGACACGAACTAAGTCTTCCCTTGTAACATGGAGATGAGTCCTGGTATTGTCGGGGTTAGAAAGTGAATGCATTTTCGCGCCTCGTGGATTATTTTCAAACAATCCACAGTTTCTCGTGCTTTATCCACTACATAATGTAGTCGTATTCATACGAGAACAAGCATAGGTGAGTCAAAGCTGGAGCACAAACTGTACCCAACGGAATGCCTATACACTGTTGATATATGGTTTCCCCTAATTTCACATAGATGTTATCAATGATAACTTCAAGCCACTCAGTGAACAAGACATCCCACAAGAATGCTTTGGTGGGGTGACACGTTTTACTATACACAATTAGTAATGAGAATCTATCAAATAAATCTTTTTAAATAGTAATAATAGTTTAGAAAGTATAGAAATCACAAGTGCAAATGTCCTCGTTCGTTACGTGTATTTGTGCGCCTAGGTTTTCAGTGATCCGTTTTCAGTTAAGAATCCAAATACAGTTGACATTCATCACCAGTTCCAACATTCGAATGGCACTTATCAACCGTTACTGCATTCATCGACACCTATTACCAGTTCCAACATTCGTATGACACGTATTAACCTTTCTTGACTTACATGTGTGGTCTGTTGAGTGAGTGAGAGCTTGGTGTTTAACGTCGTATTTAACAATTTTTCAGTCATATGACGACGAAGGAATTCTTAGAGTGCATGTAATGTGCCACCTTGTTGCAGGGCGGATTTCCACCACCCTTTTATCTAGTGCTGCTTCACGGAGACGCCTTACCGAGTGCAAATAAGGTAGCCCTGCCCGAGCCATTATACTGATATGGGTCAACCAGTCGTTGCACTATCTCCTTCATGCTGAACGCCAAGATACGAAGTTACAACTTTCTCTTTTAAAGTCTTAGGTGTGACTCGACGCAGGGTTGACCGTGGATCTACCGCTCCCGAAACTGACGCTCGACCAACTGTGCAATCGGGGGCAGTATGGTCTGTTGATTGCCTTGATGAATAATTTCATTTACTCATGTTTTTATTCCTAACCTGAATGTTACTTAACGCTGTAATCAGGAATTTTCACTTATACGATGGCGATTTCGCTTGTTGCTTTCTCTTCCTAATTCATGCCCGCCGTTTGAATATATATGTACTATATCTTAAAGCATTCAGTTATGATGCCTTTCTTTGATCTGTTGGAAACATAACTGTTAATTTATCTTATTAGAGTTATTTCCCCTGATATCCACATTTAAGAAGTTCACAATCCACAACGCGGTAGGTTAATTTTTTGATATAAAACATAAAAAATAAGTTCTTATAAGTATTAAAATCGAACTGACTTATTCAAGCCAAATAGGAGAAATGTGGATGATGGAAAGAAAAAAAACGGTCTGCAGGAAAGGATTACCTGACCATATGCGCATAACAGTTTAACCAAATGAAAGGAACTTAACGTATTATACCATCTGTGTAAACTTTAAAAAATGCTCTTGGCAATGCATGCTCTTAAATTTCCAAATCTATAGTAATAGTGCAGAAAGTATGTGTTCCGCTGCTTTTGACTAGGGTTGTATACTCACACAGTGTCATTCCGTACTGTCGATAAATTATTAACAAACGTGACATATAATCGGCATCTCTTATTTAAGTTCAGATATTTATTGGATGAAACCTTAACTCTTTAGACTATATCAAGTTTTATAATTGAGATAAAACGTGGATGTTCTTCCTAGTTTGCCTGAACTTCACTGAGATAAAGCATACTGCCCATTATTTACTTGTTCGATAAGTACCAAACTTTACATTCGTATTATAAGTTGGCGACTCAGTTTGAAGTCCAACTCTGCAGATGCATAAAAAAATAGGCATAACTGAAAGGGAAGGTTTTCTCAATGCGCTGCGTGCGAGAGATTACGTATAGGCCTACGCCATAACTTGTAAAAGTGCACACATGTACATCCACGAGGTTCCAGAATCTTTCATCCAAGAGGTTGCACCACCAATGCCGTCAGGCTCCCCGAGAACCATCAGTCTCACGCTACTTGGCCATAGGCACCCACACCCACAGGCCTGTTCTCCTCAGAGGAGACCCAAAGCACACCAGACCAGAACCTTGTCTTACGGCTAAATCGCTAAAACCTGGGTATCCTCCGCCAATGTCAGTCTAAAGACCTTACATAAACCTCCAGTTAACTACGTTTTAGTCCATTCAAGTTCAAAACCCTATGTCTCACTTTTGTTCTTAATGATATGTGATAGTGGGTGAATTAGGGCTTTAATATTTACACAAGTATTTGTAATAGCTGAATTTTTGGTATGAAATTTCCCTCAGTATGAATTACTGAATCAAGAAAGACTATCAGCAAAAGCTTCTGCAGAATGCTGGAAAAAAGGGAATCCCTGAAGGATATTTCGCAAAACCCTGTGCAGAATTCTAGAAGGAGGGAATCCCAGAGGAGGGCATATGAGGCTTCAATGTTGATTTTTTTTCTTCTTTCTACGTGTAATTAAGACCGTATAACACCACATAGATACTTGTCTCAATGCTCAAGGTAATTCCAGAGTGCATTTGTCAGGTAGTGGCTTAAAATACAGTTGTGCCCTCCCCAATCAATTTCCTCCTATTAAATAGTTAGCGATATTTGTAAAATGTAGGTGAACCTTGAAAATTAACATCTTCCACTACACTGTACTTTGAGTAATTTCAACAAATGACTTCAATGTATGTAATAAAGTACAAACACTGGCAAGATGTTTCCAGACATTACCATGGTCAATATGTTGAAGAGTGGATTATAAAAACACAAACACAAGGAGATTAAATATGTATCTATCTCAATGTATTTGATGTCAATTACAAGCTACAATGTAACTCAGAAATCTGATACAAACAAATTTATGTACACAATTGCATTAATTTGTGATCGAAAGATTTATCTGATGGTCAATTGTTCATTTGAAGTCATCACACAATTTTCAAAATGTTTGATGGCTCCCTTCTTTTCATTTCTGTACGGGTTACTTTCAATGCTCTGTCCGTCAACATTGCTTAATAACAAGTGTTCTAAACTGTGGTAGATCTGAAGTGTTTAGTTTCCATTTTTCTTCCACCAATCATCTAGCCTTTTGATACCGAGGACTTATATCCCTGTAGGCCCGTAGCCTGAGTATCCTGCAGACCAGACATTTTATCTCCCTGAATAAACTAGCAATGATGCAATAATAGAAAAATCTCCTGCAGTTACTTCATGTGCTGCCATTATTTCAGGGCCTCTGTCATCTCAGGGACAGCCTGCAATAATAAAACATAAATCTCAACAAGGATTCATTCTGTTTATTTATTGATTTATTTAACAGTGTTTTACACAGTACCTAAGAATATCTCACTTACACCACACCAGCCCAAGGGACACCCACAACCATCGATCGACCTTCCCAAGTGCAACAGGAGAGGAAGCCAGGATGAGCTAGAATTGAACTCACAGCCACCACATTGGTTAGAGAGTCCTGAGTCATTGTGCTGTGCCATCATGCTAACCATCTGGCCACGTTCATTCCAAAAATGAGATGGACAATACTGCCTTTGATGAGACAGCTTCCTTGACATATTACTTGGCCATCTTGGTTCTCTGTATAAAGAGTTCCACCGTACAGTCATGTGACTGTCACTTGCTCAACAGTTACAAAGTTAACCTCCACAATCACTTGTGTGATTGGCCAGATCCGAAAGCAAAGACAGCTTATCCAATGAAATGGATGCCCTACTACTGAATGTTTCCATTGGTTAAACCCGTTTCACCACACAATACACATGTACCTCTATATCTGAAAGTTACGTCATCCACCGTAGGATTATAATCAACAGGTTTCTCATTTCTCACCTTAAACAGATCTGCGACAAGACCATAGTCAGCCACCTGGAATATCGGGGCTTCTGGATCCTTGTTTATAGCTACAATAACCTTGGAGTCCTTCATCCCAGCCAGATGCTGGATGGCTCCTGATATACCCACAGCTATATACAGCTCCTACAAGTAAGAAAAAAAACCCTCACTAAATACAGTGCATATAGCTCCTTAAAGTAAAATCTCACACAAACAAATTCACAGCTCCTTAGAACTCTCATACGGCTATGTAGACTATATTTTTTAAACATGGTCAGTATAATAAATCAGTTACTTTTATTTGCTCATGCTGCCAACTTGCACATTTCAGATCACTGTGACTTTCTTAGCAATCTTAAATATAACTTCATAAAATTTGTTGCGTCAACAAAATGCCACCCTGTAAACACATGTATGTCAAAATAAGACACTATACATGTAAAATTTTATACTATTAAAAATTTACACTACATGTTTATACTGTGTGGATAATCGTGTTAGTGATTAAGGGGAGATTACTCTGCAGTATTAAGTCAAACACTTAGGTATTTAGGTATTGGTGAAATTAAGTTCCTCTGATCCCAAAAAAAAAAAAAAAAAACTTACCGGAGCGACAATCTTGCCCGTCTGACCAACCTGCATGTCATTAGGGACAAACCCTGCATCTACTGCAGCCCTGGACGCCCCCACAGCAGCTCCCATCTTGTCAGCAAGATCGTACAACATCTGGAAGTTCTCACCATTCTTCAACCCACGGCCTGGATAAAAACAGAAGAGGTTAAAAATGGAGAAAACAGAATAAGAAGAACTTGCAGAATAAAATTATGCGTATATGTACTGCGTCAAAAGTTTCCGCTCTCATTCTGCAACTGAAAAATGAGGTCAAAATGGTGAAAACAGAATGAGAAGAACTTGCAGGATAAAATTATGCATATATGTACTGTGTCAAAAGTGTCCGCTCTCATTCTGCAACTGAAAAATGAGGTTAAATTCTAATACACATATAAGTCATTTACTGGACTGGTGTTTTGCAGTCTACTAAAGAATACTTCACTGAAAAAGCCTTGATGATCAGATTTAGACATGTCATATGTACAACTCATGCTCATTCTCTATCACAGGTCTAAGTATGGAAGTAAGGATCACTTAGTATTTTTTTTTTATTTTTATTTTTCCAAAACAAATCAGCCAGTGAAGGAGATTTTTGTTGCGCTCTGAAAAGAATGTATTTTAATAGCATGTCTTGTTTGGAGGGAGCGAGTGATTGAGTTCTTGGGGTTTAACGTCGTACTTAATAATTTTCCAGTTATATGACAACGAAGGAATTCTTAGAGTGCATGTACATGTAATGTGCCTCCTTGTTGCAGGACGGATTTCCACCGCTCTTTTATCTAGTGCTGCTTCACTCAGAGGCGTTACCGAAGGCAAGTATGACGCCCTGCCCGAGCCATTATACTGATATGGGTCAACCAGTCGTTGCACTATCCCCTTCATGCTGAACGCCAAGGTAGGAAGCTTTCTCTTTTAAGGTCTTAGGTATGACTCGACGCAGGATTGACCCTGGATCTACCGCTCCCGCAGCGGATGCTCTACCAACTGTGCTATCGGAGCCTGTGGCTTGTTTGGTATTTTGGGTGCTTGAAAATCACTGACACCCAATCCTTAGAACTAACCAACGTAGCAATTGCGATAAGACAAAATAAAAGTGGAAATGTAGTCATAATTTCAATTCTGGCTAAACTTATGGTGAGAATGGTACTAAAATGCTATAAACGTGCATGCAGACAATTGGTGGGATGCCTCTAAAAACATGGCTGATCCCATACATACTTTTTTCAGAAAAGGGATATCGCACTGGCTCATGAGTAGCACTCCTACACAGCAGTTGATTTATTCATTTGATTGGTGTTTTACCTACAGCAGTTGAAGATTAAAATGTAACAATATTATTTCTTCTACAAAAATCAGATGTGTGGCAAAGATTTCCACATCTTTCAACACATTAATAAAAGGGTAACATGACAAGTAACATAAATATCAAAGTCTTGCATCAACATAAAACATGTAAACAAATCATGTTTCAGGCTAATACATTTGTAATGTAACAGGTGTGTGGGTCACACCTGGACATCTGACATAACACTGGTCTTACCTCCTGAGATGACCACACTGGCACTGGTCAGTTCTGGACGGTCACTCTTGGTCAACTCTTGTCCTACAAACTCTGATAGTCCACTGTCTGCTGCCACATCTGGAGCTGTGAACAGAAATAGATGTATGGTGAGAACAGAAATAGATGTACATGTGTATGGAGAGGACAGAATTAGATGTATGGTGGGAACAGTACACAGTTATAGTATTACCCATGTAAACAGAAATCATACACAGGTGCATGTACATTCAGGACGCTAAGCTGCCTAAAGTCACTTTCACTTTCTGTTATACCAAAGTGCAATTATGTCCTTGTGTACTAAGCCTTCTCTGGTAACAGCTTTACAAAAACATTACAATATTTAACCTTTTCACATATAAAAGAGCAACTTTCAGTGCAATTCATCAACATTCATATTTGGATTTTGGAAACACACCTACATTGGTTGGACTGACCAATTTCAGGCCATCATAAAAATTTTATCACTCTGCACAGGTGGAGTGCCTTCAGAATACGCCTGAATAAACACACTGCAAATGTGCGAAAATGTTGAAGAATTACAGCAGCTGAAAACTGTACTGCACAACACAAGAATTACAGGGATAAATGAGATTGAGTTCTTCTAATTTTTGCAGAGTCTGATCTAGAATAAAAGTTCAAGGAGTTAATCATCCCAGCTGGGGAAAAGTTTGTATGCAATGCAATAATGTAACATAAATAACATCATAAAACCTTTTTAAGAATGATTCCAAACAAGGCAAAGTAATTATTTTGGATACAATAAAGATTTGTTATTATCATTATCCAGACAATGACGCAAAAACCCAACATGATAGCACTTTTCTAACATTCTAGGTCCCAACGATTTGTATTCTTTGTCTTTTCACTTTGTAAATAAAGAAATGGCCATGTATTTTAGAAAGCATATGATAAAGATAATTGTAGAATAAGCATCAAAACTGAGAGCATGCTGTCCCTTTTCAAATTTCGTGTCTGAATTCATTGAGAAACTTTGATCAACTTTTCAAGCATTTGTAGGTATCAAGCATCTACCTACAGTATTCCACGCTAAAATACCCATATATACACTTTGCTTTATACATTTTAAAGTTTACCAGGAGGTATTATAAACCTCTCTGTATTTCTTCTGACTTTTCACAGCTTTTTCACCATGAATGATTCATGTATTACCTGTGTAACACCTGTGTGCATACCGATACCATAAGTCACATAAAACGAATGAAAACACACAGATGATCTCCCTTACCTTTCTCTGTGGCTCCATTCCCACCAGAGGGCTCTGCAGGATCAAAGGCTGTTCCTCGAACTGTTACAACCTTTATTTTATCTTTTGACTTTAATGTCTGAATAGCATTGCCTACAAAGGAATAGCTATGTGAATATCATGAAATATGAAATCATACATATATACAGAAAATCTGAATTTCATATCCCAGTTCACTGAAAAACATAGAGAAACTTGTTAATACAATCTGAAATACAAATACCTCCACACACATTTGTTATTATTATCATCAAAAATTTGTTTCCACCCTCCAAAGTAAAATCTGTTGAATTCAAAGAAGATTGTTGACCATCATCTGGAATACATTAAAACTCTTCCTCTCTCTTTTTTTCAGCCCTCCAAAGTGAAAATCTGTTGAGTTTTGTCCAGAACCTTTATCACATAGTTCATCAAGAAATTCCAAATTATTTTCCATTTTATGACCATGATATCTAGCCTAGATAAATCAACTATACTGTCTTCATTTAATTCATAGAAATGAGATTATTTGCAGAAATTATTTGTGGCAAATAAATGAAATGAAAAGTAAAATGAATATTACAGCCTTAGGTATAAGCAGATTTGGGACTTGTGATATGTCGTAATTTTTTTAGCCATTATAGGGAGGTCAATTTAGTAGCCTGGATGATATTTACCTGCATAAATAGTCCTGACAAAAGTGTCCGCAGACTTGACATCTATGATATCAGAGATCGGGGAGACGTCTAACTTGGCGGCTACACGAGGTAATAAACTCTGTGGAGATTAAAACATGACTTCATTCAAAATGAGCTAACTCCATTAAACACAGAGTACAGAGTTTGTGCATTATTACCATTACCGTAATAATACACATATTCACTTCATGTTCATTTATTTCACTGGGATTTAATATATTTTCTTCATAACCTCATATTATGACAAATTAGGTCAGTTTTATGTATTTTCAAGTATTTAAAATTTGACCGTTGTTTAACATCATACTTGATAATTTTTTACTTCTTCGATGCTGGTACATCTAATTTTATGGGAGAAGGAAACCAGTAGAGTGCCAGTGGTAAACCACCAACATATGGCAAGTTACTGTCAAACATTTCCACATGTGACACACATGTATGCACATAAAATTGCAGCTCAACAAGGCTCACTCAATGAAAGTTATACAGTGCAACAGCCATACAAGCATTGCCAACTGTTTTTTGTCACCAAGGTCAAACAAATTGCCAGACCAAATCGGCAATTTCACTATCCCAAGGTTGAGTTTGAACCCACCAATCAGACATCTTACAAATCGAAAGAAGTGTTACAAACCCACCTTTCCAAAGGCTGTTGCTCCACTGACAATATGAGTAAAGTTGAACTGCTTCTGGGATTCAAGTATTAATGGGGTCAGGTTTTCTGAAAATTATACCAGGAAAGAATTTCATTTCAACATATTGTGAATGCAACGACAGGTGGCAACAAAAATCCTTTGTCTGGTTTGTGCACACTGTGTATTGTCATTATTTCTCTTCCTTAGCAGAAACAATCATCAACTTTATATCATTTACATCATCATGATGACATTAACAGAACCCTTAAAGGACACATGAAGACGAACTATAAAACAAAGAGTAGGAAAATGAAGAATGATAAGCGAAAAAAAAAGGAGAAAAAAAATTGTCATTTCGAGGTATATTTTACATTCCTTATTAACCTCTCTATTTTATGCATATTTTCCAGGAACCTCCCACCAATGTGGTTGCCTTGGGTTCGTCCAGCTCATGCTGGCTTCCTCTCCGCTTGTACGTGGGAAGGTCTGTCAGCAACATCCAGATGGTCATGGGTTTAGCCCGATTTCTTCCCACCATCACGATGGCAGCCATTGTATAAGTGAAATATTCTTGAGTACAGCATAAAACATCAATGAAATCAAATCAAAGACGCTTGAAATGAAAGCGGAGAAAAGTTTTTTTGTAATCTTAAATGTTAATTCCCATCACCTACTCTGTATTAAGAAATAAAAAACATGGGCTTCATGCATCCTTTAAGAAAGAAGGCCTGAAATCTCATCAATTTGATGTAACTGAGAAAATGTTACACTTTGACGAAATTTCTTTTAACAAATCTATTCCAAAACATAACATCAAATAATAGTAAGTGTTATGCATGCATTGAAGCAGGAAGCTACATGTATGTGTAGACAGTTGCTTTGTTACCTGGTAAAAACCCCTTAAAAGCCTCATTATCAGCTAGTAGAATCTTCTTCACCCCTTTGATCTTGCTGGCCTCTTCTGCTACCTATGATATTAACAGATGAAAAGCGTGTTCGGTTTGTGTTTTTCAGTAAAATCTGTAGAAATACCATTTCTATTTTCAAGCAATTTCCTCCTGTTACTGTCTCAAATGACAAAACAATAGACAGTGTTGTAGGATCTGCCTTTTGAATTAAGTCATCCCCATGGAATGGTCAAATCTTACAACAATACATATTTCTTTTTCTTATTCAGAACAAGCTATTGATGTGAATGATAAAAAAACTAAGTTTTGTTACTTTGTGAAAGGTAGTAAAAACAGTAACCTTTAAAAAAATCTTTCACCTGTCAAACAGTATCCACATGTATAATGTATGCTCTTCAAGTTACCTTGTTGAATATTTTCCATGTACACATTCAGTACCACCCACCTTAGCACACTGTGTACCAGCCACCAAGCAGACAAGATCCCCTCCCATCTTGCTGGCTGCTGTGATGGCATTCAGGGTCACTGGAGTTAACTTCTCATTGTTGTGCTCTGCTACCACAAGGGTGCTCTGTAATCTCCGCACCAAGTTCAACTGAAAGAAGCAAATTTACATCCAAAATATTTATTCATTTATTTATTTATTTGATTGGTGTTTTACGCCATACTCAAGAATATTTCACTTATACGACGGCGACCAGCCTTATGGTGGGAGGAAATCGGGCAGAGCCCGAGGGAAAACCCACAACCATCCAGCAGGATGCTGGCAGACCTTCTCACTTACGGCCGGAGAGGAAGCCAGCATGAGCTGGACTTGAATTCATAGCGACCGCATTCGCGAGAGGCTTCTGGGTCATTGCGCTAACCGACTGACCACGGAGGCCCCCTATATCAGAAATATCATCAGATTCCACTAAAATATCATCAGATTCCACTGTGACTTCATGTGGTAATTTGTATGTGTAAAACTTGATCTAAGGGACACTTATGAGTGGGAAACAACGTAGTATACATTTAAATATAATGTAACATTGTCAAAGGCCAAAGAAGCCAAACTAGAGTATAGGTGCAGGGAACTGGGATATACAGAGTCATTCTGTAGTGATATACATGTATCCTTATTTTGTACACATGTACATGTAGTCTCGTGATGTATATATCATATGTTACCATTTTAACAAAATACAATGCACTGCAATGTTTATTTTTGCAAAGGAAATTATATACTCTTTGCATGAACAGAACACAGTGTACGTATGACTCAAACAGATCGAGTATGATGCGACTTGATTCGGGGGCAGGGCATCGTACAACCAATATTGTGAACAATTATTCAGGAAGAAGAAATATCCTACACTTGGTGCAATACAAATTTGCGGTTTCATTTTAATTATAATGCTGGGATATTATATAACACATTATCAACAGTTGACATAATTAACCTTTCAAAAGAATCTACAACCCCTGATAAGGCATATGGATTTCAGTAGTTACATTTACATGTATATCCCTTCACATTTGAACACCAGCAGGAAGATAGTAGCCTATACCTAACTGTTGGTATCAGTTATAACCTGTACCAAGCGGTATGAACCGCTCTGCTATCAAATTCGGACTTCAGGTACACCGGTAACCCATATCTACCTCTCCATACCACTGCTACACCACTCATGTTTACTATCTCACATGGCCATCTTTATTATTTCTCTTCTTTAACAAATCTGGAGGCAGTACAACACAGGGAAAATGTATCGTTTATCAGTGGGAGGGAAAATCAGTTTTTCTGGATCCTCTTGTCTGACAGATAAAATAAAATTGCTTTTAAGTATAGGCGTATTTACGTGTTAGCCGGAGGTCAGTCTCACTGCCATTGGAAACATACAGCCATTTTATTCGTAATAAATATATTTCAAATTCCCCCCCCCCCCCCAACATTACCCCTTTTAATTGTCATTCTTGTGTGTTTGATTGTTGTCTATAACCAGTTGAGCCTGAGACCCCACTGATTTTAGCGACGCTGTCAGTAGAATACATGTAACCTAGCTGCAAGCTGCAACTGGCCATGTCAAATTTTCACGGTCAAACACAATTTGACGCAGAGAGCTGGGCGAACTGAATCTTGGAAATACTTACAGAGTGCGAAAGCCTGGTCCTACAACTTGTTGCGAACATCTTCGTTCGAGTTCTCCTGGCTAAATGACCCGTCCCTTTCCAGTAAACAAGTTTTATAACCTCTTGTTGGGTAACAGATACGCTCACATGGGCAAACTCCAATGTTTACCCCGTCAAAATATATACCGCTTTAATGCCCCCATAGTGAAGTGCAGTATTTGCAACGTCATCATTACTGGTGCTCATTCCAACCGAGGACCTAATATAAAAATTTTGTAATTTACGCTTGTTTTTACTTGACTTCAATTAACCGCCTCATGGATCCGTAGTTTGACGCGCTCATGCCAGTTCTTGGAATAAATCGCAATATTCTGGATTACTTTCCATTAAAAAAAGCAACAATTTCAACGTACACGGATATCCATGACGTAAGACAATTTGCGGTTCATCTTTAATCGGGTACTTTATGCGAGGGTAGTCATTGCAGACGATTTTTCGTAGATCACGATGTCAACCTTCTTCAGGATGCTGTGTAACAATTTGCGATCTAAATTTTCGGTCTCTGGTATGTAACATAATTTGTAACAAAGTGTGGTTTTGCGACTAAAGCGTTGCTTTGTTGTTTAAAATTAATAAACTATGTATGGTTAAAAATGAAACAATTTGCCAAGATAACGAGGCCTAGTTTGACATAAAACTGTACTTGCTATAACGGCATAGGTCAAAACGTCAACAATGATGAATTTTAACACTGATTTGATGTAAAATATCAGCATAGAACTCTTTCTGAAGTTTAAGGAAATCTTGGCAAAAGTCACAAAAACATTACCTGGAATAAAGCTCGCCTAGTAAGGAACCAAATCTTGATACTTGTACGTGTAGGCCTATTTAATATGCAAACTTCTAAAAAAAATTTAAAAAAAAAGAAAACTTTTTTCAGCTTTGCAATTTTGGTTTTGATTATGAAAGCTTTTGTGTACATTCTTTTTTCTGAGATGTCTTCATCTAATGCTTTTTTGTGCAGTGACCGGGCCATCTCCTGAAGGCAGCCTACTTACTGTCAGACCAGAGATCACCGTTAATCGAAGACACCATTCTGAGGACTCTAAAACACAGAGGAAGAAGGGAAAGACACCAGCAGGTAAACTGGATGACAAAGTGGAAACAGCCACTCAGGAATATATCCATCCTAACCAAGAGAAGGAACCGTTAGAAAGATTTCCTAATGACGTTAACCCGAAAACTGGTGAAATCGGTGGCCCTAGAGGTCCCGAACCAACGCGATATGGAGACTGGGAGAGAAAGGGCAGAGTGACAGACTTTTGACATCCCACCTGATGTCATTTATGACACAAACTACTTGTGGATCGAGTATTTCTATATTAATTATAGTCTGAGTTGTGCCTGTCATGTGACCAGACATACAGTGGTGAATGAATACTGGTCGCACAAAGCAGAAGTCGCCAGAAATGGGATGATGGATTTGTAAAGAAAGGACACTGCATGAGTTAAGGCATCTTGGAACAATCTGTTTTAGGGAACAGATTCTCTTTTTAATATACCAGTACTCAGTGATGTCAAGGACTTTTGCAAAACATCCTGTAGCATGTGTTCAATAGTGGTTAAGACTGTAGCCTTAAGTTAGGAGGCTTGCCACTGGTACCAGACAAAGGGATATATGGTTTCCTCCAGGTTTCGTTTGGGGTTGTCATGCCAAAAAGTCATGTACTGTACATTTATTTCAGTAACGGTTGTGTGCATGTCCCTTGTGTGAATATAACAAGCGTAGATTTGTAGTGGCCTCGACATCCCGTAAAAAAGCCATGTTATCTTACACCCAGGCCCCTCATTGTGAATGAATCTCATGTTAAAAATTGAAGGATATGACTGTCTGATTGACAGACACAGCTACTTGTCACAGCTAAAGAGTTGTCTTCATGTGTGAGTCCAGCTGTATAGCTTGTAACATATATTTAGGATAGCTCTCTTTTGAGTTGAAATTGGTGTGAAAATCAACATGTTATTACTTATAATGCAAAGTATAATTGTTGAACTAATTTATAGCAAAGATCAGTTTTGGAAACTCATTTTTAGTAAATGTATACGAGACAACTTTTGTGATAATGGTGATCTTCCTTGACTTCAGCAAGTGTGTTAAGGCTGGAAGAAAAAGTCCATTGATCAGTTTACTTTGTGCCTATGCCAGATTTTGGCCAGTGGACTTCTTATTAAAGCCATTCTGTGTATAACAATTTATATGCACTTCCATTATTGGACCTGAATGAGATGTCCACATCCTTTGTTTCTGTTGCTAGGTTATATTTAAATTTGCCACTGAAGTAAAAAAATTTATAAAAACCATAGTTTTACGTTTTTTTCGTCCCTTCTTAAATATCAGTATGGTCAGTCATGGATAGTGTGAGAAAGAAGTCCAGGCTTCACCTCTCTGGCACATTTCCAGTTCTGTCATAAATGTATAATAAGGTCACAAAGTGACCACTTCCATTAATGTAAGCCTTTTGTTGTAAAAACTGCCACCAGTGCAGTCCAGCGTATTCATATAACCCATAATATTTGGCTGTAAGTCGTAATCTGGGATCAGGTTATATATGCCAATAAAGCCAGGGATTAGACTGTACATACCTGAAGAGCCACAGCCTATTTGCTGGGCCAGAAGGCCTTTACAGTTCGATGTTAATTCTAAGAGAATGCGGGTTTCATTCAGACTATTTACAGAACATTGACCAGTCTCTTAGCATGCCCCTAATTAATTCAAAATTCTTGACGATGGCTGAGACATGTCCGCTTGCTTAAGTTTTTGTCATGTTTGTCGTCTTGGCATTTGTTGGAAAAAGACAGCGGATGAGAAATGTAATTCTTTTAATTTAATAGTGACCTAAAGGTTTCTTTTTTTATTCTCGGCACACAAATCACCTTACTAGAATGTCTACATAGCTAGATTTAGTCTGAAATGAAAACAATTTCATGTAGGCCCAACCAATTTGAAATCTGATTTGATGACATGAAGGTAACTGAATTGTTACCTGCACATTGCAGATTTGGTTTGCTGACAGTTGTACTGTTTAATGTTGCTACAATGTTGCACTGCAGCAGATCATTCCTAATGCTGACATACGTGTACGTGTATTTTTGCTGCTTCACTGGAATGCCTTGTCAAAGATGCTGGACATAATGTCCTAAACAGTCTTAGAAAGCAAACATTGGGAGGACTAAGACTCACAATTTGCTGAGCACCTGGCAAACAAGTACCAAGAGTGCAACATTTTAACTGATTATTTTTTAGCGTTGTCAGACTCGGGATTGAATTTACACTCTAACCTCTTGACCACTGCCGACAGTGTACAAACCAGTGTAAGCTAGACCTGTGCTCATGTGCAACAAACTTGCTTGCCTGAGGTGCATGTGTTGTCTAAGTATTGATTGTATAAGCAATTCAATAACCCTCACCAGATAAAGGCTGATGGAAGCTAGTACTAAGTCTGCTGATGTTCTGGTATTAATTACTAAGCAAGTGGTGGACCAAAAATCACCTTTCCATGGCTCTTTGTTGCATTTGGGGGGACATGCCTGCTCCTTAAAGGCTTTTGATAACTTGAATACTTTGGCTAAAAGGATTGTGAAAAGATAGGGTTATCTGGCTTGAGGAAAATGGGTTCCATATGTGGGATAAAAATCCTGCAGGATACTTGTACATGCCGTTATCATCACACCAATCTTTATTTAGTTCGAACTAGACTCCACCAATCCATGGCAATGCTCGTGAGGGTGACTGGCTGATGAGTAAATTCTTCCAGCTTACATTTAGTTTCAAGGTTAACTTACACTGAAACTTTCAGCAGAAAACCTCTCACAATCGAAAGTTCAAATCCACCTTTAGTCACTATGTTTCTACAATTCCTCTACTTGCATGTATTTTAGTGTGCTCACTCATGGAAATTTTAGTTTTGCCGCTTTCCATTTCAACTCCCCAGTATGTATCAACAATCAAGATTTCTGTTACCAATGAAGAGGTAAAGCATAAAAGGTTTCTTGTTCTTTATTTTCCATTGTGTCACTTCCATTTGAACAGATTTAAAGACCCAACACTGGCAAAATGTTCTCTTTTTTTTTTTCTACAAATAAAATGTTTATTTTGGAAATGATATTCCACAACATTTACAGTTTCATTTAATTATCATTTTGACTTTGATACCACTTCTTACCAGTATGGCTATGTATGAAACTTCATCTGAAATCTTTGAAATTTGAAACTGAACAAATACATATAGCCACGTCCGCAAAAATACATACTGAGCTCATGAAATATACATGTACTCCACAGTGTACCATCACAAGAAAATCTTGACATCAGTAGTGTTAATAATCTTAATTACAAGGAAAAACAGGAGAAAATTAATTCTGCTGACTGATACACATTTTGAAGTAATTTATCTTCATATTTTCTGCAATTATCATATACACTCAAGCATGACACATACATTTCCATGTAGATTAAATTGATACAACATCAAAGGAAAATTATCTGATGTGCCTATGGATAAACACATAACGTTTAAGCAGTGTCTTCATATGTTCCGCCTTCATGTATGGTCAAGCATGCAACTGTGAAGACTCGTACATGTACTGCATACGTTTTAAGTCTAACAGAAGAATTTTTTTTTTTGATAAAACATTTAACATTATAATCATATTTCTCCTCTGCAGTTACTATGTAAAATCAAGCCTGAACTTTTCATGCAGACTAAATTCATACTGATAGTAAGAGTACAGCTCTCTTCGAAGTTAACAACTAGGGTCCATACTCCACACACTCAAAATTTCCTGTATGACACGTACTTATGAAGGAGAATTGAAACTATAACTAGTAGACCTAACTACAACCTGTCTTTCTAAATCAGAAGGTGGTGTGCAGCAATTAGCACCCTTACATTGTACTCTACATGTAGCTTCCACAATGCAAATACTGCAACACGAACCTGTTGATGTAAAGAAAAATATTAAGACTTAGTTGGGTATGGGATATGCAAAATTAGTTCAGAGATAAACCTGATGCATGAAATCAAAAAAGCAACGATCTCTTAAGACTTCTAATAAGACTTTCATGTGATTTTTTCCAGAAATTCATTCAACATGTGCAGGTCACTTTCAACATGCATTTTGACACATCATATTTTGTTGATTCTTTCCCTTTATAGTGCTCTATGATTTGGGCTACAACATGCTGTGGGCAAACACGGGCAAAACAAAGAAATTTCCATCTAACATTACCAATGGTTTACAAGCACTTACATGTAGAAAAAAATCACAATGTCACAGCTAAAATGCCCTCTTTAACTTTTTATTGAACAACATCAAAACACTGCTAGTTAAGCTCAGGTAAAGTTTTGCTGGACAACTGTTTTCCTCCTTTTCATGTGTGTGTCCCCTGGTGGTTGACTCAAGATCTAAGGGCACAGAACTGTTGGAAGGTTATCAGGATGTGAATGTCTATATCACTGGTAAACAACAACGTCTCCAAAGTGCTGATGTACTTGAACACAAGCTCATGGTGCTGAAAAGGAAAGAGAAAAATAAGCTTTTGAAATCTTTCATGAAACAGAAAAATTTCAAACAACAAAAAAAAAAAACAACAAATGAATTTTGTTGAGCTGTGATATAGATTAACAACTCTACCATTAAAATTATGACAAATTATGCCATCAAATAAAAAAATCACATAATCCCTAAATCCAATGGGCACTATACATTCCAAACTTCCAATTTATACATGATACAGCACACGTCAGCCAAGATAGACTTTTCATTTTGAAAGTGTAACCTTCATGAACGCATGAACAACTATTGCCCTGCTAAGGTCCTCCAGAAGGAAGAACAATTTATGTATTTATTTGATTGGTGTTTAATACCATACTCAAGCATTTTTGACTCACACTTGAGCAAGAAGACTTCTGGCTGGGGAAAAATAAAGAGCGACCTGAGCAAACCCATGACCACCTCCTCCACAATTCTGACAAACCTGCCGACTTACAGCCTTATGAAGCAATATTTATTTATTTTATTTAACTGCAGTTCTACTCTGTACTCAAGAATATTTCACTTATACGATGGAAGCCACCAGTATGGTGGGAGGAAACTGAGCAGAACCCAAGGGGAAAGCCACAAGGGGAAATCCAAAGATTTTATGTTAAGTACTTATTATTCGCTGGAATTCATTTTCCCAGATTTACTTCAAACATGGGTGCAGGAATTAATTTTTGTGTATTTAATCAAGGCATTACTGAAAAAAATAGTAAAACTGTATAACTGCCCTAGCAATAAAATGGCCTGAAAATTACTAAAGCAGATGTTAAACAGGTATAATCAAGGGTGGCTCTAATCCTCTTTTGTTTCCTGCAGTGCCGCTAATCCTCGTAATCTGATTTTTTATACATATATTTGAAGCCTAATCTTCCCTCTCTGCTGTTAAACTTTACCTGGCCTGCCAGGTTTTCTTCTCCACACTCCTGCCAGCTTTATTGATACTACTGCTTGTAATATACGACTCAACACTGTAATTCGTTTACACTGGAATTCGTTTACACGCGGTAAATTCCTGACTGTGAAATTTGCGAAAATTAGTTCCATATGTACTTCACAGTATATAAGATACTGATGTTATGTCCATTCACCTGTAAGAAGATTTGCTGGAGTCTCTCACTAACCCACTTGTACCAGGGTGTGTTGTAATCAATCCCCTCCCCCTCACAGCGAGCCAGGTGATTCGTCAAGATGATGATGAATCGCTGAAATCAACACACAAAACAGTTGTCATAAAGGTATGCATGTATGCCGTAGTAAATAGGTTTTCTATCTAATTGGGGAGTTTTGACATCGAACTCTTCTGAGAGTAAAGGTATAAACAGTCCTACTCTATCACGTGACTTGTGAAATATGATAGGCAAATCGTTGTGAATATTAATTATCCATCACCTGTCTCGCTGTGCTCCAGTGACACAAATGACACCTCTTTTCTTTAGAAACTTCTCCAGTTCACAATGTCTAACTCCTCAACTTTCTTCATCATTCATCTACTCTAAATTACTTTGTGAAACTGTCTTTTAACATTCTTTGCTAACATTCAAGTGTCTTTTTGTTAACCTAATCAACATAGATCATTTTCACAACATCAATTAGTCACAGGACTGTGGTTTAACATGTGAAGGCTAACCTGGAAGATGATGAGGAAGAGTCCCTTCTGCTCTGTCTGCGCTGTCTCCAGTCTCTCCTCCATCCTTTCTATCATCTCCTCTGTGGGCATGTCTGCATCACGGTACTCCATGTCCTCTCCCTGAAACACGCATCACAGGTGAGTGAGATACATGTAATGGAAACAGAGATCATAGGAGAATAAGATAACAAGGACATAGATCACAAGAGGAGGAGATAATCAAGACAGATCATAAGAGGATGAGATAACCAAGACACAGATCATAAGAGGATGAGATAACCAAGACACAGATCATAAGAGGATGAGATAACCAAGGCAGATCATAAGAGGAGGAGATAACCAAGACAGATCATAAGAGGATGAGATAACCATGACACAGATCATAAGAGGATGAGATAACCTAGACAGATAATAAGAGGAGGAGATAACCAAGACAGATCATAAGAGGATGAGATAACCATGACACAGATCATAAGAGGAGGAGATAACCATGACACAGATCATAAGAGGAGGAGATAACCAAGACAGATCATAAGAGGAGGAGATAACCGAGACACAGATCATAGAGGACACGATAACCAAGAAAAAGATGAGAGAACTGACACAGATTTTAAGAGATTTTAGGATGAGACGAGATAGCTTAAACACAGATCATCTGAGAGAACTGAAACAAATATCAGAGGATGAGACAGAAAACTGAAACAAATATCAGAGGATGAGACAGAAAACTGAAACAAATATCAGAGGATGAGACAGAAAACTGAAACAAGCATCAGAGGATGAGACAGAAAACTGAAACAAATATCAGAGGATGAGACAGAAAACTGAAACAAGCATCAGAGGATGAGACAGAAAACTGAAACAAATATCAGAGGATGAGACAGAAAAATGAAACAAGCATCAGAGGATGAGACAGAAAACTGAAACAAGCATCAGAGGATGAGACAGAAAACTGAAACAAGCATCAGAGGATGAGACAGAAAACTGAAACAAGCATCAGAGGATGAAACAGAAAACTGAAACAAATATCAAAGGGTGTGACAGAAAACTGAAACAAACAGCAGAAGATGGGACAGAACTAAAATAATCATCAGAGGATGAGATGGTGGACCGAAAAAACCATCACAGGATGAGGAACTAAAAAGAAAACTGAAAATAAAACTGAACAAGAGACGGACAACAGAAGCTAAGAACAAGTGCAGATGAGATACAGAATGAAAACACACCATATGTAAGATAAGGTCAGATATGACATTTTACAATTCTGAGGAAAAACAAAGAAATATATGAACACAGATATTCAGCTACAACAGTGAAACTCAAATCACTGACAAGGTGCAGCGCTCATATCACGCGATGCTGAAAAAGGTACAACACTCAAAAAAATACATGTAACATACAACAAACAGAAAATCTACAGCTCTGAAACAACTGGACAGCATAAAGCCATACCCTCCTCTGGGCCACTTCTAGCCTGTCCCGGGCATCATCCACCTCAGCCTGTAACTTCTCCACATGACGGCTCATCTTCTTAATTGTGCTGTGCATGATCTCCCACACATAGAACCTATAACAAGAGGCACTGTGTCATCATTATCAGGGATCACAAAGTTTATATCATTACAATCATGGGTCACAAAGTTCATACCATTACAATCCGGGATCACAAACTTTATATCACTACAATCATGGGTCACAAAGTTTATACCATAACAATCATGGGTCACAAAGTTTATACCATTACAATCAGGGATCACAAAGTTTATACCATTACAATCAGGGATCACAAAGTTTATATCACTACAATCATGGATCACAAGGTTTATACCATCACCATCAGGGATCACAAAGTTTATATCATTACAATCATGGAGCACAAAGTTTATACCATTACAATCACGGATCACGAAGTTTATATCACTACAATCATGGATTACAAAGTTTTTACCATTACAATCATGGATCACAAAGTTTATACCATCACAATCAGAGATCATAAAGTTCATAAAATAAAATTTGTGTAAACCAATCCTGCCTGGTAGCACAAAAAAATGTTCGTTTTAACATGATTACACTTTATGGGCGTGCTGGGCACATCAAGATTTTGTGTCTGACATTGGGCACTCAACCCTAGTGCCGGGTGCGCTCGAAGATTGTGGGCAGAACCCTGCCAATTGGTATTCACAATACACAAGCGGTGGTTTATTCAATAAAAATAACACGGGTGGTAAATTGAGATAAAAGTAGGCCAGGTGAGATGGTTTGTATTGACTCAATGTCGGTTTTCAGAAGTGTTGGTGTTGGCAAGTTCCATTGCATCACTGTGCTCAGAGACCACAATGTTTCTATATCATTACACAGATCACAGATTTGAGATTGAGACAGATCCTGCTCTCATACCTGGTAAACTGTGGCTGCATTTCATTTGAGAATAGCCAATTAGCCACAGCAGAACATTCCACAATCTGTGTCTTCAGCATTTTGTCCACCAACACCACCATCATCTAAAACAAAGAAAATAATTATAATTCTTCAGTCTCATTAACACAAACATATCACAATGACTTTGCCACAAAAATGTGGCTTTGCCTTTAAGCTTTCTGGCCCACAATTATTCAACAAAAAGTGAAATCTGCCGAAAGATTTTTATCCAAATAAGTATCAAAAAGTTCGACAAACCTGTGGATGAGTTTCCCAAACTTCAAACATTGTTTTTAAAATGCAGATTTGACCATCTTCTGATTCCGCCAGACTTTTCAGCAGAAAGTGAAATCTGAAAATTTAAATCACGAGTTTAGTTGTAGGTTATTTTACTTTTTTTACAGATCAACACAACCTTTACCAAATCTAGTCAAATTATCAGAGGATCAACAGGTGTATAACACAAAATGTAACTGTAGGAAAACATCTGAATTCATACATGGCTACCCAAGAAAAGACTAAGGCAATGGAGTTGAGAACTCCTTAATGACTGTAAATATCACAGTTTCAGGTGATGTCACCCCAACTGATCTCACAGCTGGGCAAGCTGAAGGTGTTTGTATCTTGTCAGAGAAAACGACACGTTATCATGGATTTGTATGGGTTCTGTACGACTCGACAAATTTCTTTTCAAATGCAAGTTGAGTTCTAACAACATTTCCTGGCAAAAATGAAAAAAAAAAAAAATTAAGGTCTACCTTTTTATTTTATCTGATCTTGGGTGTTGTTTGTGCAAGGTTTTCTGATCATGAAAATATGGCTTCAAGAGGCCTAATGACTTCACATTTCTCGCATACAAGATGATTTTCCAGTTTTATTTTTATTGTGAAACCTTCTTCTGACATTTAAAAAAAAATTATTCTGCCCATATAAGAAAAATATAAATTGGTGTGATCTTACTGCTATTTGGAATTGATACTTCATGGGTAAACCGCAGGTTATAACGCTGTAAATTACATATACCTAACCACTGCAGGAACCAGCCACCTCAAAGTCAAACACCTAATCACATGTCAACGAACTAATAATAATCAGTCAACAGGCGTCTCCCAAAAATAGGTGGTAGTTGACTGGTTGATTATGCATTACTTCTCTGGAAGATCAGTAATGACACAGCTTTCATAGATGAACATATCAGTTTTGTGAATGTTATTTAAAAACAGTCTTGGTAGATTGAGTGAGTGTGTGGGTACTTGGGGTTTAGTGTTGTACTTAAAAATTTTTCAGTCATATGTAATGTGCCTCCTTGTTACAGGACGGATTTCCACCGCTCTTTTATCTAGTGCTGCTTCACTCAGACACCTTACCGAAGGTGAGCAAGCCGCGCGGGCCGATCCATTATACTGATATGAGTCAACCAGTTGTTGCAGTTTTGGTAGAAGCATTATCGCTGTTTAGAACTTACACGTTCGGGGTACAGCACAGTCAGGTTCTAGTGAAGAACACGGACTCAAAACATACTGGGTGTCGAACCAGGGACCTATGTAAAGCACCCAATTGCTAATAATACATGGCAACCATCCAGACCATCTGTCCTTTTTTCATTAATAACCACTATTTTATTAATAACCTCAGTTTGGTAAAATACCCCTCCTTCCCTACAGACAAGACAGCATGCTTACTTGGCTATAGCTGCGAAGGAATGACTGAAGGACTTCTGAGCCAAATGAAGTAACGTGGACACAAAAACATCAATCTTCAGCGGATGATGGGACGGCTCATCTGCAAAACATAAACAGAATATCCTTGCAGTATTGCTTTGATTTAAAATACAAATTACAAGTCACTGTGTGAACGACTGTAGGATCTTTTTTGATGTGGTGCAAAGGACCTGGTATGATACGGGTGGGGTAGGGGATGTGTGGTGGAATCAGGCCAAGTGCAAAAAAATGTGCCCCTCAAAAAGCAAAAATGACTATAGCAATGTAAAGCCTCTTGTGTTTTCAGCTCTGCCTTAATTCTCTTTTCCAGTTATAAACAAATATATAACAAATGTAACTTTCAGCCTTACAATTATAGTACATATCACACATACTGTAGCATGGTAAGGTCATGATAGGCGACCACATGTGCTGTCCAGCCTGACTGACGTATGATTTTGATTTAGTTACCACATGTATTAGCATGCTTTTACAATTACAGCTGTATCTTAATTCTGATTCATGAAAACACGTTCATGTATTTTATAAATGTTAGCTTATCACTTCACTCACACAAAAAAATGTTTCCAGTGAAAGAGAAATAAACCACTTCTTTTGAACTCTTTCTCCAAGTGCTACGCGTTCTCCACAGTGACTTTGTTAGTTCACTGTATCATGAAGGATGTCTTTCAAATTTCGACACTTGGTGTTTTTGATCGAGAGTACATATTTGGCCAGTTATTACTAAGCAACCATCTCTTCTATAAAATTTACAGAACTGAGCTGGCATTTTGAAATTTGCACTTTCTTATAATCCGTTTCTGGGTCTGATTCTTCGCCTTACCGTCATGACCATGCCAGGTCCTTTCATCCCTAATTTACATGATACTGTTGCATACATTTCAAAGTAAAGATAACAATAATTGTCATGAGTTTAATCCTACCATAGAAAAAAAATGCAGCACTTTCAATACAGAGAATGGCCAAAAAACAGATGGTGTCAAAACTGAAAAGAAAATTCTTAAGTTCTAAGATGAATATACTGAATTTTGTCCCAAAATATTTCAGAAACTTCCAAGAATGGTCAGGGGCCTCCGTGGCTCAGTCGGTTAGCGCACTAGCGCAGCGTAGTGACCCAAAAGCCTCTCACCAATGCGGTCGCTGTGAGTTCAAGACCAGCTTATGCTGGCTTCCTCTCCGGCTGTACGTGGGAAGGTCTGTCAGCAACCTGCGGATGGTCGTGGGTATCCCCCGGGCTCTGCCTGGTTTCCACCCACCATAATGCTGGCCGCCGTCGCATAAGTGAAATATTCTTAAGTATGGCATAAAACAACAATCAAAAAAAAAAAAAAAGTCATCTTAAATTCACCTGTCTCCGAAAGGTATTTTTCTAAGTGACAGATGAAAAAACGTGATGTATGTATTTTTGCCTGCGTTCGTCCTACAGTACCTGGACTCATTGTGGGCACAAATCACCAACCTGCGGAACAACAAGTGGCTGGAGAAGCAGGTGTTACGACCGTACCTGGCGTTTGACAGCGTGCTCAGTGAGGATTTACAGCACACCTTACCTCAGATCATTCCCCCCGGGCACCATGAGGATGTCCAGTACCCTCTCCCCAGTGTCGTCTTCAGGCTGTTCGATTACACAGATGTGCCAGAGGTACGTAGTGACACTTTCTCAAAACTTTGTGGGATGGTCTTGGGTTTCCCCCTGGGCTCCGCCCGTTTTCCACCCACCATAATGCTGGCCGCCGTCGCATAAGTGAAATATTCTTGAGTACGGCACAAAACAACAATCAAAAAAAAAAAAAAAAAAATCCAAGAACAGTCATCTTAAATTCACCTGTCTCAGAAAGGTATTTTTCTAAGTGAAAGATGAAAAAAAAGTTACCTTTCTGAGACAGGCAGATTATTTTGACCACTGATTATGCTGAGTGCCATGTGATGAGGATTGCGGATTTTGATGTCTGACACTTGATCTAATTCAGGATTGAACCTTGGTCTTCTGTCTGCCAAGGAGATGCTCTTTTGTGGTCTTACCCGAGTTGCATATGCCCTATGACAGTGTATCTAAACGCTATTGGTTTAATGCAACTTATTTTTAGTAGCTCTCTGCTACTTTCTCCCTATACTCACGTTCTTCCTCTGCTAATGGGTTGGGTAATTCCTTCAGTATTTCAGCTGCTTCCTCCGGAGAACATTTGGATTTGATGGCCTGCATGAGTTTGTGAGCCACCATCGTGCCAGGTAACTCTCCTACAAACACAATCAGAGATGATCTGTACTTACCCAGAGTCAGGCCTTTCCCCCAAAATACCTAGAATGGATGAGAGATCTCCAAGTTTTGGAGGAAAAGCAAATACTAGTGGTCTGCAGGAATTGTTCAGACCTGACTCTCTCATGTTTCTTGAGAGAAGCAGATTCTTCAACACACTAATTTCATACCGTCTACCTGCTGGAGCAGCTGAGAGACCACTGAACTTCGATATTCCCATGCTGACATGGCCGATATATTAGAGGCAAAATGAAAGATTATGATGTTAAGCCACAAAAGCAGCTCTCACATCTTAATTTCCTGATACAATCTTCACTTCATCAAAAATATGTGCTTAATTAAATTCATTTAGTTATCTGATTGCTGTTCAATGCCATGCTCAATAACTGTTCACTCATGTGATGGCAGCCAAGTTTATAGGTGGAAGAACCCAGAAGTTAAGGAGACCTGCTGAAATTAGAATACATGGATATATCACTCATACTCATTCTTACCAAACTGAAAATGTAGCATGCTTACAGAGCTCCAGTTAAATGCATGCATTTCATATTTTATTTTTTCTTTTAACCTCAAATACTTTTACATGTGTACACACCTGCACCCTCTCTGTCGTACTTGTAAAATGCTGCAGGCTTGATGGGCAGAAGGCTGGAGAAGCTCTCTGGACAGGTGTCTACCAGTCTCTGATGATAAGATAACCTGCGATGAGAGGACCAATAGTTTTTTTCCACATATACCATAAATATCGTCCATGACTACCTTGCCCATTTTTCCTGATTCTGTGAGTTCTGATTTTAGAAAGGTGTTTTGAAGTTTACTTGGAACATGGGATGACATTCTACTGGAAACTTGTACGTTTCAGCACCGAAAATAATATCTTTTAACATTTATATGCCTTTAAAAAGGCATTTTTAGTTGTACTTGATGATGGCCTTTATTTTTTGGTTCATTTTTTTTTTTGTTGTTTTTTTTTTTTTTACCATACACTAGGCCCTGTTTTAGAAAAAAGTTATATACTGAGCATATAGGGAAACGTAGCTAAGCTTTAAGCAGCAATTGCAAATGCACTTGACGCTGTGTGAAAGTGGCTCCAGAATAATATCACTTTATACAACATCCCACAATGCAGTCAGACATACATTTATGAGCAAGTTTCAGCCACAGGACTTAGCGGGTCAGGCCTCTTTACAAAAAAAAAAAAAAAAAAAAGCAACTTCCAGGAATAACATAATTTTCCATAATTCCAGGCTATGATGTCTTTGAAATAAGCGTAAGAAACAATGCTTGTGCCGACTAGCCACCTGTAGGAAGAGCGGTTAGGTATGCTATACTAAATATATACTGCTGCAAAATACTGGAAAACAGCACAAGTGAGCAGCCTGGAAACGTGAACTCAACAGAATATTTTTATTTATTTGACTGGTGTGTTACACTGTACTCAAGAATATTTCACTAAACTACACAGAAAAATGATTATCGTTGACATAACAAGTAGTATGTGACACCTACCTCAGACAACGATGTAAGACTTCTCGGACAAACTTGGGTTTTGGTAACTCTGGGTCTAACTGTGTTGCTATAGTCCAGTCTTCCCAGCTCCAGCGAAACTGAAAGTTACTCAAGTGATAGGCAAACCATGTGCAGAACCTATAACCAACAATATATTCCTTTTCAGTTAAACTTGAAGACCATGTATTTACATATACAGGCTCATCCATCATTAATAGAGCAAAGATTTATCTGCCATCATTAACCAGGGTGGAATCTGATTGGGTCATGAAACCGTAATAAAGTGAATTTCTTTCCAGTATCTATTTCCATGAGAATGGCTCCATTTATAAGGGGAAATAACTTATACCAAAAAGGATTTTTTGTTGTTGTTGTTGTTTAATGCCATACTCGGGTATTTTTCACTCATATAATATGGGGCAGAATATTACCATAAATATACAACCTTTTCAACTGCTAAAGCACTTTTTTCGGTGTAATTTATGCACACAATTATGAAAATAACACCAAAAATGATTTGTTTGTGTCACTAAAGATGAAAGTTTTCATAAAAGCAGATTATTTCTCTACACCCTACAGTTCTCTCAGAACTTTTCAAGAAATACTGGTAACTTAGGTGGTTGAAAAGGTTGAATAAATAAGGCAATTGTTCAGAAAACCAGAATAAACCACTGACTGACATTGGCTTTTGACACGGTATACCCGAGGCCTGTATGATGAAAGGCAAGTGGTCTCACCAGCCAACTTTGTGTAAGATTAAACAAGACAATACCATCAATCGATTATTACCTCCACGGCTCCATGACACCGAAAGCAATGAAAGCTAGAGGAAACTTGAAAATTCTGTGCCCGAGAACAAGTTTGAAATGAGTTTGACTTAGCCAATGAAAGACAAACATCGTACCCAATTGGCCAAGTCCCATGCTCTCCAAGTTACTTGAATGCTGTACTTAAGAATTTTTCTCTTAAATTACCCACATCAGGTGTATGGCTAGAAGAAACCAGTGCGTGCCCATTCACAGCAACCACACTGGTGGGAGGCTCCTGGGTCACTGTGCTTCACTAGGAAACCAACCACTAGCCCACAGAATGCGTGATGTCAAAATGACAAAGTCTCAATACAAAAACAATAATAACTAGAATGGATCTGCGAATAGCAGATCCTAGGCCGGGATCCCGGATCGGATCGATGACATTTTCCCCTGCATGTCCTGTGGTTGTTGACACAGATCAAAGATTTTCGGCACACATAGTGTACGTATTTAGCGCTTTGCACTCGGTGATTTTCAGCTTTACGGCTGTTACGGTTTCCTCGCAATAGATCTCCAAATATGGTGAAAAATTGCGCTTTTTCGCGTTTTCATCGCCATTTGCAGCAAAACTATGCGTCTCCGGAAAGAAATAATTCCAGATTCATGATCAGGACGTTAAACTACGTCGGGTAGCATGCTTACATTGTTCGTGCCTTTATCCCAGTCGCAAATGCATTTAAAATGCATCATATAACATGGGGACGTCAAAGTGCCAAATATAGCCAATCGGCCCTTGGACAATATTTGAAGCATTGCAACTCCCACATTTATTGACACACTTCCATGATTTTACGCACGCCTACAGTGCGCATATTGCCCTTTGTACTCAGTGATTTTCAGCTCCACAGCTGCAGCAGTTTTGTGTCACGTGACGGCCAAACATGGGCAAAAATTGCACTTTTTCGCACTTTGATGGCAATTGGCGACAAAACCATGCGTCGGACAAAGGAAAAACAACCAAATTCGTCATCAGAACATCGAACTACGCCTAGCAGCCTACTTGAAACCTTAAAATTCACAACATTTTTATCCCCTGACAAATTGGCTAAGCTGGGATCGAACTCTGACATGACTGACAGGCGTCACACCACGCAGACGGAAGACGGTTAGCGTTTAAATCCTTGTGTAATTAGGTCAAGTCTTAGAAAATTTCGCCAGCATCTCCCCTACCACCCACACTATTGTATATCTCACGTAGTCCCCAAGGAAGTCGCAAACCTCACTTCAAGTCTACATACAAATTTTCTTTATGCTTTCATCTTTTATATGAGAACATAAGTTATTGGTCGAAAATCAACACATAACTAGCTACACGGCTTTTAATGTCTAAATGCGACCTTACACCGTTTGTCACTGAGGCAGTCGGCCGATCATTCCCTATGCGACACTATGCCCAGTGAAAAAACGGTTATTCCTTGGCAGACTTGGCTGGCTTTATGTAAGGAATAATGCAAAAACACAGCCCGTGTAACAGCAAATTTGAACTTCCACGTCTCAATCCACGACCTGCCATGCACAGACTCACAGCTCTACTCATAGCTCGGCTGTTGTCAGAAAGTCAACACCTGGACCACGGCACATGTCCATATCTGTCAATCACCCTGGCCTGGTTAGCGTATAGTAAAGAAAACAAGGTCTGGGCAAAACAAAGCTAACTTTTACAGGTCCACGTCGTTTGCTGTTGTAGTTAGATCTCTACGCCATCTAATAGAGTACTGGAGTTAGATGGGAACTGGACTGAATGTCATAGCACAACCGTTTCTGGAGATCACGGACAGTGTAGCCGAAAGCATCAGGTCAAATACTACAAACCCAGTGCAGTCCCCATCTAACTCCATGTTAAAGCAACAGGATTCCCATCTTTTTCTAAACAAAAAACGGTGTTGTCATTTAAATGCTCCTAGCGAGAAAACTATTGATCGGAGCTCAAATCTGTTGACGAATGCTCGAAAGAGCATGTCTTGGGCTACACTTTGGTGCAGGTTGCACATTTCTAGCTGCCTTAGTTCTTGAGTTACAGGTCCTTGAAGTTACGTAACTTTTTTGAGTTTTTTGCTAATATCTCAAAAAGTTACACAGATATGCAAAAAATACAACCAGATTCGAAATCGACAGCTCAAGATACATCAGAATACGCTGAGAACAATTGAACTTTGAGAACTTTTTGTGACGTCACAAATTCGACCAATGGCGAGCTTCCAGAGTTTTGACCGGAAGTGAACCATTTTCGCAAACTTTAAAGAACTCGTGACTTACTAGCTGCATGTCAAATTTGCAAACGATCGGTTCAGTGGTTCTGGAGAAGAAGATTTTTAAAAGTTTTAAACAAAATCCAATATGGCGGCCGAACCACGTGACATAAGAAAAAAACAAAAAATGTACCCCTGGAAAATCTCCGCCAGATTGTGTGTACAAAATTTGAGACCTCTATGTTGAACGGTGTTTGAGTAACTGCTGCTAACAAGGTCGGTGAAAAAAAAATAATAATAATAAGAACTAGAATGGATCTGCGAATAGCAGATCCTAGGCCGGGATCCCGGATCGGATCGATGAGGTTTTCCCCTTCATGTTCTGTGTTCGAAGGACACATGTTCCACATACACGGCTTTCAAAGTTTCCATGCGACCTTACACCGTTTATCACTGAGGCAGTCGGCCGGTCATTTGTATTCCCTCGAATAGATCGGCGACCCTAATGATGCTACGCTATGCCCAGTGAAAAACGGTCGTTTCTTGGCAGATTTAGCCCGCTATTTGTAAGAAATAAGGCAAAAACACGACCAGTGTAACAGCAAGTTTGTACATTCACATCTCAATCCACGACCTGCCATGCACGGACTCACTGCTCCACTGATAGCTCGGCCATCGTTAGAAAGTCAGCACTTCGACCAGGGCACATATATATATCTGTCAATCTCCCTGGCCTGTTTAACGTATAGTAAAGAGGACAAGGTCTGCGCAAAACAAAGCTAACTTTTACAGGTCCACGTCGTTGGCTGTTGTAGTTAGATCTTTACGCCATCTAATAGAGTACTGGAGTTAGATGGGAACTGGAATCAATGTCATCCTACAACCGTTTCGTAAGATCACGGACAGTGTAGGCGAAAGCATCAGGTTAAATACTACAATCCCAGTCCAGTCCCCTTCTAACTCCATGTTAAATCAATGGGATTCCCGTCTTTTTCTAAACAAAAAACGGTGTTGTCATTTAAACGCTTGTAGCGAAAAAACTTTTGATCGGAGTTCAAATCCGTTGACGAATGCTCGAAAGAGCATGTCTTGGGCTACAATTTGGTGCAGGTTGCACATTTCTAGCTGCCATAGTTCTCGAGTTACAGGTCATTGAACTTACGTAACTTTTTTGAGTTTTTTGCTTATATCTCAAAAAGTTTTGCAGATACCAAAAAAATACAAGCAGATTCAGAATCAGCAGCTCAAGATACATCAGAATACGTTCAGAACATTTGAACCTTGAGAACTTTTTGTGACGTCACAAATTCGACCAATAGCGAGCTTCCAGAATTTTGACCGGAAGTGAACCATTTTCGCAAACTTTAAAGAACTCGTGACCTACTAGCTGCATGTCAAATTTGAAAACGATCGGTTCAGTGGTTCTGGAGAAGAAGATTTTTAAAGATTTTACACAAAATCCAATATGGCGGCCGAACCACGTGACATGAGAAAAAAAAAAAAATTATATGTCTAGAAAATCTCCGCCAGATTGTGTGTACAAAATTTGAGATCTATATATTGAATGGTGTTTGAGTTCTGCTGCTAACAAGGTCGGTGAAAAAAAAATAATAATAATAACTAGAATGGATCTGCGAATAGCAGATCCTAGGCCGGGATCCCGGATCGGATCGGTGACGTTTTCTCCTTCATGTTTCGAAGTTCGAATTCGAAGGATACATGCGCCACATACACGGCTTTTAAAGTTTCCATGCGACCTTACACCGTTTGTCACTGAGGCAGTCGGCCAGTCATTTGCATTCCCTCGAATAGATCGGAGACCTTGATGATGCTACGCTATGCCTAGTGAAAAACGGTCGTTTCTTGGCAGACTTAGCCCGCTAATTGTAAGAAATAAGGCAAAAACACGACCAGTGTAACAGCAAGTTTGAAGATTCACATCTCAATCTACGACCTGCCATGCACAGACTCACAGCTCCACTGATAGCTCGGCCATCGTTAGAAAGTCAGCAGTTATACCAGGGCACATGTCCATATCTGTCAATCACCCTGGTCTGTTTAACGTATAGTAAAGAGGACGAGGTCTACGCAAAACAAAGCTAACTTTTACAGTTGCATGCCGTTTACTGTTGTAGTTAGATCTCTACGCCATCTAATATAGTACTGTATAGCTGAATGTCATCCTACAACCGTTTCGGGAGATCACGGACAGTGTAGCCGAAAGCATCAGGTCAAATACTGCAAATCCAGTCCATTCCCCATCTAACTCCATGTTAAAGCAATAGGATTCCCATCTTTTTCTAAACAAAAACGGTGTTGTTTTTTAAACGCTTCTAGCGAGAAAACTATTGATCGGAGCTCAAATCCGTTGACGAATGATCGAAAGAGCGTGTCTTGAACTACATTTTCATGCAATTTGCACATTTCTAGCTGCCATAGTTCTCGATTAAAACGCCATTGAAATTACGTAATTTTTTTAGTTTTTTGCTCATATCTCAAAAAGTTACACAGATATGCAAAAAATACAACCAGATTCGGAATCAGCAGCTCAAGATACATCAGAATTCGTTCAGAACAAATGAACTTTGAGAACTTTTTGTGACGTCATAAATTCGACCAATGGCGAGCTTCCAGAGTTTTGATCGGAAGTAAACCATTTTCGCAAACTTTAAAGAACTCATGACCTACTAGTTGCATGTTAAATTTGACAATGATCGGTTCAGTTGTTCTGGAGAAGAAGATTTTTAAAGATTATACACAAAATCCAATATGGTGGCCGAACCACGTGACATAGCAAAAAAAAAAAAAATATACCCCTAGAAAATTTCCGCTAGATTATGTGTGCAAAATTTTGAACTTCTATGTTGAACGGTGTTGGAGTTCTGCTGCTAACAAAATCGAAAAAAAAAAATAATAATAATAATAATAACTAGAATGGATCTGCGAATAGCAGATCCTAGGCCGGGATCCCGGATCGGATCGATGACATTTCCCCCTTCATGTTCTGTGTTCGAAGGACACATGTTCCACATACACGGCTTTCAAAGATTCCATGCGACCTTACACCGTTTGTCACTGAGGCAGTCGGCCGGTCATTTGTATTCCCTCGAATAGATCGGCGACCCTAATGATGCTACGCTATGCCCGGTGAAAAACCGTCGTTTCTTGGCAGATTTAGTCCGCTATTTGTAAGAAATAAGGCAAAAACACGACCAGTGTAACAGCAAGTTTGTACATTCACATCTCAATCCACGACCTGCCATGCACGGACTCACTGCTCCACTGATAGCTCGGCCATCGTTAGAAAGTCAGCACTTCGACCAGGACACATATCCATATCTGTCAATCTCCCTGGCCTGTTTAACGTATAGTAAAGAGGACAAGGTCTGCGCAAAACAAAGCTAACTTTTACAGGTCCACGTCGTTTGCTGTTGTAGTTAGATCTCTACGCCATCTAATAGAATACTGGAGTTAGATGGGAACTGGAATCAATGTCATCCTACAACCGTTTCGGGAGATCACGGACAATGTGGCCGAAAGCATCAGGTCAAATACTATAAACCCAGTCCAGTCCCCATCTAACTCCATGTTAAAGCAATAGGATTCCCATCTTTTTCTAAACAAAAAACGGTGTTGTGATTTAAACGCTTGTAGCGAAAAAACTATTGATCGGAGCTCAAATCCGTTGACGAATGCTCGAAAGAGCATGTCTTGGGCTACAATTTGGTGCAGGTTGCACATTTCTAGCTGTCCTAGTTCTCGAGTTACAGGTCATTGAAGTTACGTAACTTTATTGATTTTTTGGCTGATATCTCAAAAAGTTACACAGATATTGAAAAAATACAACCAGATTCGGAATCAGCAGCTCAAGATACATCAGAATACGTTCAGAACATATGAACTTTGAGAACTTTTTTTGACGTCACAAATTCGACCAATGGCGAGCTTCCAGAGTTTTGACCGGAAGTGAACCATTTTCGCAAACTTTGAAGAACTCCTGACCTACTAGTTGCATGTCAAATTTGAGAACGATCGGTTCAGTGGTTCTGGAGAAGAAGATTTTTAAAGATTTTACTCAAAAACCAATATGGCGGCCGAACCACGTGACATAGCAAAAAAAAAAAAAATATACCCCTAGAAAATTTCCTCTAGATTGTGTGTGCAGAATTTTAAACTTCTATGTTGAACGGTGTTGGAGTTCTGCTGCTAACAAAATCGAAAAAAAAAAATAATAATAATAATAATAACTAGAATGGATCTGCGAATAGCAGATCCTAGGCCGGGATCCCGGATCGGATCGATGACGTTTTCCCCTTCATGTTCTGTGTTCGAAGGACACATGTTCCACATACACGGCTTTCAAAGTTTCCATGCGACCTTACACCGTTTGTCACTGAGGCAGTCGGCCGGTCATTTGCATTCCCGTGAATAGATCGGCGAACTTAATGAAGTTAGGCTATGCCTAGTGAAAAACGGTCGTTCCTTGGCAGACTTAGCCCGCTATTTGTAAGAAATAACGCAAAAACACGACCAGTGTAACAGCAAGTTTGTACATTCACATCTCAATCCACGACACGCCATGCACAGACTCACGGCTCTTATGATAGCTCGGCCATCAATAGAAAGCCCGCACTTGGGCCACGGCACATGTCCATATCTGTCAAATACCCTGGCCTCTTTAACGTGTAGTAAAGAGGACGAGGTCTACGCAAAACAAAGCTAACTTTCACAGTTGCATGCCGTTTACTGTTGTAGTTAGATCTCTACGCCATCTAATATAGTACTGTATAGCTGAATGTCATCCTACAACGGTTTCGGGAGATCACGGACAGTGTAGCCGAAAGCATCAGGTCAAATACTACAAATCCAGTCCATTCCCCATCTAACTCCATGTTAAAGCAATAGGATTCCCATCTTTTTCTAAACAAAAACGGTGTTGTTTTTTAAACGCTTCTAGCGAGAAAACTTTTAATCGGAGCTCAAATCCGTTGACGAATGATCGAAAGAGCGTGTCTTGAACTACATTTTCATGCAATTTGCACATTTCTAGCTGCCATAGTTCTCGATTAAAACGCCATTGAAATTACGTAATTTTTTTAGTTTTTTGCTCATATCTCAAAAAGTTACACAGATATGCAAAAAATACAACCAGATTCGGAATCAGCAGCTCAAGATACATCAGAATTCGTTCAGAACAAATGAACTTTAAGAACTTTTTGTGACGTCATAAATTCGACCAATGGCGAGCTTCCAGAGTTTTGATCGGAAGTGAACCATTTTCGCAAACTTTAAAGAACTCATGACCTACTAGTTGCATGTTAAATTTGAAACTGATCGGTTCAGTGGTTCTGGAGAAGAAGATTTTTAAAGATTTCTCACAAAATCCAATATGGCGGACGAACCACGTGACATAACAAAAAAGTGGAGAATTTGTCCCGAGATATTCACCGCCAGAATATGTGTGCAAAATTTCAGACCTGTATGTTGAACGGTAAAAAAGTTTCCATGCGAACAAAGTCGGTGAAAAAAAAATAATAATAATAATAAGAAAAAACAGAACGATTACAATAGGGATCCCGTTCGGGAGAACGGGATCCCTAATAACTAGAATGGATCTGCGAATAGCAGATCCTAGGCCGGGATCCCGGATCGGATCGATGAAGTTTTCCCCTTCATGTTCTGTGTTCGAAGGACACATGTTTCACATACACGGCTTTCAAAGTTTCCATGCGACCTTACACCTTTCGCCATTGAGGCAGTCGGCCGGTCATTTGCATTCCCTCGAATAGATTGGCGACCTTAATGATGCTACGCTATGCCCAGTGAAAAACAGTCGTTCCTTGGCAGACTTAGCCCGCTAATTGTAAGAAATAAGGCAAAAACACGACCAGTGTAACAGCAAGTTTGTACATTCACATCTCAATCCACGACATGCCATGCACAGACTAACTGCTCCACTGATACCTCGGCCATCGTTAGAAAGTCAGCACTTGGACCAGTTCACATATCCATATTTGTTAATCACCCTGGATTGTTTAACGTATAGTAAAGAGAACGAGGTCTGCGCAAAACAAAGCTAACTTTTACAGGTCCATGTCGTTTGCTGTTGAAGTTAGATCTCTACGCCATCTAATAGAGTACTGGAGTTAGATGGGAACTGGAATCAATGTCATCCTACAACCGTTTCGGGAGATCACGGACAGTGTAGCCGAAAGCATCAGGTCAAATACTACAAACCCAGATCTAACTCCATGTTAAAGCAATAGGATTAGCACCTTTTTCTAAACAAAAAACGGTGTTGTCATTTAAACGCTTGTAGCGAAAAAACTATTGATCGGAGCTCAAATCTGTTGACGAATGATCGAAAGAGCATGTCTTGGGCTACAATTTCGTGCAGGTTGCACATTTCTATCTCCCACAGATCTCGAGTTACAGGTCATTGAAGTTACGTCACTTTTTTGAGTTTTTTGCTAATATCTCAAAAAGTTACACAGATATGCAAAAAATACAAGCAGATTCAGAATCAGCAGCTCAAGATACACCAGAATACGTTCAGAACAATTGAACTTTGAGAACTTTTTGTGACGTCATAAATTCGACCAATGGCGAACTTCCAGAATTTTGACCGGAAGTGAACCATTTTCGCAAACTTTAAAGAACTCGTAACTTACTAGCAGCATGTCAAATTTGAAATCGATCGGTTCAGTGGTTCTGGAGAAGAAGATTTTTAAAGATTTTACACAAAATCCAATATGGCGTCCGAACCACGTGACATGGCAAAAAAGTGGAGAATTTGTCCCGAGGTATTCACCGCCAGAATATGTGTGCAAAATTTCAGACCTGTATGTTAAACGGTAAAAAAGTTTCCATGCGAACAAAGTCGGTGAAAAAAAAATAATAATAATAATAATAATAATAATAATAATAAGAAAAAACAGAACGATTACAATAGGGATCCCGTTCGGGAGAACGGGATCCCTAATAATAAGAAAAAACAGAACAATAACAATAAGGATCCCGTTTGGGAAGAACGGGATCCCTAATAATAAGAAAAAACAGAACAATAACAATAGGGATCCCGTTCCGGAAGAACGGGATCCCTAATAATAATAACTAGAATGGATCTGCGAATAGCAGATCCTAGGCCGGGATCCCGGATCGGATCGATGACGTTTTCCCCAACCAATAATACACCGCCCTTGTAACAGCAACTTTATGTAAATGTGCCGAATGTGGTAGATGCTCCTTAGGACATTCTTTGAAAACGTGCATGTCCTGTGTTTGTCGACACAAATCAAAGAGTTTTAGCACACATAGACTACATGTGTAACGCTTTGCACTTAGTGATTTTCAGCTTTACAGCTGTAACAGTTTTCTCTCACCAGACCTTCAAATATGGTGAAAATTTGCGAATTTTCGCCTTTTGATCGCAATTTGCGGCCAAATTGTACGTCGCCATCAAAAAATAAGTCCAGATTCATAATCAAGATATCAAACTACATCTGGCAGCATGCTTACAATGTTCATGTGTTCATCTTAGTCGCAAATGCATTTAAAATGCATCATATAACAAGAGGACGTCAAAGTGCCAAACATAGCCAATCGGCCTTTGGACAATTTTTCAAGCCCTGCAACTCCCACATTTATTTTAACAGTTCAACGATTTTCCGAAAGCATACAGTATCGATATAGGCCTTTGCACTTAGTCATTTTCAGCTCCTCAGCTGCAGCGATTTTCTGTCACGTGACCTTCAAACATGGTCTAAAATTGCACTTTTTCGCAATTTCATAGCAATTGGCGACAAAACCGTGCGTCGGAGAAAGAAAAATACACCAGATTCGTCATCAGAACATCCAACTACGCCTAGCAGCCAACTTAAAACTTTAAAATTGACAACATTTTCATCGCTTGACAAATTCGCTAGGCTGGGATCGAACTCTGACATGGCTGACACGCGTCAGCGGTAAGAGGAAACAAAGAAAGAAGAAATATCATAGTTTGTACTTTTATGTCTCAATCCGCGACCTGCCATGCACAGACTCAGTGCTTTACTGATATCTAGGCCGTTGTTTGAAAGTCCACACATGGACCAGGGCACATGGCGATGTCTGTCAATCACCCTGGCCTGGTTAGCGTAAAGTAAAGAAGACAAGGCCTGCGCAAAACAAAGTTAACTTTTGCAGGTCCAATTCGTTTGCTGTTGTAGTTAGAACTCTACGTCATTTAATAGAGTTCTGTATAGCTGAATGTCATCCTACAACCGTTTGGGGAGATCACGGACAGTGTAGCCGAAAGCATCAGGTCAAATACTATAAATCCAGTCCAGTCCCCATCTAACTCCATATTAAAGCAATAGGATTCCCATCTTTTTATAAGCGAAAAACGGTGTTGTCATTTAAACGCTTCTAGCGAAAAAACCATTGATCGGAGCTCAAATCTGTTGACGAATGATCGAAAGAGCATGTCTTGGGCTACAATTTGGTGCAGGTTGCACATTTCTAGCTTCTATTGTTCTCGATTAAAACGCCATTGAAATTACGTCACTTTTTTGAGTTTTTTGCTTATATCTCAAAAAGTTACACAGATATCGAAAAAATACAACCAGATTCGGAATCAGCAGATCAAGATACATCAGAATCCGTTAAAAACATTTGAACTTTGAGAACTTTTTGTGACGTCATAAATTCGACCAATAGCGAGCTTCCAGAGTTTTGACCGGAAGTAAACCATTTTCGCAAACTTTGAAGAACTCGTGACCTACTAGCTGCATGTTGAATTTGAAATCAATCGGTTCATTGGTTCTGGAGAAGAAGATTTTTAAAGATTTTACACAAAATCCAATATGGCGGCCGAACCACGTGACATGAAAAAAAAATTGAGAATTTATCCCTGGAAAATCACCGCCAGAATTTGTGTGCAAAATTTGAGACCTCTATGTTGAACAGTAAAAAAGTTTCCTTGCTAACAAAGTCGGTGAAAAAAAAATAATAATAATAATAATAATACTAGAATGGATCTGCGAATAGCAGATCCTAGGCCGGGATCCCGGATCGGATCGATGACGTTTTCCCCAACCAATAATACACGGCCCTTGTAAAAGCAAGCTTATGGAAATGTGCCGAATGTGGTAAATCTGCCTTAGGACATTCTTTGAAAACGTGCATGTCCTGTGTTTGTTGACATAGATCAAAGAGTATTAGCAGACATAGACTACATGTGTAACGCTTTGCACTCAGTCATTTTCAGCTTTACAGCTGTAACGGATATCTCTCACCAGACCTCCAAATATGGTCAAAACTTCCGCTTTATCGCCTTTTGATCGCAATTATGCGGAAAAACTGTACGTCGCCGGAAAAAAATATGTCCAAATTCATGATTAGGACGTCAAACTACGTCTGGTAGTATGCTTACAATGTTCGTGTGTTCATCCCAGTCGCAAATGCATTCAAAATGCATCATATAACATGGGGACGTCAAAGTGCTAAACATAGCCAATCGAAGACAAGGTCTGCGGAAAACAAAGCTAACTTTTACAGGTCCACGTCGTTTGCTTTTGTAGTTGGAATTCTACCCGACCTAATAGAGTACTCTATAGCTGAATGTCATCCTACAATCGTTTCGGGAGATCACGGACAGTGTAGCCGAAAGCATCAGGTCAAATACTACAAACCCAGTCCATTCCCCATCTAACTCCATGTTAAAGCAATAGGATACCCATCTTTTTCTAAGCGAAAACCGGTGTTGTCATTTAAACGCTTCTAGCGAGAAAACTATTGATCGGAGCTCAAATCTGTTGACGATTGATCGAAAGAGCATGTCTTGGGCTACATTTTCGTGCAAGTTGCACATTTCTAGCTCTTATAGTTCTGGATTAAAACGCCATTGAAATTACGTAACTTTTTTCAGTTTTTTGCTCATATCTCAAAAAGTTACACAGATATGCAAAAAATACAACCAGATTCGGAATCAGCAGCTCAAGATACATCAGAATACGTTAAGAACAATTGAACTTTGAGAACTTTTTGTGACGTCATAATTTCGACCAATAGCGAGCTTCCAGAGTTTTGACCGGAAGTGAACCATTTTCGCAAACTTTAAAGAACTCGTGACCTACTACCTGCATGTCAAATTACAAAATGATCCGTTCAGTGGTTCTGGAGAAGAAGATTTTTAAAGATTTTGCACAAAATCCAATATGGCGGCCGAACCACGTGACGTGAAAAAAAAATGGAGAATTTATCCCTGGAAAATCTCCGCCAGATTGTGTGTGCAAAATTTGAGACCTCTATGGTGAACAGTAAAAAAGTTTCCTTGCTAACAAAGTCGGTGAAAAAAAAATAATAATAATAATAATAATAAAAAGAAAAAACAGAACGATTACAATAGGGATCCCGTTCCGGAAGAACGGGATCCCTAACTAGAATGGATCTGCGAATAGCAGATCCTAGGCCGGGATCCCGGATCGGATCGATGACGTTTTCCCCTTCATGTTCTGTGTTCGAAGGACACATGTTCCACATACACGGCTTTCAAAGTTTCCATGCGACCTTACACCGTTTATCACTGAGGCAGTCGGCCGGTCATTTGTATTCCCTCGAATAGATCGGCGACCCTAATGATGCTACGCTATGCCCAGTGAAAAACGGTCGTTTCTTGGCAGATTTAGCCCGCTATTTGTAAGAAATAAGGCAAAAACACGACCAGTGTAACAGCCTGTTTGTACATTCACATCTCAATCCATGACATGCCATGCACAGACTCACTGCTCCACTGATAGCTCGGCCATCGTTGGAAAGTCAGCACTTGGACCAGTTCACATGTCCATATCTGTTAATCACCCTGGACTGTTTAACGTATAGTAAAGAGGGCGAGGTCTGCGCAAAACAAAGTTAACTTTTACAGGTCCATGTCATTTGCTGTTGTAGTTAGATCTCTACGCCAGCTAATAGAGTACTGGAGTTAGATGGGAACTGGAATCAATGTCATCCTACAACTGTTTTGGGAGATCACGGACAGTGTGGCCGAAAGCATCAGGTCAAATACTATAAACCCAGTCCAGTCCCCATCTAACTCCATGTTAAAGCAATAGGATTCCCACCTTTTTCTAAACAAAAAACGGTGTTGTGATTTAAACGCTTGTAGCGAAAAAACTATTGATCGGAGCTGAAATCTGTTGACGAATGCTCGAAAGAGCATGTCTTGGGCTACAATTTGGTGCAGGTTGCACATTTCTAGCTGTCCTAGTTCTCGAGTTACAGGTCATTGAAGTTACGTAACTTTATCGATTTTTTGGCTGATATCTCAAAAAGTTACACAGATATTGAAAAAATACAAGCAGGTTCGGAATCAGCAGCTCAAGATACATCAGAATGCGTTCAGAACATATGAACTTTGAGAACTTTTTGTGACGTCACAAATTCGACCAATGGCGAGCTTCCAGAGTTTTGACCGGAAGTGAACCATTTTCGCAAACTTTGAAGAACTGGTGACCTACTAGTTACACGTCAAATTTGAGAACGATCGGTTCAGTGGTTCTGGAGAAGAAGATTTTTAAAGATTTTACTCAAAATCCAATATGGCGGCCGAACCACGTGACATAGCAAAAAAAAAAAAAAATATACCCCTAGAAAATTTCCTCTAGATTGTGTGTGCAAAATTTTAAACTTCTATGTTGAACGGTGTTTGAGTTCTGCTGCTAACAAAATCGAAAAAAAAAAAAAATAATAATAATAATAATAACTAGAATGGATCTGCGAATAGCAGATCCTAGGCCGGGATCCCGGATCGGATCGATGACGTTTTCCCCTTCATGTTCTGTGTTCGAAGGACACATGTTCCACATATACGGCTTTCAAAGTTACCTTGCGACCTTACACCGTTTGTCACTGAGGCAGTCGGCCGGTCATTTCCATTCCCTCGAATAGATCGGCGACCTTGATGATACTACGCCATGCCCAGCGAAAAACGGTCGTTCTTTGGCAGACTTAGCCGGCTAGTTGTAAGAAATAACGTAAAAACACGACCAGTGTAACAGCAAGTTTGTACATTCACATCTCAATCCACGACCTACTATGCACAGACTCACTGCTCCACTGATAGCTCGGCCATCGTTAGAAACTCAGCACTTGGAGCACGGCACATGTCCATATCTGTCAGTCACCCTGGCCTGTTTAACGTATAGTAAAGAGGACGAGGTCTGCGCAAAACAAAGCTAACTTTTACAGGTCCACGTCGATTGCTGTTGTAGTTAGATCTCTACGCCATCTAATAGAATACTGGAGTTAGATGGGAACTGGAATCAATGTCATCCTACAACCGTTTGGGGAGATCACGGACAGTGTAGCCAAAAGCATCAGGTCAAATACTACAAACCCAGTCCAATCCCCATCTAACTCAATGTTAAAGCAATAGGCTTCCCATCTTTTTCTAAACAAAAAACGGTGTTGTCATTTAAACGCTTCTAGCGAAAAAACTATTAATCGGAGCTGAAATCTGTTGACGAATGCTCGAAAGAGCATGTCTTGTTCTTCAATTTCGTGCAGGTTGCAGATTTCTAGCTGCCACAGATCTCGAGTTACAGGTCATTGAACTTACGTAACTTTTTTGAGTTTTTTGCTTATATCTCAAAAAGTTTTGAAGATACCAAAAAAATACAAGCAGATTCAGAATCAGCAGCTCAAGATACATCAGAATACGTTCAGAACAATTGAACTTTGAGAACTTTTTGTGACGTCACAAATTCGACCAATAGCGAGCTTCCAGAATTTTAACCAGAAGTGAACCATTTTCGCAAACTTTAAAGAACTTGTGACCTACTAGCTGCATGTCAAATTTGAAAACGATCGGTTCAGTGGTTCTGGAGAAGAAGATTTTTAAAGATTTTACACAAAATCCAATATGGCGGCCGAACCACGTGACTTAAGAAAAAAACAAAAAATATACCCCTGGAAAATCACCGCCAGATTGTGTTTACAAAATTTGAGACCTCTATGTTGAACGGTGTTTGAGTTCTGCTGCTAACAAAGTCGGTGAAAAAAAAATAATAATAATAATAACTAGAATGGATCTGCGAATAGCAGATCCTAGGCCGGGATCCCGGATCGGATCGATGACGTTTTCCCCAACCAATAATACACGGCCCTTGTAAAAGCAAGCTTATGGAAATGTGCCGAATGTGGTAAATCTGCCTTAGGACATTCTTTGAAAACGTGCATGTCCTGTGTTTGTTGACATAGATCAAAGAGTATTAGCAGACATAGACTACATGTGTAACGCTTTGCACTCAGTCATTTTCAGCTTTACAGCTGTAACGGATATCTCTCACCAGACCTCCAAATATGGTCAAAAGTTCGGCTTTATCGCCTTTTGATCGCAATTATGCGGAAAAGCTGTAAGTCGCCGGAAAAAAATATGTCCAAATTTATGATTAGGACGTCAAACTACATCTGGTAGTATGCTTACAATGTTCGTGTGTTCATCCTAGTCGCAAATGCATTCAAAATGCATCATATAACATGGGGACGTCAAAGTGCTAAACATAGCCAATCGAAGACAAGGCCTGCGAAAAACAAAGCTAACTTTTACAGGTCCACGTCGTTTGCTTTTGTAGTTAGAATTCTACGCGACCTAATAGAGTACTCTATAGCTGAATGTCATCCTACAATCGTTTCGGGAGATCACGGACAGTGTAGCCGAAAGCATCAGGTCAAATACTACAAACCCAGTCCAGTCCCCATCTAACTCCATGTTAAAGCAATAGGATACCCATCTTTTTCTAAGCGAAAAACGGTGTTGTGATTTAAACGCTTCTAGCGAGAAAACTATTGATCGGAGCTCAAATCCATTGACGACTGATCGAAAGAGCATGTCTTGGGCTACATTTTCGTGCAGGTTGCACATTTCTATCTCTTATAGTTCTGGATTAAAAGGCCATTGAAGTTACGTAACAATTTTCAGTTTTTTGCTAATATCTCTAAAACTTACACAGATATAGAAAAAATACAAGCAGATTCGGAATCAGCAGCTCAAGATACATCAGAATGCGTTAAGAACAATTGAACTTTGAGAACTTTTTGTGACGTCATAAATTCGACCAATAGCGAGCTTCCAGAGTTTTGACCGGAAGTGAACCATTTTCGCAAACTTTAAAGAACTCGTGACCTACTAGCTGCATGTCAAATTACAAAATGATCGGTTCAGTGGTTCTGGAGAAGAAGATTTTTAAAGATTTTGCACAAAATCCAATATGGCGGCCGAACCACGTGACATGAAAAAAAAATGGAGAATTTATCCCTGGAAAATCACCGCCAGATTATGTGTGCAAAATTTGAGACCTCTATGATGAACAGTAAAAAAGTTTCCTTGCTAACAAAGTCGGTGAAAAAAAAATAATAATAATAATAATAAGAAAAAACAGAACGATTACAATAGGGATCCCGTTCCGGAAGAACGGGATCCCTAATAAGAAAAAACAGAACAATAACAATAGCTAGAATGCTAGAATCCCTAACTAGAATGGATCTGCGAATAGCAGATCCTAGGCCGGGATCCCGGATCGGATCGATGACATTTTCCCCTGCATGTCCTGTGGTTGTTGACACAGATCAAAGATTTTCGGCACACATAGTGTACGTATTTAGCGCTTTGCACTCGGTGATTTTCAGCTTTACGGCTGTTACTGTTTCCTCGCAATAGATCTCCAAATATGGTGAAAAATTGCGCTTTTTCGCGTTTTCATCGTCATTTGCGGCAAAACTATGCGTCGCCGGAAAGAAATAAGTCCAGATTTATGATCAGGACGTCAAACTACGTCGGGTAGCATGCTTACATTGTTCGTGCCTTTATCCCAGTCGCAAATACATTTAAAATGCATCATATAACATGGGGACGTCAAAGTGCCAAATATAGCCAATCGGCCTTTGGACAATATTTGAAGCATTGCAACTCCCACATTTATTGACACACTTCCATGATTTTACGCACGCCTACAGTACACATATTGCCCTTTGCACTCAGTGATTTTCAACTCCACAGCTGCAGCAGTTTTGTGTCACGTGACCGCCAAACATGGGCGAAAATTGCACTTTTTCGCACTTCGATGGCAATTGGCGACAAAACCGTGCATCGGACAAAGGAAAAACCACCAAATTCGTCATCAGAACATCGAACTACGCCTAGCAGCCTACTTGAAACCTTAAAATTCACAACATTTTTATAGCCTGACAAATTGCCTAAGCTGGGATCGAACTCTGACATGACTGACAGGCGTCACACCACGCAGACGGAAGACGGTTAGCGTTTAAATCCTTGTGTAATTAGGTCAAGTCTTAGAAAATTTCGCCAGCATCTCCCCTACCACCCACACTATTGTATATCTCACGTAGTCCCCAAGGAAGTCGCAAATCTCACTTCAAGTCTATATACAAATTTTCTTTATGCTTTCATCTTTTATATGAGAACATAAGTTATTGGTCGAAAATCAACACATAACTAGCTACACCGCTTTCAAAGTCTCCATGCGACCTTACACCGTTTGTCACTGAGGCAGTCGGCCGGTCATTCCCTATGCGACGCTATGCCCAGTGAAAAACGGTCATTCCTTGGCAGACTTGGCTGGCTTTATGTAAGGAATAATGCAAAAACACAGCCCGTGTAACAGCAAATTTGAACTTCCACGTCTCAATCCACGACCTGCCATGCACAGACTCACAGCTCTACTGATAGCCCGGCTGTTGTCGGAAAGTCAACACCTGGACCAGGGCACATGTCCATATCTGTCAATCACCCTGGCCTGGTTAGCGTATAGTAAACAAGGTCTGGGCAAAACAGAGCTAACTTTTACAGGTCCACGTCGTTTGCTGTTGTAGTTAGATCTCTACGCCATCTAATAGAGTACTGGAGTTAGATAGGAACTGGACTGAATGTCATAGCACAACCGTTTCTGGAGGTCACGGACAGTGTAGCCGAAAGCATCAGGTCAAATACTACAAACCCAGTCCAGTCCCCATCTAACTCCATGTTAAAGCAATAGGATTACCATCTTTTTCTAAACAAAAAACGGTGTTGTCATTTAAACGCTTCTAGCAAGAAAACTATTGATCGGAGCTCAAATCCGTTGACGAATGCTCGAATGAGCATGTCTAGGGCTACAATTTGGTGCAGGTTGCACATTTCTAGCTGCCTTAGTTCTTGAGTTACAGGTCCTTGAAATTGCGTAACTTTTTTGAGTTTTTTGCTTATATCTCAAAAAGTTACACAGATATGCAAAAAATACAACCAGATTCGAAATCAGCAGCTCAAGATACACCAGAATACGTTCAGAACAATTGAACTTTGAGAACTTTTTGTGACGTCACAAATTCGACCAATGGCGAGCTTTCAGAGTTTTGACCGGAAGTGAACCATTTTCGCAAACTTTAAAGAACTCGTGACGTACTAGCTGCATATCAAATTTGAAAACGATCGGTTCAGTGGTTCTGGAGAAGAAGATTTTTAAAGGTTTTACACAAAATCCAATATGGCGGCCGAAAAACGTGACATAAAAAAAAAATGAAACATATACCCCTGGAAAATCTCCGCCAGATTATGTGTACGAAATTTGGGACTTCTATGTTGAACGCTGTTGGAGTTCTGCTGCTAACAAAGTCGGTGAAAAAAAAATAATAATGATAAGAAACTAGAATGGATCTGCGAATAGCAGATCCTAGGCCGGGATCCCGGATCGGATCGATGACGTTTTCCCCTTCATGTTCTGTGTTCGAAGGACACATGTTCCACATACACGGCTTTCAAAGTTACCTTGCGACCTTACACCGTTTGTCACTGAGGCAGTCGGCTGATCATTTGCATTCCCTCGAATAGATCGGCGACCTTGATGATGCTACGCCATGCCCAGCGAAAAACGGTCGTTCTTTGGCAGACTTAGCCGGCTAGTTGTAAGAAATAAGGCAAAAACACGACCAGTGTAACAGCAAGTTTGTACATTCACATCTCAATCCACGACCTACTATGCACAGACTCACTGCTCCACTGATAGCTCGGCCATCGTTAGAAACTCAGCACTTGGAGCACGGCACATGTCCATATCTGTCAGTCACCCAGGCCTGTTTAACGTATAGTAAAGAGCACGAGGTCTGCGCAAAACAAAGCTAACTTTTACAGGTCCACGTCGATTGCTGTTGTAGTTAGATCTCTACGCCAGCTAATAGAGTACTGGAGTTTGATGGGAACTGGAATCAATGTCATCCTACAACCGTGTCGGGAGATCACGGACAATGTAGGCGAAAGCATCAGGTCAAATACTACAAACCCAGTCCAGTCCCCATCTAACTCCATGTTAAATCAATAGGATTCCAATCTTTTCTAAACAAAAAACGGTGTTGTCATTTAAACGCTTCTAGCGAAAAAACTATTGATCGGAGCTCAAATCCGTTGACGAATGCTCGAAAGAGCATGCCTTGGGCTACAATTTCGTGCAGGTTGCACAGTTCTAGCTGCTACAGATCTCGAGTTACAGGTCATTGAAGTTACGTCACTTTTTTGAGTTTTTTGCTCATATCTCAAAAAGTTTTGCAGATACCAAAAAAATACAAGCAGATTCAGAATCAGCAGCTCAAGATACATCAGAATACGTTGAGAACATTTGAACTTTGAGAACTTTTTGTGACGTCACAAATTCGACCAATAGCGAGCTTCCAGAATTTTGACCGGAAGTAAACCATTTTCGCAAACTTTAAAGAACTCGTGACCTACTAGCTGCATGTCAAATTTGAAAACGATCGGTTTAGTGGTTCTTGAGAAGAAGATTTTTAAAGATTTTACACAAAATCCAATATGGCGGCCGAACCACGTGACATAGCCTAAAAAAAAAAAATATACCCCTAGAAAATCTTCTCAAAATTATGTGTGCGAAATTTTGAACTTCTGTCTTAAACGGTGTTTGAGTTCTGCTGCTAACAAATTCGAAAAAAAAAATAATAATAATAATAATAATAACTAGAATGGATCTGCGAATAGCAGATCCTAGGCCGGGATCCCGGATCTGATCGATGACGTTTTCCCCTTCATGATCTGTGTTCGAAGGACCCATGTTCCACATACACGGCTTTCAAAGTTTCTATGCGACCTTACACCGTTTGTCACTGAGGCAGTCGGCCGGTCATTTGCAATCCCTCGAATAGATCGGCGACCTTGATGATACTACGCTATGCCCAGTGAAAAACGGTCGTTCCTTGGCAGACTTAGCCCATTAATTGTAAGAAATAATGCAAAAACACGACTAGTGCAACACAAAGTTTGTACAGACTCACAGCTCCACTGATAGCTTGGCCATCGTTAGAAAGTCAGCACTTGGACCACGGCACATGTCCATATCTGTCAATCACCCTGAACTGTTTAACGTATAGTAAAGAGGACGAGGTCTGCGCAAAACAAAGCTAACTTTTACAGGTCCATGTCATTTGCTGTTGTAGTTAGATCTCTACGCCTTCTAATAGAGTACTGGAGTTAGATGGGAACTGGAATCAATGTCATCCTACAACCGTTTCGGGAGATCACGGACAGTGTAGCCGAAAGCATCAGGTCAAATACTACAAACCCAGTCCAGTCCCCATCTAACTCCATGTTAAAGCAATAGGATTCCAACCTTTTTCTAAACAAAAAACGGTTTTCTGATTTAAACGCTTCTAGCGAAAAAACTATTGATCGGAGCTCAAATCTGTTGACGCATGATCGAAAGAGCATGTCTTGGGCTACAATTTCGTGCAGGTTGCGCATTTCTAGCTGCCATAGATCTCGAGTTACAGGTCATTGAACTTACGTAAGTTTTTTGAGTTTTTTGCTAATATCTCAAAAAGTTACACAGATATGCAAAAAATACAACTAGATTCGGAATCAGCAGCTCAAGATACATCAGAATACGTTCAGAACATTAGAACTTTGAGAATTTTTTGTGACGTCACAAATTCGACCAATAGCGAGCTTCCAGAATTTTGACCGGAAGTGAACCATTTTCGCAAACTTTAAAGAACTCGTGACCTATTAGTTGTATGTCAAATTTGAAAACGATCGGTTCAGTGGTTCTGGAGAAGAAGATTTTTAAAGATTTTACACAAAATCCAATATGGCGGCCGAACCACGTGACATGAAAAAAAAGTGGAGAATTTATCCCTGGAAAATCTCCGCCAGAATATGTGTGCAAAATTTGAGACCTCTATGTTGAACGGTAAAAAAGTTTCCTTGCTAACAAAGTCGGTGAAAAAAAAATAATAATAATAATAATAATAATAATAAGAAAAAACAGAACGATTACAATAGGGATCCCGTTCGGGAGAACGGGATCCCTAAAAACAGAACAATAACAATAGGTATCCCGTTCGGGAGAACGGGGTCCCTAATAATAAGAAGAAAAAACAGAACAATAACAATAGGGATCCCGTTCGGGTAGAACGGGATCCCTAAAAAACAGAACAATAACAATAGGTATCCCGTTCGGGAGAACGGGATCCCTAATAATAAACAAAATACTGATTATAATTATGTGAGCTAGTACTGAGACTAGTTAGATATACATTTCCAGGTAAGACACAATACAAAGCTTGATGTACATTGATCTTACCTTTCCATACTTGCTGTGTTCATTGAATCTAGTCTGGCAAACAGCATCTCTACAGCTTGTGCCAACTGAGAGACTGTTAAAGGAAGGCTGAACTTTCATTGTTTTAATTATTTTACTACAGTACACATTTTAAAAACAGAGCAGAATTTTTTACATTATTTTCTCAAGTTAAACGACTAATATACTGTACTTCATCTAAAGTTTGATATGTAAAAATGCACTTTCAGAAGCACATAAAGGCCTTAAAATGATACTTTTGATACCTACAGTACACTTAAGATTACTTAGACTATTCTGAAAAGAACTTTTAGGTGGCCCTATAAGATGAATGAATTGATCAGAATTGATATGATCAGATTTTCGGCATACGTATAATACATACATAGCCCTTATTACACAACGATTAACAGCTTTACAGCTGTAAAAAGTTTCTGTCACATGACCACTAAAGATGGTGGAAACTGTGCTTTTTCGCAATTTGATCGCAATTTGCGGCAAAACTATATGTCACAGAAAAGAAACATGACCTGGTTCATGATCAGGACGTCAAACTAAGTCGGGTAGCATGCTTACAATATACATAGATTCATCCTAGACATAAATGCATTTAAAACGTAGCAAAACGTATCACTTGGAAAAATGCTAAATTTTAGATGACATACGGTAACCAAAGAGCAAAGATTTTCACAGACATGTTAAAAGATACAACTTGTGGCATAGAGCCAGGTTGGAGTTTGCACAGCTCTATCAATGTTGAACCGTAGAATATCTCCAGGTATGGGGGGCGGGGTATCTGGAAGAGCTGGCCAAACATGACCTGTCACACAAAGAAACCTGGCGTTGAAGGATTCATGAAATGGTTTTGTGCTGTGTCTTAATGTGCAGATTATGATGTGTCATAACATATAAGAGTACATACAAATTTTTTAACTTTCACTTTGGTGGGTAAAAATGACTTCAAAGTACAGTTTTCTGAAGGCCCCAGCAGTAAATCACTGGTCTTCACCAGGTATCTGACAGACCTCCTCACTTAAAGCCTCAGCCAATCTAACAAGAGCTGGATTTGAGCCTGCCACTTCACAGGTCAATGACTGACTGGGAGTAACAAGAACACTGCTTTAGCCAACAGATAAACAGGACCAAACACTTTTCTTTAAAATATTTTTGATAACCTTTGAATTTATATATTAATTTCTTTAATATTTGATTGGAGTTTTATGATGTACTGGTACTCAAGAACATTTCAGTTTTACATTGGCAGCCAGCATTATGGTCATGATGGTGTGAGGAAACCTGGAAGAGCCCGGGGAAAAAAACGACCATACACTTTCCCTACATACGGCCGGAGAGGAAGCCAGCATGAGCTGTACTTGAACTCACAGCAACCGCATTGGTGAGAGGCTCATGGGTCACTGTGCTGGGCTAGCAAGCTAGCCACTGGGCAATAGAAGATCTTCATCTTCGAATTCTAAATTCTACAATGTTAGGATATTGAAAATGCAATTCCATGACAGGACAGAAACACACATGGATCTTATTTCAATGTTACTGCAGTTAAGTCTTCTGAATGAAATTAACCTGATGTGAACAATGAATCTAAGATAGCTTAACTTTCTTACTCACCTCAACAATCATATAGTTGAGCGGGAATTTATTCTTTGTAGGAAAACTTAGGAGAGCTGCCGCACTGTCAAGCACAAATATAATGTTAGACCATGTGTTCAGAAAATGGCAGGACAGATATGTGAAGACACTGGCAAAAAACAACACCAGCAATGGTATTAATAAAAAAAATGAACTGCAGATTTGTTTCTGCAGAAATATCTAACATTACAAATACATGACTATAAATCCAACTACAAAGTGTTTTAATCTCACCAACTTTCAATACCAATATGAAATTTTCAGGTAACTACAACAACAGTGTGACATTCCAGTGTAAAATGGATTTAAGGCAAGGTAGGAATACCAGCCTATCTTTTAACATGGCAGTATTCGTGTAGCTCATTTTGCCGGCAGAGTATTATCATTATTGCAATATCTGCCATCCAAATACACCCAAGAACACAATTCATAAGAATAATGCAATCCTGTTTAATTTTTTCCATAGTTTTCTACATACTGCACTGCAAAGGGACATCACTCATGTTGTATTTCAAAAAGTGTGCATTGTGGGAAATACTGAAAGATTTAGATAAGTGTAGTTCCTTACTGAAGAGTATTTATTTATTTATTTGATTTGTGTTTTACGCCGTACTCAAGAATATTTCACTTATACTACTGAAGAGTAAATGTACTATCTATGTATTAATCTACCATGCTATAGACTACAGTATAGACTTACATAAAGTTGCCACTTATCACTTATATTTTAATTCTTTCACCTTTTTGCATGTTTGCAAGATGTTTATTCAAGCACACTTTGAAAGAAATATTCTGTGTAGACTGATAAAATTATTCTTTTTGTGAAACCCTGAAATTGGCCGATACAACTAATGTAGTTCTGTCTCCAAAATCAAATTAAAAATGTGCCAAAGTTGCACTGAAATTTGCTTTTTCATATGCAGAAAGGTTGAGAAATTAGGGTACAATGACAACCAGTTTTACTGGTTTAGGAAACCAGTGTTGATTTCATACTGATAACAATGTCTATAATAAACCATCAGGATACCTACCAATCTTTCCTTTCCAAATGATTGGTGTGGATGATACGATGGAGCTGTTCCTCTATCAGATATCTCTCTATAGCATGTGCTCCGGGCAAGACTGGACCCTGTTCAAAAAGGAATATTGGAATTATTCTCATTCAACATTCAAATGGGTAGACTTGTCATACATGAAACCATACAAGCTTTATTAGTAAAATTAGAGGAAATGAATTAAGATTTCGACTTGCAAACAAAAGTTTATATTTTATCCAATAAAATAAATTACTTCCACAAATGCAATACATATCTGAGAGTTTGAGTTCATGTATTTCGAGATTTTAAGAGAATGCTTCATGACAACAAAAACAGGATAGTTTCATTACAGCAAACGCATCAGAGGTTGTCTTTCTTTACAGCAGAATAGCGAAGAAATCAATACGATAGTCACACATGTACCCCTCGACACAAACTAGCTAGAAAACACCCTCAACAATGCCATATCTTGAAAAAAAAATTGAAGGTCATGATGCCAAACATTAAAGGAGACACTGTTACCGAGCATAAAAAGTTTCAAAAAATGCAACTTTAGACGCTTTTAGAGCTTTTACGTCTGTGCATGAAAGAAATGTGTATGAAAACAACTTTTTACTGATAAACCGTCATTTTTTTCAATTTACATTAGTTAGTTAGTTTTATAAGACCTATTAGTTTTGGGCTCCCAAAAGTATTGGTGTGTAAATATGTTACAGAATTAAAATGGCTCAAGCACTCACAAAACACGTGTATCTTCACTACAAAATTCATGGTCTCCATAAAAAAAAAAGACTTGTGAATCCTATTTGCGTCTTTTTTCTCAATAAAGCATGTTGCCTCGTGTTGCCTTGTGTTGCTGTATCCTGGACAACATGACTTGCTAAATGAGTTACAAAGAATATGCCTCGCAAAGTTTTGATTTATTATGTATTTATTGGTTGGTACTTTACACCATACTCAAGAATATTTCACTTATACGACTGCAGCCAGCATAGGGGTGGGAGGAAACTGGTCAGAGCTCAGGGGGAAACCCACAACCATCCCACAAGGTTATGAGAAAGTGTCACTACGTACCTCTGGCACATCTGTGTAATCGAACAGCCTGAAGACGACACTGGGGAGAGGGTACTGGACATCCTCATGGTGCCCCGGGGGAATGATCTGAGGTAAGGTGTGCTGTAATGCCTCACTGAGCACGCTGTCGAACGCCAGGTACGGTCGCAAGACCTGCTTCTCCAGCCACTTGTTGTTCCGCAGGTTGGTGATTTGCGCCCACAGTGAGTCCAGGTACTGTAGGACAAACACAGGCAAAAATACATACATCACATTTGCAATGCTTAAACAACAAGTACCCTAATTCCTAAACTGTTTTGCATTTCAAAAGATGTTTTCATTGCAATTTATGCACCCTTTTAATTTAAAGTGAGCATAAAGTCTGCCACTATATATAAATAGAAAAAATGATATAGGACACACTTATCACAGAAAAATACGTAAAAAGTCTATAAAGCCTTGAAAGCCGAGAAGATGAAATTCAGCATTGGGGATATGGCACTGACGGACAATTCACTCTGAGTAGCCATGTTGTAGAAGCCCTTGTAAAATGAGCCAGGCCAATTACTAGTGCTGAAAGCATCAAGTCATAATTGGCTGTCATGTCACAAACCCTATTAGCTCTCGATTGTCAGTGTGGTTTCTTATAGAGGATAGACAGATATCGAGGCAATACACTGGATTTTACGGTTTAAGTGTTGAACTGATGCATTTTGGACCAGACATTTATGAGCAGGAAACTGAAAACGGCGAAGCCCATGTCGCAATACATACATGTTGGGCAGGATACTGCAGTAACTTGTCGAGGTGAGTTGGCAGGAAGACTGCCTCGGGAGAGTCATTGCTTGAAGAAGAATATTGTTTGCATTACTTTGCATTATTTTTCCTTAGCAAAGTCAGAGTTATTACAAAAGTATCTTCCCAAAATCTGAATGAAAGGGTCTGTTATCAATCAGAATGTCCTGCTATGTTTGGTGAATACATATGTAAATACAAATGTAGCAAACAATTAACAACAAATTTTGTCCATAAATCTCATCCATAATATCTTGAACCACGAGTATAGACAGTGTATGAAGACTACGGTAAATGGCGTAAAGTTTCGTCCATTGGTTTCTGTCGTAAACTTTTCGCACAGGCATTCAGCGGCAAGATGACAGAGGTGGGTGATTAGCCCCACCCCCCCCCCCCACCACCACCAACCATTCCATTACACTGTATGGCAGCTATGGTCTCTAATCCACGCCATGTGGGGTCAAGTCAATGACAGCCTTTACAGATCTCCCGACCAGCCCATGTACATTTATAATTATACTCATGAATTAAACCAAAAGGAATTAGTGAATTAGTATCAAGTCAGATGATGACTATTACAAACCTATAAATTGCAAACACCTGTCTCAATCCATGGCCATGCCAAACAAGCTGTGTACAAATGCTACAATGTACACCACAGGCCTTGAAACGGCGAATGTGCAACTGCACGGGTAACGTGGAATTCACGTTGCAGCATTATCTCGTGAACGGTTGCCTATTCAGAGCCCTCGTCATGCAACAAATATTTGTACACACGTATTTCAGGTACAAACGGATTTCACTGAGAAATATCTGTCACCAGCCTCCCATATAATCTGAATGGAGTATATTACTCAACATGCACATTTTGTATTGTTACAATCTGAACTTTTCTATTGCAGAAGAGTTACCATTCCTGCATTTTGAAATCGGGAACCTCCCATTGAACACAGAAAATATACTCAAAGCGAGGTTTCGGAAAACTATGGCGACTACCTTTGACCCCTTTTCAGTAGCACTGTGTGCGAGCCCGGCGACAGGATTTGTCCGTGTTGTTGACATGTAAGAAGTTCGCACAACACTGACTGGCTATATATTGAAATAAAGTGTATGTTTTATGATTACCGGTATGTAAATTTTCCCAGGCGGGATTTATGTGTTGCCAGCGACAGGTAAGATTATCTTTCTTGCCCTTCATCTGCAAAAATCCCGCCATCGACGGGTATAATAGACACATGGAGATTTGAGCCCTGCTGATTGTAAGTTGTCACTGTAAACGCAGTTTGACATCATCTGCTGGTAGTTTGCAAGTAAGGATTCACAGGGTGCTAAGTTATGTGATAGCTTTGAACATGAAGAGCTCTGCATTTTGACATGCCACTCCACATGTGTAAAGGTACTAGGTTGTCACACTTGTGCAATCTCCAGGGAGTTTTCTCCTGAATTCCCGTTCATCATAAAATGGCGATCATAAAACAATCAACCTGTTGTGAAGTAAGCATATATGTACTAAATTCGTCATGATTAAAACTGAAGAAAACATGAACTGTTGGTTATAGGAGCATAGACCGACTGCCCATTGAAGCGTGAGCTTGTTTATTACATTCCGGAACTATCCATATAACCTCCTGACCACCCCTGCTCTCCGGCGACGCCATGTCAGTATAAGTCACAATCAATGCAATGAATCATGGGATACATGTACACTTTCCAAGTCTATAGGCGAAACTTAAGGTCATTCACCGTAAAGACTCGAGAGTTTTTCAGATATCGAGGAGTTTGCATTACTATTACGACAACCTCGATGCTGGAACATGCAAAATCCTCTTGACCAATGATAATTGTGGTTTTTCTGAAACCCTGGTTACAAAAATTTATTTGTACTACCTCTTCCTGAGGATGGGGGGTATCTTCCTGCCACACTTTCAGAGCGGGCAAGTGGATCTTCTGTCGCTTCCTACAAAATTCAAGAAGATAAAATATACTGATCAATTATCCGTTGTTTCCTAGGAAATCTAATGTACTAATCTGTAAGGTATTCAAAAACACAAACTACACATTGATCAATCATCAGTAGTAGTGACATGGCTACATATTTTGTTCCCCATGGGTTTCATGTCAGTTGTAAAATATTCCTCTGTGACAAATGGATGGAGAGTTGACTATACATACCAACTTGTACAGATCGGGTAAGAAAACCTTAATCACCATGAATAAAATGTTAAACTATCATGCACGTGTGTTTTCTATCAAGAAAGCAGGGGAATTTCAATCAGGGTTAAGACATAATTTGACCGTGAAAAATTATCACGGTAAAATGGTAGTGTTTGTGATAAGAATGACAAGTTCTGATATAACTTACGTCACATAGCTTTCTATTGTTGCTAATAACTTATTTAGTTCTGCTTCTTTCTTCTCAAAAAGCTCTCTGCCAACCTGGGAAATAACAAAAACACTGGTACATTTCTCCGTGCTGGCATTGAGCACATGATATGTATGGGCAACGTATCCTAGAAAATAACAAGAATAAATACACTTCATTTCTTTTCTTACATTATTGTATTTTGCGTACAAAATAACACCTGAAAATAATAGCACCAATACACATAGTTTTTGATAGCCTTCTTCGGTACAAATAAAACATGGAATACGGTAAAATTACACGTCCTTCCTGCTATGACTGAGCCCATACCCTCTTGCATATCATAGGAAATAGCATAAATATACCACATGTATAAATCTATGCCATTATTGACTTCAGCTCACTTATCCGCATCACTACATTATGGACTCACCCAAGGTAATGCTGACAACACGGCATAGGTGTACCAGTCAGATCGTACCTATAAAAAAATGAGAACTGTTAGTAAGTGAGACACTCTTGTTAGGGTGCTAAACAGCCAGTTTCAGATAAATAACTGTACAAATGCAAAATTAATGCATCCATGTGAGTGTCATTATCCTGCATTATTCATATTAATTAGGTGCCAGTTATTTATACTGAAACATTATACCGCTGGATGTAACATTTTACACTCTAAGATTGAATATCAATATTGCTGAGTCACTCCATAATGAAAACACTCTTGAAAACACTGAAAGTCTCTGCAATTTAATAGTGGTCATGGATGACTTTTGTAGTAACAATCACAATCCCTTGATTAAAACCAAAGTCACTTTGATAATATTTTGATGGTCTTATCCACAGTTTATTTGTTAAATTCAGTGAAGAAAATACAAAAATTGATTGATAGTATTTGATTAAAAAAAAAATCACCTGTGGTATACTGTCTTCCAATGTCACCTCCACAAAGTTGTCGAAAAGTGCGAGAAGAGAGCCAGCTACGATAACATGGCAGTTGACGAGGTCTGAGAGAAAACGTACCTACAATAAAACTTTGCTACTTGAAATTTGATCACTTAACACATCCTGGTGCAGTTTTTTAAGACCAGCTTTCACTAAAACAATTCTGGGTGAAATGGATAAAAATCTCCGTACCATTACTCTTCACCCTAATCTCCACTGTGGTCACCATGCCATTCTTCTTCACCCTAAACCTCAATGTGATAACGAAACCATTATTCTTCACCCTTAACCCCATCCTGATCCCCATACTATTCTTGTTCACCCTGAACCCCACCCAAATCACCATACCATTCTTTTTCACACTGAGCCCCATTGTGATCACCATACCATTCTTCTTCAACCTGAACCCCACAATGATCACCATACTATTCTTCACCCTGAACCCCATCCTGATCACCATACTATTCTTCACCCTGAACCCCATCCGGATCACCATACCATTCTTCTTCACCCTGAACCCCATCCGGATCACCATACCATTCTTCTTCAACCTGAACCCCACAATGATCACCATACTATTCTTCACCCTGAACCCCATCCTGATCACCATACTATTCTTCACCCTGAACCCCATCCGGATCACCATACCATTCTTCTTCAACCTGAACCCCACCCTGAACTCCACACCATTCTTCTTCACCCTGAACCCCACCCTGATCACCATACCATTCTTTTTCACCCTGAACTCCACACCATTCTTCTTCACCCTGAACCCCACCCTGATCACCATACCACTCTTCTTCACCCTGAACCCAATCCTGATCACCATACCATTATTCTTGCTCCATCAAAGTCCCCGGTCTTCAGAGCTTCCTTCAGGTTTCTCACCAAGAGCTCCACAAACTGCAACAACAAATATTGGCAACAATCCAAACAAAATATACATGTATATTCATTCCTTAAAAAAATATTCACACAGATGGAAATCTTTCCTTCTTTCAATGTACCCTACATGACATAAAATTTCGCTCATAAAAGTGCACAATTCAATAGAATATTATCCAATGTTCCAAGCAAGCCTCAAAATACCTTTCTAAAAAAAAAATAGAACTCACAGAATCAGGAATAATGGGCAAGTCAGTCATAGGCAAAATTTATGGTCATTTAAAATGTTTAAACGCAGGTACATATGGAGTATTGTCATTCTATTCAACAACATAACATTGTTTGGTGCTTAACACCATTTTGATAAATATTTCACTTATATGCTGACACAATGCCCATCAGCTCGGAGGGTGGAAGAGACTGGAGTGGCTATGGTAGAAACACTGCTCTTTGCCAGACACTGGTCAAATCTGATGATTTAAAGGTTTCAGGTTGAACCAAGATCTCTTCTGTTTTCGCAATTACGGTTTGTGACGTTTTGACTTCGTTATTTAATTATTAATTTGGCTCTATTTTCCACACTGACATTTCCTACAAAACTACAAACAATGACTGCTACATGTACGTGGAACACAAATGACTAACCTCTCCACCACAGTTGTAATTTTTTGCATTCAGCAACCCGACCAGTGTAGTATATACCGTCAACTTTTCTGGCAGTTTGGTTACACTGAAAAAAAGACAACACGACTGTGAAGAATGTGAAGCTCAACTGAAGCCTGACTGTTTATTAGCAAGTCTACTTACAACTACATAAGTTGCACTATTTACTTAGTTTTTGGAACTTGCACATTTTAAAGTTCTAGTCATGTTTGGTGAAAATCAAAAGAGTGAGTGTGAGTGAGTGCTTGGGGTTTAACGTCGTACTCAACAATTTTTCAGTCATATGACGACGAAGGAATCATTAGGGTGCATGCACGTGTAATTGTGCCTCCTTGTTGCAGGACGGATTTCCACCGCTCTTTTATTTAGTGCTGCATCACTGAGACGACTTACCGAAGGCAAGTAAGCCGCCCCGCCCGAGCCATTATACTGATACGGGTCAACCAGTCGTTGCACTATCCCCTTCATGCTGAACGCCAAGCGAGGAAGTTACAACTTCCTCTTTTAAAGTCTTAGATGTGACTCGACCAAGGATTGATCCTGGATCTACCGGTCCCGAAGCGGACGCTCTACCAACTGTGCTATCCGGGCCGGTCGAAAATCACAAGAGCAACAGGATTTCCCTTGTTAGAGTTGTAACAGGACTTTACACACTGAATTTGCACGAACAATACTACTTTTGGATTATAATAAAGTTTGACGCTTACACACAAATGCAATCAAATACGCTAACACTATGTTGCTTATGAATTTACAACTTCCTGGGTTTATTAACACAACATTCCAATGTAGTTACTAACATCCTTATCAAGTGACAGACATCATTGGAGCGATGGGTTTAAGTAGAATAATTGGAGTTATAAATGTCAAAAAATAAAAAAAAAACACACATTTGAAAAGAAGTGACTAAGTAAGCATTGATCAGGTTAGTATTTAAAGTATGTTCAAACCCATTACTCCAATGATGTCATTTACTTTATAATGATGTTAGTAACTACATCGAAACATTATGTTAATAAACCTAAGAAGTTGTACATCCCTAAGGAACATAGTGTTACCATTTTTCCTCACCAAGTTCTAATGCTACTGAAAACAGTAAATGCCATCAAACGTAAAAAAAAATTCATGGGATACTGTGTGAGGATGGCACATAACTCATAACTGGTGAGTATAGCATATTGCATAACTGGTGAGTATAGCACATTGCATAACAGGTGAGTATAGCATATTGCATAACTGGTGCATATAGCATATTGCACAACAGGTGAGTATAGCATACTGCATAACTGGTGCATATAGCATATTGCATACCTGGTGAGTATAGCATATTGCATCACTGGTGAGCATAGCATATTGCATCAATGGTGAGTATAGCATATTGCATACCTGGTGAGTATAGCATATTGCATAACTGGTGCATATAGCATATTGCATAACAGGTGAGTACAGCACATTGCATAACTGGTGAGTACAGCATATTGCATAACTGGTGAGTATAGCATATTGCATAACTGGTGCGTATAGCATATTGCATAACTGGTGAGTATAGCATATAGCATCACTGGTGAGCATAGCATATTGCATAACTGGTGAGTATAGCATATTGCATAACTGGTGAGTATGGCATATTGCCTTCCTGCACTTCCTGTTAATTTAAGCTTGCAAAATCCTCTGGTTCTCTCACAATTTCTGCAGAAGTCAAAGACAGCTTCATACTATAACCCCTGCTGACATTAACACTTTAATCACAGAGACTTAAAAGTTTGACTAAAATTAATCTACCACCTTTATAGCTAGTCTGATTTTGTTACTCACCATTCACATAGAATCCTCAAAATCTTTGGCTTGTAATTTGGAAGATCTGCCTCCAAAACACTGGCCAGTCCCTCCAAATTGCTCTCCAGAGAGGAGGTACTCTGTAAACAAGTAAGGGGAGGGAGAATATGCCACTGATATTATATCCAGATTTTAGCAGTCATCTCACTTCAACAGAACATAAGTCTAGGCATATTTAGGATAAATACATTTCATCACCTTAACCTGAATTTATCTCCCCTTGAAAACGTAGCTTACATGTAGCTAGTATCTCATAATCATTCTACCACTTTCTTATAAAATTTAGTAACATCATTTTGATATCATAATTTTATGAACAAGGCAACAAAGACAACACAATAGTTCTATGAATCTCCTATTCTTTGACCCACAGTGACATGCTTTTTTAATGAAGCATTATCTTTACATATGCAGCAAAAAAGCAGGTATTGCTAATTGTATGTCACGGGGCTCATCAAGGGGGGCAAATGATGCAGGCGTGCACCTCACACTCACCTAAATTTAGATTTAGAATGTGGCAAGTACCACTGCTAAACTATCAGACCAGTCTGACCTAATAGATTTCATAATGGTTTCTGCTTAAATCTCTGTACTTTGACAAATTTCTAAAAACTTTATGTTGTGTTGCTTAAAATTTTCGGATCTGGTGCCTGCCTTTAAGCATCAAATCAGTGAATGTCCGTTACAGCAGTGTAGTTCCCATTTCTAACAGACCCGATCTATTTCCAGTGTGAACAATTATGTTCTGTCAAAAACCCTATACAATACCTAGTCCAAGATGGCTCTTAGATTTTATTTAGACATAGATGGCTCCAAACCTAGGTCACAAATCTGACGCAGTTTGCCAACAGCAGATGACACAAAAATTACCTGTCAAATAGTTTTCCACAGACATAAGTTTTCAGTTACATGTGTCGATTTACCACAAGCACACGTTCTACAACGTCAATTTCCAAAGTAACCCCCATTTTTTTTGAGTTATGCTCAAGGCAACATCCTGTACTCCCAGCCTACTAAAATTTTACAAGGGCAGGTAACTACATCAGTTCTTTAAATGCTACGTACTATGTCAATGACGTTGGTTAAGGCTATCCTTGGCCAATTTTATGACACCTAAAATAATCACACACTAAGTAATGCCAAGGTTAGTACACCATACTGTACATGTAGTTTTGTGTTGAAAGTGAATATATATCGCGAAATGTATTTATTTAATTGGTGTTTTACGCATGTCACTTATACGAGAGAATTATGGTGGGAGGAAACCTGGTAGAGCTGGGGGAAACCCACGACCATCTGCAGGCTGCTGTCAGATCTTCCCATGTACGGCCAGAGATAAAGCCAGCATGAGCTGGACATTACGCTGCGCTAGCGCGCTAACCAGCTGAGCCAGGGAGGCACCTGTACGGGGAAATTATGGCTTGTGGGTAAAGGTAAACCTTTTGAGCTTTCAACTCAAGATGTTTTCCATTTTATCTTTAGGCAGCAAATTATATGAGTGATACCATCCCAGTCTCTTGCCTCACTCATCTGAAATCTAGACAAATGATGAAGCAATTGCCTTAGTTTTACTCATGATGAGCCTAGATGTCAAACAATTGGACACTCCTCCTTATACAAGACAAGCCATAGTACAGCAGAGAACAGACTTGACTTTATCAGAACTAATCAGCTTGATAAAATGATTATATTACCTTCTCTCCAACTCTTGTTATAAGGGACTCTAGACGCTCTTCGATATCCAAGATTTCTGAGGTACGGCGTCTCTTACGACCATATCCAGGACCTAGATCAAGAATAAAACGTGCTATCAAAATCTGACTTCAATGAGCCTGTTCCAGCATAAATACTGTAATGATAGATCCAACTGGTGTAAAAACTGGATTTGAGAGGGGTTGGCTAGATATATATGACTGAAAACCGAAACTACGGCCTGGACTATCAGGTTTATCATTTCGATCTTCTGGCCAGCCCTATGAAGTTTTATGAGTAACCTTTCTTTGCAAGTATTGGTAAAGCATTAATAACATTTCGCTTGTATATCGGCCACCATAGATGCCACTAACGTGCTCCTCACTGGTTTGTCCGACACGAATTGAACATTTATGGAAGGATGGTAGTACCAATGGACAATCTGACACGGTTTCGCAGTTCACAGAATATGCGTTTTTATAGCCAAACTGAATTATACTGGATAAGACAGGAGGAAGCATACATTAGGGCCAACGGGCTGTGAGTGGCATTGATCAAAACAATCCTTCGCTCCACACTGGTGAAAGTAACAATCCAGCTACTGTAATTCTTCAACCTTTTCGCATGTTTGCAAGATGTTCGATCAAGCAAATTCTGAAGGTAATATCCTGTGTAGACATAAAATTATACTTTTGTAAAGCCCTGAAATTGGCCAACATGTACGAATTATGACACAGGCAGCTATTTTCAGTTCCCTGCTCATAAATGTGTGGTTCAAAATTCATCAGTTCAACACTTCAACTAAATGTAAAATCCAATTCATTGTACCGATATCTGTCTATCCACTATAAGAAACCACACCGACAATCAACGTGCGCACAAAAGCCTCATGGCAAGGTGTGAACTGAGCTGGGTCGCCCTGTAAGCAAAGGCTAGCAGCTCTCTACAACTCATTTGGCTTTTGGGGGGGGGGGGGGATTTAAGCCTCGTCCTTTGACATTTTCTTGAAGTAGGTCTGGATGAATTAACAAGTCTCATACAACTATGATTGAATACTCTGTAATCGAAGGGTGTTTATCATGAGATCTCATCCATATTTTCTCAATCTGGTTTATTTAGGCCATTTGTGTACCTTTACAGTATCCTGTGTTGTGTTACTGCAGTACGCTGCAAGCCACACATCGGCATGCAATAATCTCTTATTCAGTTCTAAAACAAAAGCAATTGTCTCCTGTGGTCTATGCTGTACGCATATAGAAAAGACCCACATGCCTGCAGAGTATGTACCACAATGATTTCACAAGGTCAACGGTGGCTCGACCGTAGTGAAGTAGATTTTCTGATGTCTGATCACCAAATTCTACCGTCTTTCTTCACTTTTCAATAATTGTAATCGCTTCAGGGGATATAAAGCCATCTATATGCAGTTTGGCAGGCCCAGCACTCAGGACCTACTGCCTCAGCTACTAAAAAAAAGCATCAACCTGGTGTTTACAACTGCCACTGCGGCATGGGTACGAATTATCCGATTGTCCATACAACACACGTGTTGCAACAACAACAACAAAACATTTAAAATGTCTGCAAGAAATTCGAACAGGATACGCTTGTGCACCCGTGAAAAACGGAATACGGCTATACTCACTGTCTTCCTCATCGTCGCTAAAGGAATTCCGTCGACGCCTAGACATTTCTGCTGCGCAATATTTCACAAAAGTCAGCCAACACAAAACCCACTGTGTTGAAATCAACTTCCTGGCGGTGAAAGCGAAACAGACGGCAATGACGAATTATCACAAACCTCATTGGTCAAAAATACAGGGAGCTGTCATTATGCCGCGTGTGTTTTTATAACAATATTTCTCTTAGCTAAACCTGGGACTAGACTGAAGACAAAAATCTGAACACACTGATAACAAAGCCCTTCTGAGCGTGAACAATTTAAAATTTTGCATGGTGACTTATGGGCACATTGCAGTAGCTTACAATGAAATACCTTAATCGTTTTTTTCGTTTTCTTTTTTTTTTTTATTTCTTTTTATGGATCATTAACTGTAGAATCACATCCTGTTGGGCTTTTGTACGGTCCAAATAGCTAGTGTTTACCCGAGACAAGTATAACTGTTATAATAATCCCAGTGTTTACGTACTCGATCTGACCTAGCTCAAAAGCAGTTCTCCACTACTTTTCACTCTAAAATAACATAGCTTTTAATGTTAGAATAGCTCTTATTGCCATCGATGGAATAAACTATTATTTAAATAGTATTCTCAAAATATTCACATGTAGGTGAGTAAAAGGCGGAAAAGGTGATGCGACGTCAGCGACTGGCACGCAGTATGATCCATATACATTACCCACCTTATACAATTCAAGCTTTCTGTTTCTATAAGCGAATATATTCTCAAAGACCTTTTCACTGGCCTTTCTCATATTGCTCAGTGTAATTAAAGGGTACACAAAACGCTTTTTCTTTCTTAAGTTATATGGAGTTTATGGGATGTGGTCAAGAACATAAAAGTACAAAACAGCTTCTCAACTTTCTTCTTGGAGCTTGAAAGGGGACTTTAATCTACAGTTTTCCGGTGGCCCGAGTGGTCAGTCCCGGAAATTAAGTAGCCTGCTTTGGTGAAGTAAACTATGATTATACTCACTCTCAAAACAACTTTTTGGAGGGGATGAACTCTAATATCCCGTTCACACGAGCAAAGTTAGCTGGTTTAAATCCGAAAGTGGCCGTGAACCAGTTTGACGTCGCTCGTGCGAATGCAAAGCGGGGGGCATTCAATCCCGTTTATTTGTCCCTGCTAGCGACGTGGCTTCAAGCCTGTATCAGGTCTTGAGCCGGTTTATCTTTGTCGTGTGAACGGTAACTGGATTAAATGCCCCGGATACGTGGAGGTCAGGATGACGCCGTAATTACTAAACCGGCTTATATGTGACCGTGTGAACGGGCAAATCCCTGAACTGGCTTAAAGCCGGCTTGGCCACATGGTGTGTGAACGCACGCATTTTTACAACTGGCTTCGATTTAAACCGGTTCAGATTTGATATAGTGTGCTATGAGCTGCATGGTCTAGCGTTCCCAGCACACGTATAAGTTCATAGATCACGGCATTTCCGAACGTGACACTCATCCATGCAGTCACGTTACATATACCGAGACCCGGTCAACCAGTCCTGATTCCTTGTTGTAACCTCTGAGCGCTGAGCGTCTATAGGGAGGTAGCAACAAGTACCGTTTTTAAAAATCTTTAGCGTGACCCGACATGTGCTTGATCCCAGGTCTCTATATATATGTGTGTGTGTGTGTGTGTGTGTGTGTGTGTGCGTGTGTGTGTGCATTGGCCGGTATATCCTATACTATGCGTATACATCTACCTGATTTGGATATAGGCCTACGGGTTAAATTTATATGGGACCAGATAATTACACCTTCCTGTCATCATTGGAAACAGTTGATTGATTCTCTTCAAATTAATTCGTCGTAATTGAGTTATCTAATCAGTTAATTTATATACTTTCTTAGTTCTTGTGAGGTTTGTGAGCGGAAACTTGCGATTACCGAGCTGGAACTCCCATTATGGTTGTCGACTGGTAGACCTACACGGGTGTCACTTACATCCAAGTCAATGCAAAGTCGTTATGATATAAAGCGACTGATCAAAATTTTATATTTAGGCCTAATGAGCCATTTAATTGGCCGTAAAAATGCAGAGCAAGTACTGGCTAATTTGACATGAAGTCAATATGCTGGCCTATAATTTGTACCGGAATGGACTGAGGTTGTGATTTTGGCACCACCACAATATCAAAAAATGGAAAACATATGGGATATATGGTATTTTATTCCGGATTTATTGCATTGCTAAGTTTGCCTCCTATAACTTGGGGTTCATGGATGCATGGATTGTGGGGTAATATTTCCCTTCCGTCGCTCAATAATTTATTTATTTGATTGGTGTTTTACGTCGTACTCAAAAATATTTCACTTATACGACGGCGGCCAGCATTATGGTGGGGGGATTCCGGACGGTCCGGGGGAAACCCACGACCATCCACAGGTTGCTGACAGCCCTTCCCACATACGGACGGAGAGGAAGCCAGCATGAGCTGTACGAACTCACAGCGACCGCATTGGTGAGAGGCCCCGGAGCTGAGCCACGGAATTCCCCCCCCCCCCCCCCCCCCCGCTCAATAATTACTTGCATATATGATGAGGGCCATTAATCAACATGCCTGATCGAATGGAGAAGAACCGGCACTTGGAACCGACCATGAAATACTACAATAATATTTTGCCCTAGGATAGTAGATTATTACTACCCCAGGACACCACCTATATTTTGTTGCATTTTATATTTTCCTCTGTTCGTCGTTTCCAAGTAATTGTGTGGAGAAGGCACTAAATTAGCCTATATACGCCCAGCTCTTTCTGCAATGACAAACTGTATCCAGGGAAATGAGTCGTTACGAGTTTTTGTATATACACAAGTTCAAATACATGTTTACATGCTTGTTTATTTGATTGATGCTTTACGCCGTAGTCGAGAATATTTCTCTTATACGACGGGGTCAAGCATTATGTCGGGAGGTAACAAGAGTAGAGCGCAGGGGTAACTCACTATCCATACAGGTTGCTCGAAGACCCTCACGCGTACGACTGGAGAGAAGCCAGCACGAGCTGAACATGAACTCATAGAGACCGCATTAGTACAAGAGGCTCCTGGATCATTGCGTTGAGTTAGAGTTTTAACCGCTGTGCCACCGGCTTGCATGCATTTCTTTGCTGTAGGTTTTATTGTCACTCCCTTAATTGTGGTGAATTGGTTGTTTTGGTAGTTAACTTTATCTCACAACTGTTAACATGGAACCTCCATCATGGTTGAAGATAGTTATATTTATTTGTCTGCATGTCTTATCGGCGTATTTGGGAATTTTTTTTTTTTACTTATACGATGGCGGTCAGAGGAAACCGTAGCGCCCTATGTGAACTACCGCGCACGTCCGGATTTAAGAACAGTGGTTATCGCTTTAACCGCCGGAGACATACGTGACCGCTAAGGTATGGATTTTTTGTGTAATGGCAGTCGTAATTTTAAGAACATGCGAGTAAAAATCCACTCTTTCTGGCATAATGTATTACACTTCACATGCAGCCAAATCCAAAAGGAAACCATCATTACCCAGTATAGAGGTGTTGGATGACCCAGCGGAGGCCGTTTCAAAACATTAATAAACGTTAGTTTTCACAGTGTCATGGTTACTTCAGCTTTTGGCTATCTGCGTTCACTAGGTTGTCGCGCTTTCTGCAGAACTGTCCATGTTTACCCATAAACAGACCTCCAATTCTACAAATGAAAAATTTCATTTACGGCCTTCAGCAACAACCAGGTATTTAACTTCATGGTGAGATTGTTTAGGTGCAGTAATTTGGCATTCATTGATTATTTCAAACATCTCTCATATACCAAGCCATCTTAAGGCAAGTTCATGTATCCGAAATAACTTGTAGTTTGAGACATATTTATTTGATTGGTGCTTTACGCCGTACTCAAGAATGTTTTACTTATACAACAGCAGCCATCGTTATGGTAGCGGGAAACCCACAACCATCCGCATGAGAGGAAGCCAGCATGAGCTGGACTTGAACTCACAATGACTGCATTGGTGGGAGGCTCTTAGGTCATAGCGCCGCGCTGGCGTGCTAACCTTTAGGGACAAACGCTTTTGAATTCTAACCTCCCATTTAAACTGCTTCTCTTTTGACTGGACAGAAAACATCTTTTCCCCAAAATGGCAGCAAGACCTTGAAAAAGTTATCGCACGCTCTAGTATAAACTGCCTCAGACCAACACACCATCCTTCTACTTTTAAAGAGAGAACACATGGTACACAGACTGCTCGACTTTAACACTTGATTTTCTCTTTATCTCGATAAACACATTAAATTTTCAAAGATTTGCCACAGTGAGCTGAAAGTTACGCAGTAGCTAAAAACATGAGTGCAAGAGCAAGATGAGAAAGAATGTAAAGCGGTTCAGGTCAGTCCCAGTCCAAGAATCACAAAACAAGCAGTATTAACTGCCACCTCTCAGACGTAGTGTTGATGGAGTGTAGATTCCTTCTGGATGTTGTAGTCAGACAGGGTGCGTCCATTTTCCAGCTGTTTGCCGGCGTAGATCAATTTCTGCTGATCTGGAGGGACACCTACTTTGTCCTGGATTTTAGTCTCGACGTTTTCAATGGTGTCTGAAGCTTCTACCTCCAGAGCGATGGTCTGGCCAATCAAGGTCTTCACAAAGATCTGCATACCGCCTCTCAGACGCAGCACTAAATGCAGGGTAGACTCTTTCTGGATGTTGTAGTCAGACAGAGTTCGGCCATCTTCAAGCTGTTTTCCGGCAAAGATCAATCTCTGCTGATCCGGAGGGATACCTTCTTTGTCCTGGAATTTTGGCCTTGACATTTTCAATGGTGTCTGATGCTTCTACCTCCAGAGTGATGGTCTTTCCAGTTAGTGTTTTGACAAAAATCTGCATTCCTCCTCTCAGGCGCAGCACTAAATGGAGGGTGGATTCTTTCTGGATGTTGTAGTCAGACAGGGTTCGGCCATCTTCCAACTGTTTTCCAGCGAAGATCAATCTCTGCTGATCTGGGGGGATACCCTCCTTGTCCTGGATCTTGGCCTTCACATTTTCAATGGTATCTGAAGCCTCAACTTCAAGTGTTATGGTCTTTCCGGTTAGTGTTTTGACAAAAATCTGCATTCCTCCTCTCAGGCGCAGCACTAAATGGAGGGTGGATTCTTTCTGGATGTTGTAGTCAGACAGGGTTCGGCCATCTTCAAGCTGTTTTCCGGCAAAGATCAATCTCTGCTGATCTGGGGGGATACCCTCCTTGTCCTGGATTTTGGCCTTGACATTTTCGATTGTGTCCGAAGCTTCAACCTCAAGGGTGATGGTCTTGCCAGTCAAGGTCTTCACAAAGATCTGCATACCGCCTCTCAGACGCAGCACTAAGTGGAGGGTGGATTCTTTCTGGATGTTGTAGTCAGACAGGGTTCGGCCATCTTCCAACTGTTTTCCAGCGAAGATTAATCTCTGCTGATCTGGGGGGATACCCTCCTTGTCCTGGATCTTGGACTTCACATTTTCAATGGTGTCTGAAGCCTCAACTTCAAGTGTTATGGTTTTTCCGGTTAGTGTTTTGACAAAAATCTGCATTCCTCCTCTCAGACGCAGCACTAAATGGAGGGTGGATTCTTTCTGGATGTTGTAGTCAGACAGGGTTCGGCCATCTTCAAGCTGTTTTCCGGCAAAGATCAATCTCTGCTGATCTGGGGGGATACCCTCCTTGTCCTGGATTTTGGCCTTCACATTTTCAATGGTGTCTGATGCTTCTACCTCCAGAGTGATGGTCTTTCCAGTTAGTGTTTTGACAAAAATCTGCATTCCTCCTCTCAAGCGCAGCACTAAATGGAGGGTGGATTCTTTCTGGATGTTGTAGTCAGACAGGGTTCGGCCATCTTCAAGCTGTTTGCCAGCAAAGATCAATCTCTGCTGATCTGGAGGGATACCTTCTTTGTCCTGGATTTTGGCCTTGACGTTTTCAATTGTGTCTGAAGCTTCAACCTCAAGGGTGATGGTCTTGCCAGTCAAGGTCTTCACAAAGATCTGCATGCCACCTCTCAGACGTAACACTAAATGCAGGGTAGACTCTTTCTGGATGTTGTAGTCAGACAGAGTTCGGCCATCTTCAAGCTGTTTTCCGGCAAAGATCAACCTCTGCTGATCCGGAGGGATACCTTCCTTGTCCTGGATTTTGGCTTTGACATTTTCAATGGTGTCAGAAGCTTCAACCTCTAGGGTGATGGTCTTGCCAGTCAAGGTCTTCACAAAAATCTGCATGATGGTTTCTGCAAAAAACAAACAGAGCAAGAACACTATTAAAGAATAAATTGATGGAATAAAGAGGTTTTTCTAATTCCGCTCAAAACATTCTTTTCTTTCAGATTAATGAAAAATATTATCCACATCTTGCTGGCACAGGTGCTTTCTAACCAGTTTAGATCATATGTACTGACAAACTGGAGATGATTGATTTTTTTTAACTTGATTTTGACCTAAAAAGTTCACGAACTATGCCAAAGAATTCTTATATCACAGTTAACTGGATACAGTTTTTCTGAACAAATTTATGGGGTGAGGGATTCTTGATAAAAAGTTTATATCTGGCATCTTTTTCAGTACAATTCATAATCCTTCATGTTCAACGCAAAATGGTATCAGGTCATTTTGTACCTGATTATTTTACACCCTGTAGCTTAATCATGTGAAGCTGTAAGTAGGACTTTGATCAGAAAACTTCAATTTTGTAGGAGACTTTACTGTTTGCATGTGATGAAGAAAGACATTTTGAACATCTGTGGCACTCCATTGTGATTGGTGCTGAAAACTTAGGTGCTGTAATGTGCCTGCTTGTTGCAGGACGGATTTCCACTGCTCTTTTATCTAGTGCTGTTTCACTGAGACGACCAAGCCATTATACTGATACAGGTCAACCAATAGTTTTACTATCCCCTTAATGTTGAACGCCAAGCAAGGAAGTAACAACTTCCTCTTTTAAGGTCTTCGGTGTTAGCCTGACCCAGGATTGACCCTGGATCTACCGTTCCCAAAGGGGATGCTCTACCAACTGTGCTACTGGGGCCGGTCAATGTTAAAAGAGGACTTTCAATTAAATGACCATATTACAGCACCTGATCCAGGCTTCACGGCAGCCCTAGCCGGCTACTTCAACTCCTCTCTTTATATTAGGCTGGCTGAGTATCGTAGCCATAGGGGGAACCAATAGTAAATCATATGCACCGATTCATGCCATGTCCGATAAGTCCTTTCTAAACAATGTCTGCAGTCCAAAAGTGGTGTCAACTTTGGCTCTTACCTATCAGCTCGCCTGCACATGCAACATGTCTCGTATGTTCCACTTGGTAAGGACACACGAGATGAAAATTCACCTCACAGTCATCACTAACGCAGAACCCATTTTGCCTTCGTCACAGTTATGGGTCTTTAAAAAGTTATCATTCCTAGATGGCGCAAGCACATTGAACCTGAAGAGACGAGCCTAATGGCTGCCTTGTACAGAAATGGTCTGCCATGTCGTGAATACAGGGCTGGTGTACCATTACCGAAGAATATACCTGGGATGTTGCATGAATCGGTGTATGGTTCACCACTGGTTCTCCCTGTAGCTACGGTACTCCGATACCCACCCAATATAAAGTAGGCAGCTGAAGTAGCCACCTGGCTCTACTACAGCCCATATGAGCATCCCAGGAAAGAGCAAGATGAAATGCCCCTAACGTTTCAGTTGAACGTCAGTGTTTCAGTTTTCTTACATTTTCCTGGTAATTACCTGTCCCAGTTTCAAGAATAATATGTTACATGAAAAAGATATGTTCATCCGTCTGTGAAAACCTATCTTCATGCTCTGCGGAGAAGTTGAACATCCTGTTCGCCATTTTGCTATGTCAAACGGACAACGCAAATTGTGCGCAAAGGTTACGAAATTCTCACCCAACATTCACTGTTTTTCACACTAACTCTATGAGATACAAAATGTGATCAAAAATGTACACTTTATAGAAGAATCCATCGCAGGCATGACAGAGTAGACCTAGAATTGTCTTACTCTTAGTGCCTAGTCGTTCGAGTCAATTTTCGCATCGGAACAAAAAAAACAAAAAAAGATTCTCTCGCCGAGATTACAAGACAGATACTTTACTAAAATCATCTAACTCGTTTAAAATACACGTTTATCTCAATAAATTACATTAGACGTGGAAGAATAGGATTCGATACCAAATGTTACCAGGATTTCAATCAGGCATTTTGTATTCCTTACCTTAAATTTGACGTCTTCCGTAACCACAGCTGACTGAATTTTCTGTTGTCAAGCCCAGGATGATTATATAGAGGAAGACCACGTGACCGGATGAGTCATTTCTATTGGTGGGCCATGTCGTCAGCTGTCTGGTCAAAGGTCAACTTGTGAGCCGTGGCAAGGTGAAAGGAAACAATGATGTTGAAATAAAATGTGACCAGATGAATACAGAAGTTAAGATGAATTTTCTATAAACCTCCAACTTTCATCCCCAAATTAAATACCCAATTTATGTGACAAGTTTTCATGTACTAGGCTACATTGTACTTGGGGCTAATATAACGGATCTCTTTTACATGACGCATTATAGTCCCAAAATTAAACCGTACATGCAGACAGCTTGTAAATCTGAAAATCTGTTCATACAAGATCTGTATGGCCTGTATGTACATTTAAGATAGAAACACGTAAGCTGTAGATTTAGCTTTAGTTCAAGATTTTCTTTCAATTACACTTTCAAATATTTGCGTCTGTTATTAGTAAAAATTGTAAAATGCCTATGGTGTTAACCGCACATCTCAGTGCACGCTTGTTATATCATACGCACCCATACATGCACGTGCGTGTATTAATTCGGCAGAATATTTGTCTAGAACGCCTATAGTACATAATTCAGGCAAGAGATAAAATGTTGAAGACATTTTTGTTGTTAATTGTTGCATACATGTATTCAGGTGAAGAAGAAACATTTCCAATAATAATCGCGCGGTGCTGCGGCAGATAATTATTCAGGTAATTTCGCGAGCTAAATGATCTCTTTCATTAGGTAACACTGACAATTATCTTGTCGGTCGAAGTAGTGCATTTAACGTTGTTTTTTAGGGTACGCAAATGCATATAGTCTACGCCAATGTGTGTACACGTACCCGACCAAGGATTGTTCGGGATTTTGTGTCACGGTATTCGAAAAGTTTATATATTTATCACATATAAACTATAGTGTACAAGGCATATAAAACATATGTCTAAATATGTATACCCGGTACATTCACATTCAATGTTACAGGCTAAACACTGCATGTGAACATATATTCCGTTATTTCGATCGTTTGTGTGTACCACGCACTTCTATACTTCTATAGCATAGTGTATCAATATGTGTTGAGGCGTACAGTTTTGAAGAGTATATATATATATATATATATATATATATATATATATATATATATATATATATATATAGGTGCCATATACCGGTGCCTACTGAGGAAACATGGCCCATGTTCCATACATTTGACATAATTTTGATTTTATGAAAGCTGCGAATGATCTTGAGTTTCCTGGCCACCATAATATTTGCTGGCCGCTCTGTGCAAAACATCAGCCAAATGAAACAGAAATGTCATTGTGTGATTTATTTGGCTAGAAATCTAGCGTCAAAGAAAACTCATGGAAAACGTAAAAGTAATTCGCATGAGGACAGCAGTTGCGCAATGTACGAACGGTGTGCTCATTGTATGGTGCACTTGTACACTACTTTCATCACTGCGAGGAGTTTGTAGCTGTCAAGATTTTCAACCAATCGGGTTCAAACTGGATAGGTTTCTGCGGGATTGCGCATAGCATGTTGTAGGCTGTATTTGGAAATGAATCAGCTAGTACCGCAAACAAACAGAATGTTTAGGTGTCAGTTCTGACCTGAAGCTAGCTGCAGAAATGCTGGGTTATTTTAGTATGTCTGATTGCTAATTCTGCAGCAACCTGGTTTGTCTCGTGACTAGGTGATATAATGAGTGATAGTAGAAAGAAGCGATATGGTGCGGGCGGCAAAAGTCGGTCAGACGCCAGTGAAAACTCTCACCGACAGCACTCTGGATCAAATTCTGCAAACCACGGACGACGGAATAATAATCATAGTGGCGTAAGTATCTTGATTAGAAAACTAAACATTAAGTTTGACAGATGTTCAATGTTAAAGAACAAAGTATTGGATGATATCATGCTGAGAACTCCCAGGTGAGAGCAACTCTTTCAACAGACACCATCAAGCTGAGGGTAATCTATACCTACCCGTCGACACTCTTGACAAACTTAACAACGACTTGATAAATAACATAACACTTGTGTTTTATTTACAGCAATGAATTATATATCTGTTTATTTATTAACGAGTTGTTGTCTGAATTATTTCCTCAGCTGAACCTGTTTGGGAACCCGTCAAAAACATGCAGCAACATGTTTTGTGTTACACACTAATCTGTTAATTGTCAACAAAAATTTTGAAAGAATGACAGCATAAAAATGACCAGAACAACCCTGTGTTAGATTTACACGATTGGCAAAGTATTGCTGCCAAACTATCTGTTTTTTTTTTTGTTTTTTTTTTATACATGTTTTTGGTAATACTCATGGTAGAGACCAAATGAAATTTTATGAAAAAGAAATCACTGAAAAGTACATGTATAGAGTAAAATTCAGATTGTTGTAATGCGTTTCATTTTATTACTGTATTTCAATATATTTTGTCTAATGAATCAAAGAAGTAGAAAAAAATTGCATTGTGGTATTTTGATTCTATTTCTATTCATCAAAACCCCAGAATTTATAAGTACTGCATGATATACAATAAGCCACATGTGCAATTCAGACAGCTTCCATTCATTTAGTATCACAAAATTTATTACCATTTGTTTAGTATTTAAAAATATTTTGCGAGATATCGCAGTTCACAGGAGCTGGGTGATATTTTTCAGTAAATTAAATATCCATTTCATTGAAATTTGAAATTCTACATTGTAAATCATATTTCCAGTTACAACAACTTGTTTGAAAAGCAGAAGAGAAACTGAGAATTTCAAGCGGGAAGGGTTATTTTAAAGTGTAGCAGCTGTATTAGCCATAAAAAGCAGTTGAAACCTCAAACTTTCTGCCAGAGCAGCGCACAGCCTGAAATGCGAATGTGTCTTGACATAGTTTTGTGAATTGTATGTGTTAAATTCTGCATTCATTTCATGTCTGGGAAAATACTTAAATCTGTTGTTGGTAAAGAAAACAAAAGTGTGTGAAAGTGAAGTTGCCATGTTTTTTTTCTTTTCTTAATTTTTTATTTCTAGATGAACTTCCAGAGACTCAACAGTTATGACAGGGTGCGTAAGATTGTCCAGGAGGAAGGAAGGGCAGCCAGAAACCTTATCACATGGAATGTTCCTGTGGTTCAGCAAGAGAGAACAGGTAATTAGGATCTTCATGTTGCATGGAAGCCCTGGGCCCACTTTCATAAAACTTTGTTAGCCGGTTTTCTTGTTAACTTCTTCCATAAATGACTTTGTTTAGGTTCTTTGTGCAGCAACATGCATTGTATGTTACAGTAAATGAGTTTCAAAGTTTTGTGAAAGTAAGTCCTGTGTGACGTCTCTTAAAGCTTTAAAATTGACAGTGGGTACTTTGATTGGTGCCGTACTCAAGAATATTTCACTTATACGACGGCGGCCAGCATTGTGGTGGGAGGAAACCGGGCAGACCCCGGGGAAACCCACAACCATCCGCAGGTTGCTGTAGACCTTCCCACGTACGGCCAGAGAGGAAGCCAGCATTAGCTGGACTTGAACTCAAAGCGACCACATTGGCGAGAGACTCTTAGGTCAATACGCTGCGCTAGTGCTCTAACTGACTGAGCCACGGACGCCTCGGGTGTCCTTTGAGTGAGTGGCACATCATGTCTGGTGTCTGCAGCAAGATGCTGGATTATAATTGTTGTATTATTAGGATTAGGAATTAGGAATACATTAGGAACACTTCATTAATTGCGAAAATTGCCAGAGGCTCTTAATAGCAGTTGAACATAAATTTAGGCTGATATGATTTAAAAGTAAATGCTTGTTTGCAGGACGTTCCAAAATCAGACAGAGCAGAAAACCGCTTGCGCAAAGACATAGCCCAACAGCTGCAACAAAGTATAAGGAGAAATCCTCTGATGAGGAGTATCAGCTGAAGAGTCCCCCTGAGACCCCTAAATCCCCAAAATGTGACGGCCAAAAGACGAAAGTGGATCTGAGGGCAAGATATTGGGCATTCCTCTTTGACAACTTGAAGAGAGCTGTGGATGCTATTTATCAGACCTGTGAGGAAGACGAGAGTGATGTGGAATGTAAGGTAAGTCAGCAGAGATGTGTGTTAACGACCAGCATGCAAAAGCATGGCGAGACGATGAATGCCAAATCTTAGCCAATGATGTTGTTTGTGGAACTCTAAACTCTCTGCTAGGAAGAAGCCGTGTTGAAGTGTTGTGTAGATCAAGTGTTGCTTCCAACTTAATTTTAAAATAGGCAGCTTTTCAATTGAAAAGAGACCATATTGCATTTCTTTCTGTAAAACAGGAAGTTATAATGATGCTGGACCAGAGTACCAAAGATTTCCGCTCATTGATTGAAAGGCTACACATAATGAGGGCTTACGAAGATGCTACCCGTGGCGGAGACAGGTAAGGCTATTATTAGATCATGACGTGAAACTCTGCAACCAAATCCTTTCATTTTAAAGAGGAAGAAAAAAATTAAGAGACTAGTATACATATACTAATGGGCAAAATGGATTCGCCGGTAATAGGAGTCCTTTGTGACCACTTGGTTCAAGCTCCATTCCAATCGTTCTCTTGTTGGTTTTGGCTGTGGCATAAAATAGGGGGTTTGTTCAATCAGATACCCAAACTCTCTCATATAAAATAATTCTCAGCAACATATGTACTGCCAGTCAAGTATTTATTTATTTATTTGATTGGTGTTTTACACCATGTGCAGTAATATTTCACTTATACGATGGCGGACAGCATTATGGTGGGAGGTCACTGGGAAGAGCCCTGGGGAAACCCACGACCATCCGTAGATTGCTGTCAGACCTTCCCACATGTGGCCGGGGAGGAAGTCAGCACAAGCTGGACTTGAACTCACAGCGACTGCATTGGTGAGAGGCTCTTTGCTCATTATGGTGTAAGTCGTCATCTCTGTTATAAATATTATTGACTATTGACTATGACTGATGGTGCATCATTTTTGTTTTGCACCTTAATGCTTTCATTTTTTTTTGTTAGACCAACATCCATTGCCTGGGAAGTGAGGAAAATGTCTCCAGGGAAGAACACCTCTCATTCCCCAATGCAGGAGCGGTCATCTCCCAGCCCAGCTAAGCGCAATCTCAACTTCGGATCTCCACCTCAACAGCAGGAGTATGTCAGATTTATTATTTATGTTCCAGTATTCACCAGTAGTTAATATTTTAGTGGGGTACACCAACCCTTGGAGATGAAATCACATGTTTGAATCAAACCCTGGTGGTTTACCCACACATTTGTGCCAGGTTTATGTTAGATTCCTGGCAGAGTGTGTTTGTCTTCTCAGATTTTGTTTGACTCCTACCAGCCATTGAACCTGACTGTCATCTTATCAGTAAAATGCTCTTTAGTATGATCAAAACCACCTAGGAAGTAAGTCAAAAAATAAAATGCGTACTTGTAGTAGAACTATGTGGATAAGCCAGTTAACAGGCATAGATTCTTGTGATCAATCGTGAATATTTTTGTTTGTGTTGAATCTAGATATTTAAAAGAGAATATACCAGTAATCTTGTATTACAGTAAACATGCGTGGAATCTGAGTGATATAGGAATAATGCTGGGAAGAACTGGGTTTTCTGTAAGCTATGTGGACTTTTCGGCCACACCAAATTACCTCCCTTGATTTCATTTTTCCATTTAAATGTGAGATTTTGAGGAGTAAGCTGTGGTTAAGTGGGGTCTTTAAAAAATGGTCACGGGGAACTTAAATTGGTTGAAGACCTTGTACCTTGATAGATTTTAATTTTGTAAACCGATCTGGAAAGCGCAGGACAAATGTTATATAATTTTTTAAGCCATAGATAGGAAATTTAAATATCCACTAATAAAATACATATACATGTACAACAGACAGCGTCAGTGATATTGTATATTTTATCTCCTAGTAAGCTGAAAAACATTTCTGAGCTCGTCATTTTTGTGACTCATAATATCATGTTCTTCTATATTCTGTTGCTTGTCTGTTGTAACATATTGACTGGTGGGGGGTGAGGGGCTTTCCTGGCCTGCTTCATTATCCAGTTCCCATTCCTTGTAGTTTCACACATAAAAAAGCTAACCTAGTTACATGGTTACCTGCTGTCCTGTGTATTTGCAAATCTACTCTCTGAATGTATACTTAAGCTCTGATTTTCCATATATGTCACATTCCTTGGCATGAAATTTTACTATATGTGTTCATAGACCCTCAAAACAAGGCAATAGCTGGGCTGACAGAGTGAAAGGGACTTGCAGTGGACCTTCAGGAAGCCCAGTGCCAAATCATAAAGAATTGGAGTTAACGATTGATATTCAAGACGATGGTAAGAAAACAGAAACGCCTGAAATATTATGGCCACATTCAGTGAACAGGAAAGACTTTTCATTTATGTGCTTTATCTGTACCAGACCATTTTAAGCAGATTATCTTCAATCCACTATCCCTTGAATCAAGGCCTTGGGAAGTGGATGTATCTGCTCTTACTGTCCTCCACCCATTAAAGACAGATAGCCAGTATACAATTGAAAAATTGAGCCTGGCATAACACTTTATTTGGTTAGAGTTTTATGGCAGAAGGTTTGTCGGGTGTTCTGTGGTAATTTTCACCAGTATCTGGTATGGTTTCCTCCAGTTGTAAGCCTGGCAGCTGTGATTAGCAGGTAAGTAAAACAGTCTTGAGTACAGCATGAAATGCCTGTCAAATCAATACACAATTTTCCCTGTAATAAAATCAGCTAATATTTTGTCGTAAGAAGAGGTTTTCTTCGTGTTGTAATGTAGGTATACTGAATTTATTTTTGTCCCTGACCACTGCCAGGTAAGTGAAAAAAATTCTTGAACATAGCATTTAACATTGATCTTTCACTCAATCTTCCTTTTTTGTTCAGATTTTGTCCATGAATTTAAACATAAATTCATAAACATTTGTCAAAAAAAAATGGTTGGTGGTTAGTAATGATATTTATGATGTACATCCAGGTGTTGACCTACTTACAGAAGAGGAAGATGGGTGGGAAACTGTGCAGAGAGGAGGAAAAAGTCGCACCAAACCACCAGTCACCAGGAAACCATGTGATAACAAAACTGATAACATTAAGTCACAAAAGAACAAAAACGGTAAGCAAATGTCTGGAAAGCCAGAGTCAAACCATACAGAGCTCTCCAGAGATAAACCAGACATCCAGCAGCCCGACCTGTCATCTAATTCACACTCTTCTCTAAAGCGGACTAGTAGTAAAGACAGTGAGAAGGAAAACAGACCGTTGGAGGTATTCGAGGATAAAACGAACAATAATGAAGAATATTCTTCTGGGCAAAACATCAACATCATGAACAGTGTTGCGAGCAAAATCCAAAATTCTGTGATAACATCTGATCCAGTGCCAAATGAAAAGACCGAGAAGACAGGTGATATTGATGGTGAGCAGAAATGCCCGGGGAGAGACATAGAGCAGGGAATATCCAGGCACAGTACAGCTGTACTGTGCGCCAATGCTTGTGCTGAGAACAATGTGGCTGATCATTATAATAGCCTGATCAACCATGACTATGACAAGGAAGATGATGATGACATGGATGACCGGCTTACACAGCATGCTCAACACCTTGACAAGGTAATAGTCGTGATGTAAATGCAGCAGCAACATGTGGTATTACACCAGAGGATATCCATCATGGCTACACTTGATGTTACACATTAGCTTGTAATAAAGGCAAAAAAAAAAAACCCCTCTATAAAAATGATAATACAGTACATGTAAAGCTCAGATGAAAGACCATTTTGTCCAGGAAAATGGTTTGATTACTGTTTTTGGAATTTTTGCAATCAAATTTCATGCTTTTGTAACATGAGGCTCTAACAAGGGCTGTTAAGACTCTATGGGTATCAGCGATAACACATCAGTATCTTCTGCTGGAAATAATTAGTTTCACGGTCCATTTGTTTATGTAATTTGAATTTGAATTTTCATATGTATTAAGTGGCAAAACCCTGAATTGACCTCATTGGTGACAGTATAGTCAGAGAAAAAAGAAACTGTAGAATCCAATACATTTCATATTTTAAAAAAAAGAAAACTTTGCTTTCCTGGACATTGTATAAGGATCTCTTGTATGACATATCTCATTGTAATAGTGTATTCACTGCCTGTAAAGGTAGTAAAACAGATATCTGGTGTGAAATTCTTCCATAGCTTTATCACGGTTAATCCCGTTGTAGGCCTTGGCTTCTGCAGAAGATGAGGAAGACAGCCTGACGGAGAGGCTAGAGGAGGAGCAAGAGAAGGCAATCCAGACAGCCATCAGACAAGAGGAGACCTGGCTGGAGGAGCTGGCCAGGGAGGAGAGCAAGGAGATAGAGGTGGAGGCCGAGTCAGAGAGTGACCTAGGAGTCAGCCAGGTAACACATCATAGGGGTCATCAGGAAATGAATCTCAGGGTTCAGCCAAGTAACACATTGTCATAGGGGTCATCAGGGGTCAGCCAATTAACACATCATGGGGGTCCTAAGGGGATGACTGATCAGCCATGTAACAGAATTGATCAGGGGCCAGCCAGGTAACACATCATAGGGATCATTAGGGGATGAATGGTTAAGCTAGGAAAACTTTTTTTAGGTGCTCTGCTTAAAACATGGGTGCATCTGTGCATCCATACCCTTTATTTCTAAAGCTTTGTGCTTATCAGTTGTATTTTTCTCTTTGTCACTATTAAAGGAACAGGGATTACATATGTTGTGAGGTAGATATCTGTGTGAGGTTATTTTTTATGACATGTTTTGTGTATGCTGTGACTGTTTGTGTATGTCATCTTATTTCTCTCCTTAGACCACCATCAGTTCACTGGACACCTCTACACCAAGTGTGGACTGGGATACATTAGTGGCTAATTTTGATGGTGAGTTGGTATATCTGCATTACCTTTATCACCATGTACAAAGCATAACTGTATATATACATGTATTTAGAGCATTAGGCCATGTGTATTCAGTAAGGAAAAAAAGAAAACAATCATGGTTTATTTAAAAGACAGTTATCTATACAGGTCACATTAGAATTTAAATATTTGAATGTATTTAATGCTATTCCAGAAATGTTAAAAAGAATTCATTGCATTTTGCTACAATTTCAAATGTTTTTTGTTGTCTTTGGGAGTGCATGCTTTTAACCATCTTTTGATTTACATTAGGTTGTAACTGATAGTAATGAGATGTTATCCTTGATTTGTTCATAATGCAAATTGCTTGGCAACTCCTGTGTAAGTTTTGTGTACTGTGCCCTCCACAGCTGATGAGGAGAAGCTACACGACACTTCCTGGGGCGACATTGTGGAGCGAGAAGAGGCAGAGTCTGGAAGAACACCCGGGCATGGAGTCCACATGCATGAGAAACTCTCCTCTCCCTCTAGGAAAAGGTCAGTGTATCTTGTTTAGCAGAGAACAAAAGATATGACTTGCTAAATAAAAGCCCTCACAACAATGTTTGTGCATTACACAGTAAAATACATAGAAAGTGTTCATTGTTGTGGAGAATTTTGTTGTGTATGTATGGATTCATTTCCAGCCCTCTCAACCTTTGATAAATACAGTTGTGCATTTGAAATCTAAACAATGTTAATGAAATGGACTAAATGAATTATGTACCTATAAACAAGAACTAAAAGTGTCAGTTGTACATATCACTGTCAAAATGGCATTCTGTAATGTGCAGGTACATGTGACTATGCCTGTGTTTTCTGTTGTTACATGTTTTTCCTGGCTAACTTGGTTACAGGTCACTGACAGAATCCAGAAAACGCCATGAAGCTAAACAAGCTAAGGCTCAGGAACTCAGAGAGAAACTGCTCACAGAAAAAGCTGAAAGACTCCGAGATTTATCGAAAAAGGTGGTGACATGGTTCAAATTTATTTTATACCCATTCGGCCAAATTATTTTTATCTTTGAATACTGTTGCTGATTTTATTGTTAAAGCCTTTCTGCATTTTTTGTGTTAGTGTATTATTTTTAGCTTTGATTTATTTCAGTTCAACAATGCCCTATACATCTACATTTCATTTGACATTTTCACGTTACAGACCTGGTGCCAGTTGATCAGAAGTGTATTAAAAGTTAAGCCAGGCTTAAATCTTAATACCAGTCTTGTTTTAACACAAAAACATTTGAACGCTAGTCTAGACTAAAGCTAATACGAGGCTTAACTGTTACTACAATTTCAAACAACTGGGCCCTGCTGAATACAAATTGTTCTCATCACTGTGTATCTCTTGCCTTTTGTCAATAGGAGCATATACTTTGGTTGATAGGTATATTTAGTGGTGAAGGATTTTACACAAAGGCACACACTAAATATACATCATTCAAGATGTGTATCATTGTAATTTTGCAGGTGGAAGAGGTGCGAGCTTGGAAAGATGAATTGTTGCGTCAGCGGAAACAGACGATCGAAATGAAAATGCTGAGAGCTGAGGAAAAACGACAGTCACAGCTGAAACTGAAAGCACAGAAAGCTCACGAAGAGGAGGCTAAGGTAGTATATAATTTCCACTTTCTGTACGTTTCACTCTCACTTTTAAATTTGCTTCTCAGTGCTCCAAATACTAAGAACATGAATGTGTCTCATAAATGCCAAAGGACTATCTTCAGTGCTGTGAATGTATGTTATCATTGTGTCTGATGGTGTACCTTTTTGACAATTCTCCAGTACTGAATACCTCTATGTACATGGTATACTTAGGCTTGTGTTGTGTAAGTCTGCAGCATGCGTGTATTAATACTAGTACCTGTCAACCTATTCTGGTCTATTTTGCTGGGTGTACCAGATATACATATTGTTTTGTGGTGGTGGGATAAAATATGCAGAGCTATTGTTATTGTGTTGTTGCAGATTTGCTTCTTGTTTGTTTTTGTTTGAAATTTGTGGGGTTTGTGAGGGAGGGTAGTGCTTCAAAACAAGTCAACTATGTGTGGTATTACTGAATATTGTTACTTTGTATTTAAGATATATGCAAGTAAGTTATCAAAAATATGTATTCATATAAGCCCATTGGAAATGAAATTTTTGGCTCAAGTATGCAATCTTGTATCAACAAGCTACCGTTAATATTACTTTAGAAAGCTGATGAAGGAAGCAGAAAGGAAATGCTTCATCTGGGAAGTTTATTACTTTGAACATCCACATGCTCTCCATGGAATAACCAGTAAAGAAGCTTTTGTAGTTGTCTTGCATTTTAAAATGTTTAAAAAATATCTATTCTTTTGTAGTTATTTATGCTGGGTCCACTTACATGAAAACGTACAAAATTTTTTGTCTGCAATTCCCACTGCCATTTGGCTGTAAACTTTGTAACTCCAATTTAAAAATTTTACAAATAGTCATAGGTTTGGTGTAAGTTGACCCAGTACTGAAATAAATCTTTCGAAACTTTTAGGCTAATGAAATAGCTTTCATCAACACTCTGGAGGCACAGAACAAACGCCATGACATTATGTCCAAGCACCAGGAATCTGAGGCCCGCCTACAGGATATCCAGGTGAGGCAAGAGTTCTCTGCCCCTGAGACAGAGTTATAACCCCTGATGTGTGTGTTATGATTGTTTATACTCACTGTTATGTTTCTCTTCTTCCTTGTCTTGATGTTCAATTATTGTTTTGAAAAAAAAAAAATTGTATGCATTATTACAAGTTATTGGCATTGCAACTTTGCTGCATGAATTGTATATATGTAGGTGTATTTGGTGTTTAATTAACTTAGGCATAGGTGGAGCAGTGGTTGTGAAGGGAATGTGATTGTTTGTATATTTGTAATTCAACATTTTGCATGGGGTGTGGTTTTATACCTTTATGAACTGTCAATGTTTAGTTCTTTTGCTTGTCAGTGTTTTAAGTTTCGGACTACAGTGTTATAATTTTGTATTTGTCACACAAGTATCTATTCTTAGTCTTACATACATGGGACTACCATAGTAACCAGAACAATTTAAGTGGTTATAAAGTGCTCATATTGTTGAACAGTTTTTGGAAGCAATTTTAGTGCCAAAAAGTCATAACTAAAATAGCAGCTTACACATACATGTATACTTATGAGGCATAGTTCAGACAAAGTCTTACTTTTACAAAAATAGTAACGTACATTTTCAGCATTTAGCTTATTTGATTTTAGTAACAATGTTTGTTTCATGAAGCTGAGTTTGTTTCACAAAGCAGGTACATGTATGTTATGAACAATGGCTGTAGGCATTACATTATGAGGTAGTCATGTGTATAATGCTGTGAAACAAACTTTCAATGTCAGTGTTATTAAGTTATATATATATATATATATATATATATACACACACACACACATTGGTGGTAAAATTTCAGTAGTTCTAGCAGTTTTTGGTTTATTATTCAGGAGGAAAGAATGAGGAGAATGGAGGAGAAACAGGCCAAGGAAGCCGCAGTAGAGGTCTGTTCCTATTGCACAAATTGATAACTTTGGATGTGTTTTTTGCCATAATACAATTCATTACCTTAATAAACCCAGGTGGATATGCAGTGAGATTCAAATGTATATTCACAAAAACTTTGCTTTACCATACATTTGAAATATACGCATTCAGAATTAGAAATCAAAAATACATGGACATTTGTGATGGCATGTGTTGAAATGAAGTGCAGAATTGTGGTTGTCATGCAGATGTTTGAGGTTTCCCAATGCCATTCTTAAACAAGTATACTTACTAGCAAAGTAGATACAAGATGTAATTTTACATTCGACCTACAAAAATGGCCAATAGCGATTTCTAAGGGTAAAGTGGATTATGCTACTTGATGACCTGTTTTCAAGACAGATTTTAGTTTCATAAACAAAAATGGCCAATAGCGATTTCCAAGGCTAAATTGGATCATGCTACTTGATGACCTGTTTTCAACACAGATTTTAGTTTCGTAAACAAAAACGGCCAATAGCGAGATCCAAGGTTAAAGTGGATCATGCTACTTGATGACCTGTTTTCAACACAGATTTTAGTTCGTAAACCTACTTGCTGAGCCCAGAATGAACGTTTCATAACTTGTTAAACCAGACCTCTCAAAAACTTATCTTGTTTTATATCATACAGTGCTTATGTATTAACTGCTGTTGTGTGACAAGGGAGGTAATTCAGAGGAGGCCTGTTATAATCAGCACTCAAAATATGTTGAGCTGCCATCGTATAAGTGAAATTTTCCTAAAACACCAATCAATCAAAATAGGTTGATTTACTGTTTGTTGATAGATGATACCTTTTCTCACATCACCTACATTGGTCAGAAATGTGAAGAGTTTCTGTCTATATGTGTTCATTTTTGTGTCTCTATCAGGAGAGACGAAAAGCCCTGGAAGCTGAAAGGACTGCCAGACTAATGGAGATGCAGGAGAGAAGGAAGTTACGAAATGCCCGTGTGGAGCAACAACAACAAGAGCGGGAAAAGGAGAGACAAGAAGCTTTCAGGAACAAAGAGAGGTATTAATAGAAGTTTGTACGGATGGGTTGACACATAAACTAAACCAACTCTTTGGGGACCTAGTTTTATTCATATTTGATACAAATGAGAAAAAAAGAATGAAGGACAGAAGTGAGAAAAATCGGATCTATTTTGGGTGCCAGTTGGAATACAGTACCTTTCCCCATCTGTAACCAGTTTCATCATTCCATAAGCCTGATTGCAATCATATAGTAATTGAAATTAGGTGAGCTTTACATAAAACCTGAAAAAAAAAAATAAAAAAAGAATATGAGCAAAACCTAGTCGATCTGTATCTTGAACAACAGTGGCGTAGAATTCAAGAAGGGTTTCAGTGTGTGGTGTTGGTGACTTCAGAGCGAATGTCTGTGCCTTTTTGTAGAGAGAAGCAAGAACGCCTGGCTGCTTTGAGTGCACAGCAACAGGCACATATTGAGGAGCTGCAGAAAAAAATACAGCAGAAGGTAACATTGATTCTATGTGTTACAGTAATTATGATCTCTTACCTGCTACATGTCCATATGGTGCTATAGTATGGTGGTCATTTGTGTAAGATTGCAGGCATAGCTAGATTTCAGGAAACATTTATGGTGATTATTGCTTGTGAGATATAAAAATTTTTAAAAATTTAAAGCACATATACTCATTAGACATAATGTATTTGTCTCAAGAATTTGCCTAAAGAGTAGAATATCATCCTACCTTCCAAGCAAATCTGAAATCACCTTTCTAAGATCGACAAGGCACTTACAGTAAGGCAAAATCAGAAACCCAGTCATGATACTGTAGAATATTGTAAAACTTTAGAACAAGATTTCAGGTCAAATTCAGTACTCATGGGTTCAGCGAAGTTGAACGCAAAATATGTGAATATCATTCTTATTAAGAGATATTTATGTCTTATTTGCAGCAAGATGAAACTCATCGTCGTCACATTGAAATGCTGGAAGGGATTCAGAAGAAAGCGTTTGAGATGAGCGTCCTTAGGCATTCTACTGAAGATCACAATGATGCTCCAAGACTCATACCTTATGACCAGAAAAAACTCTGTACAGTCTGTAATGTATTGGTACGTTGTTAATGATCACACCGAGGGCTTTCTTTCATAAACATGTCTTAATTCCTAAATCTTGATCATAAGTCTTAGGTTGTAAGCTTTACACAACAAGGCAGAGATAGTATTGTTTTATGGAACGACGGGTGTTTTTTGTCATATGTTGTAAGCTTTAACTTAGGACCAGAGTTGCTACTTACAGCCGTAAGTGAAATGGAGACAAGATCAGACTAGACCATTTGATAATATAACAAAATACACAAGAAAATATCAACTCAACAGGGTTACAGCATAAACTGCTCAGCAGTGTTGACATCATTGTCCTAGATAGCCAATAATATTTTACCCATTTTAGTATCTGTGATTCTGCAATGTTTTTGCATATTTATAAGATTTTTATTCAAGCATATTATGAGGACATTATCCTGTGTAGTCTGAGGAAATGGAAGTGAAAAATTCGTGAATGGCATTCTGATCCATTGTCACACAAGTAATAAATTCATTTTATGATATCTTGTGGAGTCAGGGGTAGAAGGATTATGTTTTGATTGTAATGGCAACAAAAAAAACAATTGACAGACTTTGATGGAAGAGAGCCTAATAATATGCCTGACTGTGTGACAGGTATTTGTGGCATCTGACATGATAGTTGAAGTTAAAGGGAACTGTTAGCTTTCTGATCCACTGGCCTTTGTACCATTAGTCTAATACTCCCTGTTACTTTGATGAAGTACAGAATAATGCTGTGTTTTGAACTGCATGTATTTCCTATGCACAGTAAGTCAGATACTGTTAGTCTTGCCAGCTAGGTGACCACTTACATATGCCAACACAAGGGTTAATGTAATGAATTCTTTCATTTTCAGTTCAATTTAGTTGTTAGATTTCCAACATGTTATAGTGTGATTTCTTTGGAAGGAATATTTTAATTCACCATGCTGATTTCATCACATTGTAACTTTTCGAAATTCCAGATAACCTCTGAGGTTTACCTGCTGAGTCACTTGAGAGGCAAGAAACACAGACAGGTGTTGGAAGAGAGCAACTTGGGCCAGACACCTTCCAGGCAGGAAATAGTAAGTAGTGATTGGAGCCTAATGGTGTAGTCTTGCACAAAGTACCCTCCACACACAACATCCTGTCGCCATCATGTAAGTGAAGAATTCTTTGTGTGACACTAAACTACGGTTTTAACATCTTTAGATTTGTCAGGTACTAGACAGATTGCTGTATTTTTACCCTGGTTCTAATCAGGTTTCAGGAGTGGTAAAGCTGACAGCATTCTTAAAGCTAAAATATTCTAGATGAAGTCTTGAAACATTTGCACTATAATGATGATTAGCTCCCTAACAAGTGAAATATTGTTGAGTATTGTTTAAACACATGCAATTATCTTCACTCCTTAACACGATAGGTTATCTTAAAAGTGTAACATTCTTGTGTACCACTTGAAACACCATGTAAATCAAATTTATGAAACAATTTTTGTGGGACAAAAGGGTCTACATGTACAAGTTTTTCTCACTTTTTTTACAGGAAATGTTCAATCTGAAGAACATTGTTGATGCTCCGGACAACAGCAACCATCCTAAACTTGTTGGAGAAAAGGAGAGACAGAAGGCGTTGAAGAAACGATGCAAGAAACTGAGGCAAAGAATGAGTTCACGTGGGCAGGAGTATGAAAGCTCTCTGTCTGGGAAACAGTCACCTGTGGAGTCCCAGCACAAAGCTAAGTAAGTACAACACAGGTCGTGTGTTCAGGAGTTGTTGAGTCATGACACAAAGTCAAGTACCCTAATTCCTCAACTGTGAACAACTTTCAATGCACTTTATGCACATCTATAGTACATGTATTGCCAAAAGCAGTTTGTAATTTCCAATAAATCTATGCATGACCTCCCACAGCGTCTTTCACCCCTGCAGTGATTTACAACTTTGTAACATACAAAGTCATTGCCCCACAATTTTTACACATACGATAAAAGTCAGTTGTGGCAATATAATAATTTTACATTTCTTGTTGATTTAATGGTAAGATCTTATCGCTATCTTAGTAGAGAATAACATCTATGTATGACAGTGTCAATCAATCTACTCTATTTTGGTTTGGAGGCAAATATTTGAACGTATCACATGAATTGAAAAATTATGCAGTTTTGCGCACTGCTTGATCAGGTGAGCTAGTAGTGTTATCTGAATGCCGTTTTAATTTGATTTTGGAGACAAAACTACATTTGTTCGATTGGCCAGTTTCAGGGCTTATTGAAAGTATAATTTTATCAGTCAACACAGAATAATCCCCTCTGAATATGCTTGATTAGACACCTTCCAAACATGCAAAAAGGTCGAAGAAGTGCAGTGTAAGCCATTTGTTCAGTTGTTGTTGAGTCATAATACAAGCCCAAGAGCTGTAGTTCTTCACTCTTTTTGCATGTTTTTAAGGTGTTGTCTCAAGCATATTATTCCGTGTAATTTATAAAATTATAATTCTTGTGAAACCAATGTAGTTTTGTCACCAAAACCAAATTATAAATATGCATAAATTGCACTGAAAGTTGCTCTTTCATATGTGAAAAGGTTCAGGAATTAGGGTAAATGTGATATAGGTAATTTGTTCCGGAGTTGTTGTGTTATAACACAGTCCAAATGAGTAAAATATAGGCCATTTGTTCAAGAGTTGTTTAGTTATAATACAATCCAAATGAGTAAAAGATAGGCAATTTGTTCAAGAGTTCTCGACCAGATGAGTATCTTATTCTGGCCATTTGCTTAGTAGTTGTTCTGTTAGAACAGAAAGCCTTGTACTATATTTCACCCGAAGTTTGATATGTCAAAATGCACTTTCAGAAGCACATAAATGAAGCCCATAAAATGGTATTGAAGTGGGGAGGTCTGTCAGCAACCTGTGGTTAGTCTTGGGTTTCCTCCCACCATAATGCTGGCCTCCGTCGTATAAGTGAAATATTCTTGAGTACGGCGTAAAACACAATTCAAATAAACAAATAAATAAATAAATAAAATGATACTGTGGATACCAATACTTCAGTTTTTCTGAAATAAAAATAATCAAACTTAACAATAAACCCTCTAAACTGGTACTACAAGGTCGATGAATGCGGTCAGAATCAAGCAAAATGTGTTACTTGAAAAATGCTAAACTTTATTTGAAATACAGCAAGTGGATTCAAGAGTTGTTGGGCCAGTCCACAAAGATAAGAAAGTATAGTGTAGGCCATTTGTTCAGGGAAATTCGTTTACTGGCAGTTTTGTTATGGCACCATTCTTTATTTTAGACTGCAGAAACTGGTAAAGGATGTGAATAAGTACTTGCAGTGTCCAGATACTGGACCATGGCCTCAGAACAGAGTTACTGCCCTTGATAGGGCTCTGGGTGAAATCATCCGCATACTGGACAAGAAGGTGAGGAACTCAGGAAACTATCTCATGGTTGTGGACAGCTGTAACATTAGAACGAGGATCACTCTGACTAAGTTACAATATTTGAGCAAAAATATCTTGTGACAGTTTAACCATGATTGTAACAATATGGCAAAATACAAATCAAGCAACTAAATAAAACAACTGGGCCTAGTTGTTCAAAAGTATTTTAGCTAATATTGGTATTAACTCATATTTTAAAGTTTTACTGAAGCTCAGCCACCAATGCAGTTGTCCAAAGTCAGATTATATCAGCAGCAGACTTAATGTACTATTACCCCATTGTTTTGGGTCAAACTACAAGATTGAAGATTTAGCTTACAGTTAAATCTGGTATTAAGTCTTAAAACAGTTTTGAAGAACTAGGCTTTGATGTGTCAAAGAGTAACACTAGGTCTCAGAGTCACATTTTACACTGTGGGTGGTCTCTGTAGCCTGGTAGTTAATGTGTTAGCCTAGCACAGTGACCTAGGAGCCCTCTTAATGTGGTTGCTGCGATTTCAACTAAAGCTGATGCTGACTTCCTCGTTGGTTGTACGTGGGAAGGTCTGGCAACTTGGTTTCTGCCAGCCATAATGTCGGCCACTGTTTTAGAAGTGAAATATTCTTGAGTGCAGCGTAAAACACCAATGAAACAGATAAATAAATACTGTGATCTACACTGATTTACACTGTGAGTTATTCTTATAGTTACTTTCATATACATGTATCAAAGGTTGAGATGTACGTTCATGTTGTTATTAAAACTGACCTGAATGTTTATTACATGTTCTTGTTTTCTTTCTATCTTACAGGTTCAGGGAGACCAGATAACGTTCTGTCGTCTGGGTGGCCTCACCTCTCTGTGTCGTTTATTAATGCTGCTGAACAGAAGCAATGCTTCACTTCCACCTGTTATTCCCCCGAAGTAAGTTCAGATTTCATATCGTCTTATCTTCGGTTCAGTGCATCACTTTAGAAAATTGAACATAATTCCATTAAGAATAAAAATGTAGTTATTGTTGATAGTTTATTCTGTAAAGTGAAAAGTGTAGAGATTTAAGTAGAGAGTATCCCCCAGGTAATTATCCCTCACCAGTTCCTCACTCGCTTCTATACAATGTATTTGTAGTATGGAGTGGGGACGTCCTGTATTATTGTGTTGTGTGGTATAGTATTGTCCTCAAATACAAAATATTTAATAATTTTGGATAGAATTAAGGCTTTTTTGCTGGAATGCCACAAAAAATGTTAGTGTAACATAATTTTTATCTGAGTGAGTTTTGGATGACATGATTTGTATGATACAGTTTGGGGCAAGAGTGGAAAGGACTGAAAAAGTTTTTCGTACAGTCCTCCAATACATCCAACAATGGGCATGGTTTTCCTTGAAGAGAATCCTTGATGGAAACTGATTCCCTTCGTTCTCTTGTCAAGAAGTGACTGAACCTCTTTTTTTTCCTTTCTTTTTTTTTCAGGTCTTTAGTGTTGGTGTGCAATGCTTTCAAATTCAGCTGTAAAGGTTGCTATGACAACTGTCATTACATGCTCTTCAGCAATAAAGTTGGGACTTTGGTTGATCTTCTCATCCATCAGTTATCAGTAAGTTATCCGGGTTGATATAAATTAAAGATTTTTCTGAAATCGATCAGAATCTCATTTTGTTTGGTGGAAAAAATACATGAAAATTCAGATTTGCCTCTTCCGTGACACCATTAAACAATTATTCACTTCTGTGAGCTGTAAAGTGGGCTGTGTTCAGGTGATTGACTTGAATGCATGTTTTCCGATTGCTGGAACACATGAAAAGCAAGTTCAGTCCCAGTCTGTGGAGGGAATTTATAAATCTCATGTAAAACTGATCATCTTGATCGTCCTCGTATAAGTGAGAAATTGACACATCACTGCTGTCAATAAAAATAATTGGACCAAATGTAACTGATAGTCGACATACACCAGTCAGTTGGAGTACTGGATATTTGATGACACCACCATTAAATCCCTAAACCAGATCAAGGGTTGACGTGATCGTGTTCGGTGGGGATGGTTATTATTGATGCATACATGTATATGGGTCATAATTCTTAAGTGTGGAGGCCAGCAGCTGTCAAATAAATAATGAACTTGATAGTGACTCAAAAGTGCATTGCCAGCATTATTTCTGTCCCCAAGAACTGTGGAGACAAACCTGCCCTCATTATTGTCCAACTAAAATCGGTGCACTATAGCATTTCTTTCGTTTTGGTACATATTTGGCTTGGTGAACAAACAAGTTTTAAACTGAATTTTAAATCACTTTCCATGACTGTCAGAATGTATCGCATCTGTTTGAAGTTCAAGGAAGTCAAGATTTCGGAACACATCTATATTGGAGCGATCTTTAGGTACCAGCTCACTGTCAACAATCTTTTAACAGCGAAAAGGCAAACAGTCAGACCTGTGAGCAACTTTTGAAAGCTCCCGTGTTCCTGTGTCCAGCAGTTGTTCATTTAGAAGTACATGTGACTACTAGATCAAGGGGTTCTGGGCTCTCATTGGTTCAGATGATTCGGTTGGTTGACTGTGAAGTGCTGTGTTCAAATCTAACTATTGCTGGTTTGGTTGCAGCTTTAAGTCAGAAGTTTTGTCTGACTGAGGTCAGTGGTTTTCCATAGACACTCTGGTTTCCTCTTTTACCTGACTGCCATCATATAAGTGGAAGATTCTTTAGTGAGGGGTTACACAACAATCAATCAATCAGTCAATTAATCAGTGGTTGTTGACTCCTCCACTGTTTTGCTGACAGGTGATGTTACCGGAGAATGTGACAATGAGCACAGCCTGCGGAGAGGAGGGGTCATCCCGCCTGTCCACCAAACTTCCCTATGATCCCGTGGTCAGTAACCTGATGTTTGCCCTGTCCACCATTCTCTCCTGTCTGGCTAAGAACAACCCCACCTTCAACTGTAGCGAGGCTGCTGCGGAGAGGACCAGTAACAGCGGAGACGCCTTCATGAGCCGGGGCAATGACGTCATAAGGTTCGTGCTTCTTATTTTTTAATACGGAGTGTATGATGTGACCGAACGTACAAAAGTACAAAAACAAATTTTGTAGTTTCCATCTCAGGACATAAAACTGGTTTTAACCTACTGTTTTCCTATGGCCCCAGCAGTCAGTGTGGAAATTAAGTAGCGGGCTGTGGTGAGCAATGATAGCCAAGATCAGCCAGTCTGTTGCTACTCGAACCAAATTTTTGGTTAACTTAGTGTGCAATTCAAGCCGAAGCACTTACCAGAGAGCTGCCTAGTTTCTCCTAACCCTTGATTCATGATGTTGACACTCTTTGTTGTTATTTCTGAATAGTACATAAGCCAAAATTTGTTGTCTCTTTGTTTTAGCACATGCATCGATTGAACTTATCTCCCTATCATAACAATTAAAGTGATTTAGTGTTTGGTGCATTTTTAAAAGGTGTACTCCTTCAGTTTTGTATGGACGTCACTATCAAGTTAACTGCAGTTTTAGTTGCATGGTTGTCTCCCTTGTATTGTGACCCATTCTTGAGAGGAATTCTAAGCTTTGAAGTGAATTGAGGAGTGTACAAATGTTGGTGTGTAGGGTATGGCCATATCATGTGAGTATCATGTATAATATGACTTGATTTATGTTCACAGTCTGAATGGAACCCACCACCCCCCTCCCTTCAGACAAAGTGACAACATCTCTCTTAAGATAGATGTCAAACTTATGCCACTCTGTGGCATAAGTTCAGATCCACTCAGTTGTCTTCAAATGAAAATGTCATAGACTTGCTAGAATGCTGTTGACCAACATGCATGTAGGAGGCTTGATATACACACATGTAAATAGAGTACAGCAAGCACAAACTGCAGTTTACCAGCGTGAATGAAATAGCACCATTAGTCAAACTGGCATGAAACAAATGTCACCTATTCATCCAAGTGGTTAGATTGTTATACAGGCTGTGAGACATAACATTGAGAAGAAGGACCAGAATAACCATTTTTGCCTCCACTATCTAGGCAATTATTTTCATGCTTCTGTACTTTGTACATTTCCTAGTTTAACCTTTGGGAATGTAATCAAAGCACTGACTGTATATCGGCAATAGTATTTCGGAGTTCTCTCCCCTTGACTGTGGGAGCGTGGCAGTGGACTCTTGATGTGGTACTCTTCTTCCCATTGGCCTGTAGACTTGATTGAAGTCTTCAGTGTTGGAAAAGGCCTTGTCATCAGTTACTGTAACCGTTTTCTCCTTAACTGTATTTTAGTGTCATGTTTAAAGCAAACTTCAAAAAAGAAAGTATGCTTGGTATGCATGCTTGGTGATGTGTATTGGTGGGCTTAGCGTAATATTATTCCCTTCACCTGAAATGCTAACTCCTGGGCCCAGTTTTTCGAAAGTGTCTTAGATAATATCTGTATTAAATCCTATTTCATATTAAAAACTTTATCCAAACTCGGCAACCAGTGCAGTTCTCCAAAGTCAAAATGTAACAGCAGCATTTTGGTTCATATTTAGTATACTGGTAGACAATTTTTCTTTTTGGCTAAGTGGAAAATTGAAGACTTGGCATGAAGTTAAATCTGGTATTAAGCCTTAAACCAGTTTTGAACAGCTGAGCCCAGGAGTATTGGTTATATATATATCTGGAGCACAGAGTGAATCAGTAAAGAAATATGAGAAAGAAATGTTTGCAGTAATATGAATACCACAATATCTTACATTCATTAATCAGAATAATTATATATATATATATTTTTTTTTTTACTTTTTAGTTATTCCTGTTATGTCATAAAAAAGGAAGAATTTATTGGGTTGTAGAACTGTCCAATTCACACATTTTGACAAATTACTGTAGACAGGTGAAGTACCTGTACATGTGTCCGGGATCGAGGCTGAGAAGTGAGGGTTGATTAGAACACGTTGCTGATAAAATGTAAACAAGATCAAGAAGGAAACATTTTAATTTTGCTTGATAGCAGTATGCATGAATGGTAATAATTAAGCTTTGAGCATGGAAGTACATTGTGGCTTGTAATACACTAGATATCAGCTTGTAAATTTTGTTGAAGGTTTGTTTTGTAATATCAGGGGTTTGTCAGGTACATGGAAGAGTGTATCATCATTGCACCCAAGTTTCCTTATTATGCCTAGGTTTCTTTTACTCAAGAACCTGGTCATCATCATATCAATGAAAGGTTTTTTAGTACATAATTATTCAGAAAAGCTTGTTTTGGCAGTAGAATGGTGAGATAATAAGTTATTGTTTAATTCAAAAATCAAAAAAGAAATAAATACAAATGATCCATTTTTGCAACTTGCGTTTGGTCAGCACCTGACTGACGTTTATGTCTACTGAAAGACTGCCATTCAGAGTATCTTAAACCGGCAGTAAATTTTTTTTTTTTTTGACTTTTTCTACCCAGTAAAACTTTAGTGAAACTCTGTCTTGTCACAGCTTCAGTGCGTCTCCATTATCAACAGCAAGTTGATGTCACATTTACTCTAGCTCTCTAATGTCAAAGGTATTTCTCATACTATAATAGTCTAAGACATAGTCTAGGACAGATTTAAGTTGTGGACATCGACGATGAAAGACAAAATGATAAATAGCTTTCTCGGTAAATAAACATACTGGAAGGATATTTCTCCCACTGCTTGAACTGTTCATACAGTAGGCCTATATCATTTATACAGTTTACGAGTAGCCTGCAGATGCGCGGCCGGGTGTATTCCTGGTTATAGCCTCTGGAGGGGTTGTTCTAGTACCAGTAATTCTGACCCCTATTCAATGTTTACAAAATTACAGTAGGATTGTTGTAGAACTGGATTCTGACACAAATGGAAATAAATCTAAACACGACTGAGGCTGATGTAGGCTTTCGGCTGTCACTAGATTTTATGCTTCAATTTTGTTGTGGTTGCTTCAAATGTGAGAGCAGTGCTGACCTTGTTATCGTGGACGTCAGAGAAAGCACTTTGGCGTAAATAATAAGTTTACAATATTTTCTGAAAGAAGACAGAAAAAACATCCCTTGTATGCAAGAAAAGCGAAGAGCAAAATTTAAATTCTCCAGTTTTAATAAATTCAGAGAAAAAAATATTTAATTAATTTTCAACTTTGTCTGATGAGATGCCGTTTGATCATTCCTTTTAACCTTCCGCATCCCTAATGAATTTTTCACGCTCTCAGATATTTCTTATTTAGCAACTGCATAATGACTAAACACTAACATGAACGACAAAAAATGTATAATTTGTATAATTTGTACAGGGTGTTTAAGTAGGCCTATGGTCTACTGGGGAGATGAATGTCTTTTGGGCTGACACGGTATGCTGCTGTCTGACATAATTTGTGATACCGTCGTTGAATATTACACGGATTGTAAATCAACCAGTTGTACATCAGTGGTGATCTGTAAACGATACACACCTATCCCACAACACTGTGAAATGGCCCTTCGGCTACACATAGATAAATCCTTGTAAACAATCTCAAAATGATGGTTCGTGCAGTAGTTCTGTGTTATCATATATCACTGCATGGAGTGAATGGGTAAAGGCTTGGTCACAGCTTAGGCCGCGCAATCTGATAGCAAGGTGTTTGATTGGATAAAATTCTCAACATGGCTGTCTTGATTCACACCAGCCATTTGATCATTATTGTCATTTTGTTTCATTTGTTATTTGGTGAAATTTCATTAAAATAATTCAGTGTGATACTGTTTAGAAAACTTATTTGTTTTTGCCAGGTACTGTCTTGGCCTTTAAGCATCATAGACACAATAGTCTTCCAATATTGAAACTGTTCTTATTAACATGTTGCTATTCTAGAAACATGCATGACCATATATCTGAAGGAAGTGAAGAACTGATTCAGTAAGCAGTGAACATTTTTGTGACTTCAGGTACATGTAGTAAAGAAGCTAGTAAGTTTATCAGTATAAACGATCATAGTACTCTCAAACAATGAACCAGATCATGCCCACAATGTTAAAATTTGTAATTTTTGTATTTCATGGGTGGGGGGCGTCCTGTCTTCAGCATGTTACAGTTAGGCTGCACCATAAATATGTCAGTATTGGGACCGACTGGCCTTCTACATGGAAACACTGTTGTGATTTGATAGGAAATGTTGATGAGGACAGAATGTGGGTACTGCTGTTCATTTATGTAATCACCCACCTTTTCCGCCATGTCTAAACATGTTTAGAATTTGATTGGTGTTTTATGCCATTTCTAAACATGTTGGAATGTGGTTGGTGTTTTATGCCGTTAGCCGTGGTAGAATATATTTTCATTTATTAGCAATATTGACTCACACCAAAGGCATTTTATTTTGGAGGATGAAATATATTTTCAAATATGTATATGAAAATATGTTAGTTTGCACATTGACATATTATCAGCTTTAAGTTATATCAGTGTATGATCATAAGTGGGAAAGTCTGACAGCAACCTCAAATAAATAAATAAATATATTCATGTACCTTTTGGAGGGATAGTACGTAGGGCAGGGACAGTAATTGATCAAATCATATGTGATCACTTCTTTTTTTTTTAGTCTTCATTTGATTACTAATTTATTCCTTACAGTCCTGTGTTGATTGTCACCTGTTTGGGTTGAATCTGAATAACTCATTAATCCGTGTATGATTTTAATGTGCCAGTCAGGCATGCATGGTAATAATCATTGTTGCACATACAGCGCCATTGTTTGACACCGTCTTCCATATTTCAAAGACTTCCGCCAGCCTCTTAAACTTTTCTTTCATTACCTGTCACATTGTTCATCCTACCCTCTGATCAAAGCCCCCCTCTTCAGTTCTCTACCTGCCTAATGACTTAATTAGCCTACCTCCTCGTTTCTAATATTGTACAAGACTTGTCATATGTGCGAGATGATTAATAACAAATCTATAATCTTGGTGAATTATTAACTCATGTGAGCATTGTGTTGAGGGAGTGAGCCTGCACGGTGACTCTGAACCCTGTTTGATGGTCAGAACTCCTGTAGCAGTCACAGCTGATTTCTTAACACTGCACTAGACATTGATGCTAGTCAGGAAATTTTGATTGAAGTCTCCTTTATCAAGTGCCTTCCTGTTATGAATCCGGTAACTGCAAGATGGTGTATACGTGAATGATGAATGGATTTATCGGCCTGTTTGAAGTGCGACTAGTATCCACTGTTGTTACACTACGGAGAACTGCCTGTGTTAATGAACGAAAAATACATGTATCTGAATGGAAATATAAAACAAGTAGAAAAATTTGCATGTGGCCAATACCGGAAAGTATTGGCCACATACGAAAGTAACAAAAGAACATGTACATGTAGAGTGGATCTACTGACCCATAAATGCAGTATTTATATATACATAGCAGAATTTGTAAGATTGATTTAATTTGGATTGCTGTGTTGTGATATTTCTGGTCTGATTTTCTTCCTTCCCCTTTATAATAATTTTCAGCAAATGCTCTTCAAACTTTGTTTGAGCTGGTTTGGGTTTTTCTGGTTTCTCTGATTTCTGGCTTGCCTCGGGTCATGACGTCACCCAGTATCACCTTGCTGGCAGCAGGATTCAGAGTGTTGCAGCATCATCTTCCTGCAGCATCCAGCCCAGCATCCATGTCATGCAATCACCTGTCAGATCAATTAGCGTATTTTCCAGCCACACCCCCCTTAAGGAGCTGAGAAAGACGAACTCGGGGGACGAAACATGAAGGTGCTTTTCCTGAGCTCCCTCGCTACAGCGGAAATTCCCCTGTAGAGGGCTAAGCCTTGCCTGGAGCAAGCTTACGGCACCTTGTATCTGATTTCTACCCACAAAGGCGATGTTTGCTAGCTAATCGATTAACTGAGCCAGTAATCAATACCCGTATTGACTGCTGCTTGTTGGTAGCTTTGAATGGCCAGGGCTGGTCACAGTAGATGGACCTGGTATAGACGTGTTGTCAGACAAAACGCCCATTGTTTGGGCGACAGTGTGTGACTGGCGGGTATTATTGTGCGGGAGTCATCAAGAGATCTGCTCACCCTCTCTAGCTAATGTGGCCTGATGATCTAATTGTGCGCAGATTGTCAGCTGATTGGACAGGTAAACGCATGGTCCAGGTGTGAAGAGCCCAAGCAACCTGCTGAATGTTTACCTGAAAACAGTCTGACAGCTGATGGACAACTCAAATCACGACCAGTTTTACTTACTCTGACAGAATGAATCAGTATTTTTATCAAATGAGCATCAGTACATTTATCCTTTGTTTCCAAGACAGGTATAACATCCGGCTGAAATGAACAAATGCTCTTTAAGAAAATCTGGCTACATGTGGATCTGGTATTGAATTCACCTGATTCATTTAATAACACATTAATTCTTTTCATGACTAAAATAGATTGAGGTACAATATATAAATAAATGTAATATTCACAAGCGTAAATCTTCCTTTGGTTTCTCGCGGCTGTCTAACTGTAAATTTTCAGTTAGATCTGAGGAAAAGAATATTAAGTGGAACAGGAAATAAAATTGTGCCAAGATAATAAATGATATGATAATTATAGTCACTGATATGAACCTGCCGTGACTCGACTTGTCACTATTTATTTCTTTATTTATTTGATTGGTGTTTTACGCTGTACTCAAGAATATTTCATTTATACGATGACGGCCAGCATTATGGTGGGAGGAAACCGGGCAGAGCCCGGAGGAAACCCACGACCATCCACAGGTTGCTGGCAGACCTTCCCACATACGGCTGGAGAGGAAGTCCGCATGAGCTGGACTTGAACTCACAGAGACTCGTGGGCCATTACGCTGCAATAGCGCACTAACCAACCGAGTCACGGAGGCCCCTTGTCACTATTAAGGGCAGTGTTGTGATATGAAAAATATTACACTAAATGTTCAAAATTCAGAAAAAAAAAACATTTGAGGAAAAAATTGAGCAGGTAGCTTCATTTAATTCTCTGTCAGGTAGCTGACTGCGTTTCCAGGGTAGCCTTGTGTTCAAAAAGATGATCAAAGCTCTGAAGTTTAGAACAATATGTGATCGTAGATTACTGCAATTTATAACTTTGATGAAGACGTGAATATTTTGTCTTGCATATTCTATATTAAAGACTGCAAGGGGTTGCATGTTAAATTGGAATGCTGAACTGATGAATTGTGTAACAAGTGTTTTCTAGAAAGTATATGTATAACAGTTCAGGCTGAAAAGTGGGCATTGGTGATAGTCAGCAAATTGGTTGATTCCAGTTATGTCTGTCCATTCACACAGCTACAATACACATCGACGCAGTAGTTGTACATATATGTTTTAGTCACATTTTTCACACCTTTGTTAAATTTCTTACGTTTCTCACAGCAGACACAAAACTCAGTGTCACCATTTCATGAATATTTTTGAGAAAGATGAACTCATACACTTAATTTTGTCATTTTTGGACTTGTACTTTGCTAGATGTGTGACACATTTATACTGATTTTAATTAAGACGTGTCCAATGACTTACATGTATACTATGACAGATTTATGCTCATATTTGTTAGGACAGGATTTTATCTACTGGCTTAAATATGCATGGACAGACAGGTACTGATTTTTATTTGAACAGGTATCTACTGACTGGTGTTTGCTACATGTGTATGAAATTTATACAGACTTGCTATTACTTTTTTACACTGACTTGCACTACGTGTACAACACACTGGTGATTCTTTCTACGTGTACATCCAAGAGATTTCTAGTGTCTTTTTTTTTTTGCCAGAACTATGTTGCTCTGAATTGTGCCATGATGGAGGCTGGAGGCCTGGGTTAGACCCACTCAGACAATGCTGCCATCAGTCAGCCTGCTGAAATGGCAGCCTGGCCTCGCTTCAAAAGCCTTCATTTCCTGTAAATACGGCAGTAACAGTTGAGGGCGGGTGCGAGTACAGTACGAGCGCTGAATGAAACATGCAATCAAAGTTAGCCATCCGCAGGGTTATCCTTCCTGTTTGGGTACGGGCACACTGCGTCTCGTCCCCATCCCCTGCCATGCCCGATCCTGTATGCGTCTTACAGCCCAGAAAGGCTCCGGGGTAAAATTCCATTAAATAGCTGGGAACAGGAAGTTGGAAAAGTTATAATTTTGATGTCATTCGTGACAGGCTCTCTCATCACAGCGATCTTTGGCGTGTAATTTAAGCATGTTCAGAAACATGATGCTGATTGTGATCTGACTGATTTATAGGCTTTGTTGTCCCGTGTGTGTTGACACGAAAATTGAAAGTTAACACAGAAAATAAACCATTATAGGCCTTGTTTAATTTTTCAATTTTTCACCCAAATTTGTGCTATTAGAACAAAATACACTGATTATGCATCATGGGCACCTGATGAAAAATTAGTGTAAAGGAAATGTTCAAGTCAGATAATGATAACTGATTACTCGTTAATGTACAGAATCTTCTCCTCCGCCCCAAATTTAATTATCTGACATGAGTTGATGTTTGGGTTTAAAACCGTCCTTGTAGTTGAGTATTGCATAACTTCCAAAGACTTTTTGTACATGTACGTATAGTTCAGGAATAAACATGTTTGCAGTTTAAAAAGCAATTATTGCTTAAGGTATGGTATGTGGAGCGTGAAAGTTGACAAAAGGTATCAAGTTTACCAAAAGCTGATGTCAGAACATGCATGCAAGTTGCAAATATTTAACTTTTTGTGATGGACATTTGTTGAAAGTTTATTAACTCTATATCTTCATTTTTTAATTTTTAAGCGTAAATATAAAGATACTGCTCACTGGTGCAGTTACAGAATACTTAAACAGATTGACCTTTTTTTGGGTGTGCACGTTAATTCTTTGAATTTGATGGGATTGCATGCTAAACTGACACAAAAATTTTGGTTTTTTTTTTTCAGGAGGTTTAACTGAGGTTTGCTTCTCTGTTTTATCAAAGGTCTTTATCATTTGGTCATTTTCAGTTACGTAATCAGCGTGGGAATTGTTGACAAGCTGACACAGTATTTGAACAGTGTTCACGGACCCATTGACGAAGAGAGAGACATTGCGGAGTTCCTACAACATAGCCTAGGCTTACTAGTAGCTATCACCAAGTTCACATCAAAAAGGTCAGCTTAGTTTGATTGTAAAATCTAATTTCCATCCATGGTCATTCAGATGAACTTTAACTTTGGAAAATTAAAGATAACATCACATTTATATAATTTGAAAGTGCGAATTTCCTGCAAAAGATCAGTCGAAATTATTGTAAAGTAAACTTTTTCATAGTAAGTTGTTTCATTGTCAAACATTATCTCTAATTCACTGGTTTGAGACAAGTTGTTTCATTGTTAGAAATCATATCAAATTCACTGGTCTTGAGACAAGTTGTTTCATTGTCAAACATTATCTCTAATTCACTGGTTTGAGACAAGTTGTTTCATTGTTAGAAATCATATCAAATTCACTGGTCTTGAGACAAGTTGTTTCATTGTCAGAAATCATAACTGATTTACTGGTCTTGAGACAAGTTGTTTCATTGT